>NC_060273.1:92369459-92669459 GCF_021613505.1 Equus quagga | reverse complement strand
TATCCCTTCAACATATTTTAGTGATCTTTTGCTCCCAGCATTTTTTGTACATACATGAACACACTATTATGATCATCTATTTACTTAAACACGAAACAGTGCACTCTTTCTGTAGCCTGCTCTTATTTTTTAAAGTTTTAACAAGATCAAGAAAACCATTTCGTGTTAATAAATTTTCTGAGACGTGATATGAATGTGCTATCATTTATTCTTCTATTAAATATTAGATTGTTTCCAATTTTTTATAATTATAAATATATTTTTCACTTTTAAAAGTCATGTTTCAATTTCAATTTGGTACTGTGTTGAACAAATAATTCATATCAGTATATGTCCATATATAAGTTGAGAAATAATCATCCTTGTACATTTTTTGTTCTATTTGTTTGTCATATGTATCTTTTCAGATTAATTCACTTTTGTGATATATCCCATGAAAAGTTACATAATAAAATGAATATAACTCTTCTTTCCTACTCTCACCTGTGTTTAAAGTGGACATAATATTTATCTTGGAGGACCAAGCAGCTCACCTGTCTGGAAATGTTTTCGTGTCCATATTAGACTGATCTTGAGGATTTTAGTTTGTACAAGGGTAGCCTGGCAGAGCCGTGGGAGGAGGAGAATGCTTGGATGCTCAGAGAGCAAATGTTTGGAAAAGGAATGAGCTTATCGTGTGGCTGGAGGTATTAGTTCCCCATCTTGGGAACCACTGTTTGTCCAGGAAGGGACTTCACTGGAGGGTTTCCTTTAAATCTGTGTGTTGTACCCTGGGGGGAAGCGCCTGGCAGGAAGTTGGCAGTTGCACTGGCTCTGTCTGTGCAGAAACACTATGGAGAGAGAGAAAAAAAACAATCATGTCCAGGTGATGTAGGTGGTTTAATTGTGAATGTCTAATAACGTTAGACCCAGAGGTGAGGCTTGTAGAAAAGCTTCATCGTACCCTGGGGAGCAGTGTGAGAGTTCTCTGACTGTGGCTGCTTTGGATTCAGCTCTGGCTCTCGCAAATGGCATGAATTAGAGTTTTGCATTTTCATTTTCTCTAGAGAGACCACATGTCATATTACTAAGGGAAAATGACCCATACAAACAACAAAAACCTTGCAAAATGATTATATTTTTGCAAGTCAACACTTTTTCTTGAATCCATTGTTCTTTCTTTAAAGGAGTCAGACAAATTAAGTGATTATGATATATCATGTAACTAGGAGAATCTCTTTGTTTAGGATAAAAGAAATCAATACAAGAAGCTCTTGGAATGTCCTTTTTGTTTCCTCTTTAGCATCTGCTTATGTGGGTGTAGAAATGTTGATTCTCCATCAAGAATGACAGTGATGCATGCTGAGGCCCGGCCTCCTCAGACTCCAGACTTCTCTCTGAGAGTCTTTGGCATTGGTATGTGTTATGTAGACTCAGAAAAAGTGGTAATTGGTTAAATACAGAAATTCAGTTGTAAATTTTTCATTAGGTAGACTTAGTTTTTAAACAGTCGTGTATCAGTGCGTTTTTTAAGTAGGTTAACTTAAATTTTTTTTTTATTGAGTTATTGATAGGTTACAATCTTGTGAAATTTCAGTTGTACATTAATGTTTGTCAGTCATGTTGTAGGTGCACCACTTCACCCTTTGTGCCCACCCCCCACCCCACCTTTCCCCTGGTATCCACTAAACTGTTCTTAGTCCGTAATTTTAAATTCCTCATATGAGTGGAGTCGTACACAGATTATCCTTCTCTCACTGGCTTATTTCACTTAACATAATTCTCTCAAGGTCCATCCATGTTATTGCAAATGGAATGATTTTGTTCTGTTTTGCAGCTGAGTAGTATTCCATTGTATATATGTACCACATCTTCTTTATCCATTCGTCTGTTGCTGGACACTTAGGTTGCTTCCACGTCTTGGCTATTGTAAACAGTGCTGCAATAAACATTGGGGTGCATAGGACTTTTGGGATTGCTGACTTCAAGCTCTTTGGATAAATACCCAGTAGTGGGATGGCTGGATCGTATGGTAGTTCTATTTTTAATTTTTTGAGGAATCTCCATACTGTTTTCCATAGTGGCTGCACCAGTTTGCATTCCCACCAGCAGTGTGTGAGGGTTCCTTTTTCTCCGCAACCTCTCCAACATTTATTGCTATTAGTTTTAGATATTTTTGTCATTCTAACAGGTGTAAGGTGATATCTTAGTGTAGTTTTGATTTGCATTTCCCTGATGATCAGCGATGATGAGCATCTTTTCATGTGCCTATTGGCCATCAGTATATCTTCTTTTGAGAAATGTCTGTTCATGTCTCCAGCCCATTTTTTGATTGGGTTGTTTGATGTTTTGTGGTTGAGTTGCGAGAGTTCTTTATATATTAAGGATATTAAGCCTTTGTCAGATATATGACTTGCAAATATTTTTGCCCAGTTAGTGGGTTGTTTTTTTGTTTCAATCCTGTTTTCATTTGCCTTGAAGAAGCTCTTTAATCTGATGAAGTCCTATTTGTTTATTCTTTCTATTGTTTCCCTTCTCTGAGAAGGCATGGTGTCCGAAAAGATCCTTTTAATACTGATGTCAAAGAGTGTACTGCCTACGTTTTCTTCCAGAAGCCTTATGGTTTCAGGTCTCACCTTTAGGTCTTTGATCCATTTTGAGTTTATTTTGGTGAATGGTGAAAAAGAATGGTCAATTTTCATTCTTTTACATGTGGCTTTCCAGTTTTCCCAGCACCATTTGTTGAAAAGACTTTTCTCCATTGTATGCCCTCAGCTCCTTTGTCAAAGATAAGCTGTCCATAGATGTGTGGTTTTATTTCTGGGCTTTCAATTTAAGTAGGTTAACTTAAATTTAAGATAATAAATAAAATCTGTTACTAAGTTCTGTGATACAGCTTCATAGTCTGTGATTGCCATCTCCTTTGCTCTGCCCCTCTGACCATTCTGTTTCAAATGGCATCTTTCCCCCCAGCACGCCCAATTCCTGTTTCCTGGCTCTATTCCACACACCCCCCTCGCCCAAGTAATCACTTTCTAAATCATACTGTATAATTTACGTATTTTTTATGTCTATTGTTCTCTGTCTCCCCCCGCTAGAATGTAAATTTCATGAGGGCAGACCTCTCTGTCACTTAACTTCACTGATAGACTTCAGGGCTTGGCACATAGTAAAGTGCTCAATAAATATCTGGATAAAGGAATATTATCATCAATATTTTTACAGCGTAAGTTTTAAACCAAGCATATATCAGGAAAGTAAAATACTTGATAAATACTTTTTCTTAGGAGGAATTAAAATTCTGACTTTTGAAAGGAGGCTGAGAATTCTAATGTCCTTAAGAGCTTACTCTCTCCTTGTAGGTGGGCATTTTAAAACTGTGGATGGATGCCCTCTAACACCTGTCGTAGAACAGAAAAGCCTTCTTTCCCCTCCACAGGAACAGCAGCCTGCCTCTTCAGGATCCTCAATTGTAGAGTTCACAGAATGGTCTGCATTCTTTTCTGGACACAGAGCTTGTTCTTTTCTGCTCTCTGCCCATGTTTCAGAGCTGAGTAGCAGGGCTTTGCAGCTGGCAGGCATATTGCAGACTGCCTGTGCCCAAGCACCCTTCCCTTTCTGGGGTCCAATAAAGACCATCCATTCAGTATTGAGAGAACACAGGAGAATCTTACATCTCATCTTCTCGATGCCAATAGAAAGGAGCCCAATTCATCGTGAATGAGACCAGTAATTCTCAGCCACCCAAGCTTACCCTTTGCACCTCTTTTGTTTAAAAAAATTACCTGTATCTATCTATATATCTATCTACATACATATGTATATATGTGTGTGTATATCTATATAGAGAATGCTTTAAAGTTTTGGATCTCTTGAATTGCATAGATTTTTTTGTGAGAATGTGTTTTTTAAGAAATAAGCATAGCACATCATAGTACTTCTGGTGTGCTAGAGAAATGAAGGCTATTAATAGCCCTAGATTTCATTTAGATTTGTGAGATACTCAATGATACTCAGGAAGATACTAGAATGTGTTGAGTACCAACCATGTGCCAGGCTGGGTGCTTAGTGCTTTATATACCTTGTCTTATTTATTTACTCCATCACCAGCCCTAAGAAATAGATGTTATCATCTCCATTTTACATGGGGAAATTAAGGCTCCTGGGGAGGACCTGGGGATTTTGTGTGTCCCCGAGGGCATTGTGAGTCAGCAATAAGATGTGGCTTCCAAAAACATTTAGGTAAATGCAGGTTGCAGGTATGGAATCTTAAACTAAGATCAAGGGAAATCAGGGTTCCATTGGGTCATAGGTTCTGGTGAAGCCTCATCAGGAATACAGGGTTCCTAGTGGGCACTGACAGAGGCCAGTGCAGAGGTCCACCAAATGGAGGCGCTGCAAGGTCGACCAGCTTTGGTGATGGAGAGAGAAGTACCCTCTCTCCTGTAGAGAGAGATGCATGTGGTCAGTCGGTTGTTCTCACCAGCAACAAATCTCCCTTTCTCCGTGCTGCTAAAGAAACAGTAGTAGAATGACTAGATGTTAATAATGATATTAGTAGGTAACATTCTTGTTTGGATTCTTGCTAAATGCCAGACAATGTGGTAAATTATTTACATTGGTAATCATGTTTAATCCTCCCCACAAAGCTTTTTGAAAGGTACCATTATAAGCTCCATGTTATAGGTGAGGAAACTGAGGTGTTTAAAGGTCAAATAACTTGGCCCAAATCGTGGAATGTTAGCGGACCTCAGAGGAGAGCAACAGAAGATGCAAGATTCAAACCCAGGCAGTTAGATTGAACAGCTAGAACTCTTAACCACTGTGATGTACTGTGGACCCAGTGGGTGAAATACCAGAACTAGTATTATAATTTATGCATACTGTGGGCTAAATCAGATTTTTATGGGTTGAAATCTATCTTTTATACTGACTCTATGGGAAAATTTGGGCTGTATTTTAAACTACCTCAACTGTGGATTTTGGGGACACAATCCATTCATTAATTGGGGGAATGCCTGTATTTCCTTAAATCCTTTATTCAACATTTTAGGGGGAACAATGACAAATTGTATTTTATCCAGAAGGTGGTGTGTAGTGCAAGACCTGAAAACCAGGTCCTCTGAAGGACAGCTGTGGGAGCTAGAGAAGTTTAATTTGGAAGAGGAAGGCTTTTCAAATGCAGCAAAGGCTTCTCATTGCTAAAATGGTAAATCTGTAAACCCTACTATGATCTAAAGAGCCCTAAATAAACTTCTTTTCCTCGGTGATCAGATCCAGTCTTCTGGCTTTATATTACATCAAACTCTGACGACTCCCAAATGTATATCTCTGCCTAGGACTTCTCCCTAATCTGAGGGATGTAATAGGTGTGATTAAGGTTAAGGATCTTGAGATTATCTTGGATTATCTGAGGTCGGAGAAATGTGACATCAGAAGGACTTGACCTGCTGTTGCTGGCTTTGAAGATGGAGAAATGAGGTCACGAGAAAAGGAACTCAGGTGGCCTTTAGAAGCTGGGAACTGCCCTCAGCTGACAGCCAGCAAGAAAACAGGACTTTAGTCCTACAACTATGAGGAAACAGGGGTCTGTTCTTCCCTAGAACCACCAGAAGGGAGCCCAGCCCTACCAACTCCTTGATTTTAGCCAAGTGAGACTTGAAGCAGAGAATAGCTGAGCCCACTGGACTAATGACCCATAGCACATGAGCAGAGCAGATGCTCAATAAGTGTCTGTGAAAATACGTAAATCAATTTTGTAAGAACTTGATAGTTGTATTAAAAAAATGAATATTTATTATATTTACTCCAGTATAACTTCAGAAGGCAGAAATTTGATTAATTTTTATTCTCATTATAAGAATGATATCTGCTCTGGTGAAAAATTTAGATTATAGAGGAAATTATAAATTATAATTCTACCACTCAGGCATCATTTTAACCGATTTCCTTTGTTGCCTTTCTATGCATATTGTATATAGTCAACTTATTTTTATTAATGAAGATACTGTGACTCTAAAATATTTAGATATTTGCTCAAGTTAGAAAGTAGTGCAGAAAAAACTTATCTATTTTCATTCTTTCAAAGCAGGTCATAAAAGAGAATAATAAAGCTCATAGAAGCATTTATCTTCCAGAATGCTTGTTTAACATAATGTATGATTTATTGCCACAACACCTCAGTTAAGCAAGAAACCAGCAGTGTTCACGTTTTATAGAAAATCTAAGTCAAAGCTACATGATATTGCAACTAATGAAAAACTGTGTTAGCCAATCAACACGTATGACCTGCTGTATTCGAGTGCATTTTTCCCCTCACCCTGAATTGATAGATTGGTTTTGTGTCAGATAGATACAGCTTAAGAGGAAAAGAAAAATGAAGGCTTTTCATAATCAAATAATCAGTGAAGGAGCTGCAGCTAAAATTAGTCAGTACTACGGTTTAGACCGAAAACCTGTCATGCTGTAAATATCAGTAAACTCAAGAAAATCTTTTCTTTATAACCAGAGAGATTTAAAACTAAAACATTTAGCAAGGATTATGTCATTATTAGGTTGTCTGAAAGTAATACATGTACCTGGAAAAAATTCCAACACTACGTAAACATGTAAGGAAAAATAAAATGTACCTTCCAGACCCAGAAATTAGTTGAAAAGTTAATTTAAGTATGACTCTAAATAACGTACCTGTATCGCTATTTTTTGACGTTGGAATCTTAGAAAATCTCTATTGTTCCTCCACTTTGAAATGTGAATTTAGTTCACTCCACCCTTATATTTCCCTCCCCTCACACTCAGTTTTCACTATGTATGTGATTTTAATTTCATCAATAAAAAAGTCAACATTATAACTTTTTCTGTTACTTTGTTAACTTGAACTCTTTCTTCATCCACCAATTTTTAGCAGTATCTTTTGACTACAGTTACTAAGATGAAAACATTTGTACCTTGTTTACTTACTTTCACCCAATTCCTCCCCCATTCATCTATTTTCTGCTAGTTATGCCATTATTTTTTACACTGACAAGGTTTAAAATATTTACAAGCTGTTCTGTAAAAATAATTGTCTTCTATGCTGTATAGATTGATTCTAAAAACACAGCACAATAATTAATTGTTCCCAATATTATAATTATATGCATGTACATATATTTATTTTTTCACTATATAATCAAGTATTTGGAACTGTAGAGAAGGAAATGTAGTCTTATAAATTACTAAATCTGTACTGCTCAATGGAGAACATTTCAAGCATTATTTCAAACAGACTCTTTAAAACTAGGCCAAACTTTGTTACATTATTTTGCTTTATGTTTGGACTTCTACATTGTATATGGCTTTGTTTGGTTGGTTTTCTTGGAATTTTTGAGCACTTTGTTTTTTAAGAAAAATGCAAATGCTTTGACACTATCATTAAAACCTTATTAATTATGAGCCAGCCCTGATGGTCTAGTGGTTAAAGTTTGGGACTCTCACTACTTTGGCGGCCTGGGTTCGTTTCCTGGTCGTGGAACCATACCACTCGTCTGTCTGTCAGTTGCCAAGCTGTGGCGGTAGCTCACATATAAAATAGAGGAAGATGGGCACAGATGTTAGCTCAGGGCCAATCTTCCTCAGCAGAAAGAGAGGAGGATTAGTGGCAGATGTTAGCTCAGGGCTAATCTTCCTCAAAAAAAAAACAAAACAACGAAATTAGGATATACAACCACGCATTGGGACTTTGGGGAGAAAAAAAAGGAAGAGGAGGATTGGCAACAGATGTTAGCTCAGGGTGAATCCTTTCCTGCAAACCAAACCAAACCAAACAGAAAAACCTTACGGAACTAGACACTTAAAGTGAGTAAATTTTGTTAAAACCTTCTCAATTATAGTTGGTATTAATCATACCTATTTCCTCTTTGAAGGCATTCTTCTTGGAACCCTCTGGCTTCTTATTCTAATTTGAATACTTTTTAGGTTGCAAAGCTGCCATTTTAGGATTTTCCCCCTATTCTATTTCTAGGTTAAGTGCAGTTTCTTGGCTTCTTTTTTGAATTCCTTTTTTAAAAAAAATCTTCAAAGAAAATTTCCTGAATGTGCACATAATACACACGAGTTTTGCATCCGTAAATGCCTGAAAAGAGCACTTTCCCTTCTTGGTGAAAAATTGGCCTGCATATAGAATAATGGTTAAAGATCATTCACCATCAGACTTTGAAGGCATATGAAGCTAAAATTTTGAACCCGGTTTTCCATAGATTTGTATAGATTCTTTTGTTTCTCTATCTCCCAAGCTACTTCAACCACAAACCCTTTCTTTGTAGAGAAGAGAGTAACAGAGCACCCTGTGAGAAGGCAGGCGGGCTCCAAATGTCCATGAAACCACTGCATGCTTCCTGCTGGAGACGTCTTCAGCCCTTCCTGAGTGGCAGCATCTTTGTAATGTTGTCTTTTGTTGTATTCATTTACTCCTTCCCTGGGTCATAGTTTGGGATGATAACGGCAGCAGTGGCTGGCCGTTTATATTACTATTTTTGAGTTCTTAATTTTGATTCCTCTTTCCATCGGCAGTTCTATGTCTTTAGTAATTTTTTTCCAAAAGAATATGTGGGTTGTGTTCTGAGTTTGCCCACAACTGAGATTGCCTTTCTGTTGCCTTTACATGTGAATAATAATTGAGATGATTATAAAATAATATTCTGGTAAAACTCTGCAGACATTGCTCCACTTTTTCAGGAGAGGCATTTAGTGTGGCAGAGAAAAAGTTTGGGATCATCCTGATCTTTGTTCCTGCTTTCTTCCATCTGTATACTCTCAGTGCCTTTTTTTATTGTGGTGGTTTAAAAAAATATATTGTTTTCCTTGGGATCTGGTAAACCCTTTTGGTCTTTTCAGCTTAAGAAACTTAGGTTTTGTTTATCTTTGATTTTTGCTCTTGCTCTATTTTGTTTTGTTTTTTGTTCTTTCATCAGGGATTTTTCTTATTTTGGGGGGTCCTTTTTGGTATCATGAATTTTCTTTGCAAAGAAGAATCATATTAAAAGAATATATACACAGGCACAAATTTAATCACACCCAACTCTTACACAGCTGTTCTATAGTGGTAGTTATTTAGAGAATTCTTCTCTTTCCTTAAGCAGTGGTTTATTTCCAGCCATATATCTTTTTCTTAAAAACATTTTGAGATTTCTGAAATTTAGATGTTTTCAAAGATATAAGAAAAAAGTTAGCAGCTTCTCCACAACCAAAAATAGTATAGTTAATAATCTTTCTTACTTTATCAATGTGATATCTTATAAGAAAGGAAGTATGATTTAAGGCTCAGAATAGGAACAAATAAAATTTTTTTTTTTTGACAAAGATCAGCCATGAGCTAACATCTGCTGCCAATCCCCCTCTTTTTGCTGAGGAAGACTGGCCCTGAGCTAACATCTGTGCCCATCTTCCTCTACTTTATATGTGTGATGCCTACCACAGCATGGCTTGCCAAGCGGTGCCATGTCCCCACCCAGGATCCAAACCTGTGAACCCCGGGCTGTCGAAGCAGAACCTGCGCACTTAACCACTGCGCCACTGGGCCGGCCCCACAAATAAAATTTTTACTCTAGTTTTATTGAACTGTAAATTTACTTAGTCATTGAATAGCATAATAATTTATAATTAGAGGGTTTCTTACCATTTTTCCCTCATAAAAAACTGTGTAATATGAATGATACCTATTGAGAGCCTGGACCCCAACAGGCACTCAATAAATTGCTGTTTTAGAGAGAGAGTTTTTTATAGTGTAATAACCACCTTTTTAATTTTATTGTCTCTTTCTTGCTTATGCCTACTCAAGCAGGAGAATATATTGATTTCAAGCCTACAGTTAATATTTGGTGCATCTTGTTTTATTTGAACAAATATTAACATATATATAAGAGAAGTCATATTTGAAGCTGATAGTTGTCCTTCATGTGTATTTTCGATTCTCAGCATAACAATTTAGTGACTCAAACTACTTGGAACACTGGACTTAACACTTTGTGTATAGAGTCCCCATCTGTATTTGGAAGGCACTTAAGTTATTTATGAAACATTTTTAGCCTGTTATAAGAAAAATTGTTTTTCTTTTGCTTTGATTAGAAGTGAATAACTTTGTAAGTATAGGAGCTTCTGATGACAGACACCATTCAACCTGGAGTGGGTTAAATCCTTCTTTAGCTTAAGTTTATTTTATTTGATATATTTCTGAAAAATTGGGTGTAAACTCAAATATTGAAATATTTTATCATTGACTTCCAGTGTAATTTCAGAGATGTGATCGCAAAGGAAAATGGCTCTAAGGTGTAATCAAAACCACGCTTACAAATTGAAATCTTCTCTTTAAAGTAATGTTTATTTTTCTTTTCAATTTGAATTCTAAGGACTTACTAATGTCCCTAGGACTGTGGCTAGAATTTAGTCACATGAACAGTATAATTTGCGTTTTTAAGGGAAACCTAAATGGGAGCTTAATATGTTTATTTAATTACATGAAGCTTCCCTTGGTTTCTACGGAGAGATTTCTAAAAGTCTCTGAGGGCAAGGATGTCTCTAAGAGTAGAGGGCTAGACAGGTAGGTTAGGGCTCTATGCAATTTTGTACGAGATAGTTAGAATGGAAACTTAAGTCACTATACACACTGGTCAAAATATACCCAATTAATTCTCATTTCACTCATCAGAAATCTACATGTATATATATATTTTTTCACTATATATATATAGAAAGAGAGAGTGCAAGCTAGTACAGTAACATTATGTTCCTTAGGGTCCTAATTAAAGTATGATAACAGTCGTACGTAGGCATACTATGTAGCCGTTAACAAATGAGGTATGTCAGAATGTGCGGATAAAGATGCCCGATATGTTTTAAATAAATACAATAAAAAATAAAAGTAGTAGAAAAAAGAAAGTAGTAGAACTGTGTGATATGGCTCCAGTTGTGTAAGAAAATAAAATAACTTCCATATGCATGTGTACATACAAGCATACATTTAAATAGACAATTTTTGAAAGGATATTTAAGATACCTCTTGAGTTAGCAAGGACTTACACAAGTCTCTTATGTAAGAAACTTATACTTCTAAGTTTATATCTTTTGGAATTTTTGAAATTTTTTTTCCATAAGTACATATAATTTTTATAGCAAAAACCACATGAGCTAAGATTTGGAACCACAATGTGAGGAGATTGAGGGGGTGGTGTGGACGCAGATCCTAACAAGAGGAGGTCACGTAGAAAAGTATCCTGCTCTGCAGAGGTGTATGCTTTTTATATAGATCAGTGTTCCGGTTCGATTGAGAGGAGCACAGGCTCCAAACAGTTGGAGGTAATGACTTCCCGCCACCACCGTCCCGCTTCCTGCCAAGTGTCCCATGTTCCTGCAAAGCGCCCTCCAGAGGTTAGAACCTTGGGAGGGAGGTGGGATGGAGGGTATTGTCCTCCCTCCGGGATGTTTGTGGAGTTTCTCTCACACCCAAGTGTTTTATTTCCCCCAAGGAATAGGACTATATAGAGGAGTCTGTTCACTGGGAGTCAGTATTTTGCAGTGGTTAAAAAGGCAGATTCAGGAACCAGATCTCTGGGTTCTGCATGCAGCGCTACCATAGGCAGGTTACTTAATCCATGTCTCAGTTTCCATACCTGTAAAATGAGGATAATAGTACCTATCTCATATGAGGTTGTTGTGAGAATTAAATGAGTGATTATTATGAGTAAAGAGCTTGGAGCAGTGCCTGCACATGCTAAGTGCTATACAAGTCTTTGTTGTTATTGTTGTTGTTATTACTGTTCTTATCATTTGACTGGCAAGAATTACCTGAATACTTTAAAAATAATGATTAAAAATTTAACTGGCCTTAGCACATTTTATTTTATACATGGTACTTTACATAGAACATATTTCTATTAAGTTTAAAACGTAAGAATATATGCATTGAATCACTCTTATAAGCTTGGTTATTTATAGAAATATTTGAGAAACTTATTTTTCTTCCTCTTCTATGAAATGTTTCTTTTTTTCCCTGCCTTCTTTTTAGATTTTCTCCTTCTTACTGGTGTTAACAATTTAATTATTGTGTGCCTTGGATTTATGGTTGTTGTTTTTTCCCCCATGTTTCTTGTGCTTGGGTCCATTATTCTTCTTGGATCTGTGGGTTTATAGCTTCCATCAAATTGGGAAAAATTTTGATCATTCAAATACATTTGTCTTTCTCCCCAACCCCTGCCCCCCATCTCTCCACTATGGGAAGAAGACTCCCTTTATGCATAATTATACATTTATTTTTATAGGAACTCCAATTATACATAGGTTTTGCTGTTTAAAGTTGTCCCATAGTTCACCGATGCTCTGTTTGTTCATTTTTTAGTTTTTTCCCTTTCTCTCTTTAATTTTGGACAGTTTCTATTGCAGTCCAAAGTTCTTTAAGTTCATTTATCTTTTCTTCTGCAATGTCTAATCGGCTATTAATCCCACTTTTTTTTTTTAATCATAGACATTGTTGATTTCATCAACAGGACCCAGACCTGTTGTCATCTTCTTTTTTATATCTTCCATGCCTCCACTTAACATGGTCAGCATTTCTTCTGGATTCTTGAACATAAGAAAGTCCCTTATAATCATGATTTTAATGCTTTGTCTACTGATTTTATTGTCTGTGTCATTTCTGAATCAATGTCTATTGATTTGTTTTTCTTCTCGTTATTGGTTGAATTTTCCTGTTTCTTTTTGATTGAATGGCAGACTTTACAAATTTTGGCTTGTTGGGGGCTGGATAGTTTTATGTTCCTAAAAAGATTCTTGAGCGTTGTTTTCACATGTATTTGAGTTACTTGGGAAAAGTTTGCTCTCTTCAGGTCTTGCTTTTAAGCTTTGTTACACTAAACTAGAAGAGCTTTTAGTCTTCAGCTAGTTTTGTCCCACTGCTGAGGCAAGACCCTCCTGAGTACTCTAACTAATGCCTCATGAATAATAAGGTTTTCTACCTTGGCTTTTGGGAACAGGCACTATGCCTAGTTGTCCGTGAGCTCTGAGCACTGTTCTCTCTAATCTTTTTCTGTCCTCAGGTAGTTTCCCCAGTTGCATATGCTCCTGGGGGTTCAGCTGGATGCTGGAAGGGGAGCTCTGGCGGGTTGCAGGAGTTCTTTCTATGTGTAGCTCACTCATCTTTGATACCCTGCCCTGAGAACTCAAACCACCTTGGCTTCCCTGCACTCCCACCTCCCTCTCCCTAATTCAGGGGACCCCAGGGCTCTGCCTGAGATAGTCACAGGGCTCACCTTGTTTGCTTCCCATCTCTCACAGTCCTTCATTTCCTCATGTTCAATGTCTTGAGAGCCGTTTTTTCCGCATACTTTTTTCTAGGTTTTTAGTTGTTTCAAGTGGGAGGGGAATCTGCTCCCTGTTATTCCATCTTGGCAGAAGTGGAAATCACCCTGCCCTAGGCTTTAACTTAAAAGTTTTTTTTTAAAAAACAGGAATAAAAACAAATAGTTCTTATCCACCCACTCCCAGTCCAAAATTCCAGAGGCAGCCACATTCAGCTCTTGTCAGGGATTTTGTATGTCTCCCCACCTCTCTGCTCAGGGAGGCCTTCTCGGACCACCCTGTCTAAAACAGCACCTTTGTCCGGCTCTGTCTCCTTACCCTGCTGCATCGTTCTTCACAGCGCCTCTTATTTCTTGATCTCCCCATATTTGTTCATATGTGTATAGTTGGCCTTCCTCTCTAGATAGGATGTACACTTCGTGAAGGCTGGGCTCTTGTCTGTTCACTGTTGAATCCCCAGAGCCTAGAACAACTCCTGGGCACATTGTCGTCCCTCAGTAAATACCTGTTAAATAAATGACTGGATTCCAGAAACTGTGCTGTGTGCTTTCTCTGCATCATCCTGTGCTGCCCCCACCTTAGAGGCAGGTGACAGCTACTGGGAGTTTGCTAGGAGGGCACAACAGGAACAGGGTTTTCCAGGTGGCAGGGACAACACGTATCAGAACCTCTTTAAAAAAAAATGTATGGTATGGAATTCAGGAAAATAGGATTCATTAAATTGACCCCATTTCTTGCTTCACATTGTCATGGAAATTCTGATAAATCAACTTCCCTTCCAAGACCTTTTGCCAGAATTTAAGACAAAAAAGTTTTAATATTAAGTATATTATGCATCTTTTAAATGGCAATATGGTAAAAATATTAGAATTAAAATCTGTCACACTTTCCTGTGTGTGTGTGTGTGTGTGTGTGTACCCCCCACCCCCGCGCCCTGAATTTAGTGATTGTGAAAAGTAACTATGGAACTTGGTAATGGAACCATCTGGTCGATAGAAGAGATGACATTCCATGAGGCAGCTGCTGTGTAGTGTCTTATCCTTGGCCTTCAAGACATGGCACCTTCAGAGGTGACCTAGTAGGTTGAGCCTTACCCAGTCCTCAACTTTCTCCTTCCTCTATGGATTCTGTAGTAAACATGCCAATTAAATTAGTGGTGGTTTTTGTGATGAAGCCTCAAGTAACTGGACTCAGAAAATAAGTTCCTTTATTTCATGCAGCTCAGCAGATGGAAACTACTTTTCATTGCTCCCACATTGTCCTGATTTAAATCTGAGACCTGACACTAAAATAAAAAGGGCCTCTGTATCCTATTAACGAAACCCCCAGTTGAAGCTGTACTTCTTTTGTTTCTGTTTCTCAGAGTGTTTTCCTCATTCTTTTCCTGGCAGTCTTTGAAGAAGAAGAATTTTCTTTAGTGACTTAGTAAACAGAATTTTTTTCTAAAAGGATAATGTACTTATATGTGGAAGTTTGAAACACATGCATGTGTTTTTAGAAGAACATATTTTCACTAATTCACCAAAAAAAGTACTTTTTAGGGGGATTTCTTGAAAAACCAAATGTTAGTATAAAATATTGATTAAATTGGTAAAAATTTACCACTTTTTTAATAAAAGCAGGTTTTTTAAACTGTCATGCAACAGAAGATTTTTGTTTCTGATTTAGAGAGGCCAGAAAATACAAATGCATTTTATGTTTGACGACATAATTTGTGGCTTCCCAAAAGGGTCATATTTACGTATAAGGCTGAAATGTAGAGCCACAGGGATCTATTTTCATAAAGAACATGTCTCATATGCCAATTCTAAGTAGTTCTTTTTAGAGTTAAAGTAAGCATGTTCTAACACCCATTAGTGTCGTGACCTTGACTTGAGTTTAATTTTGTTTTTTTTTTTTCGGAAGGGCAATTGAAAGAGGAAATTAGGCTCACTAAGTAGTTAAACAATATTCTTTCCTCTTGGTGTTGACAAACTCGCTCAGCAAAACAGGAGTCAAAGACAAACTCTTGAAAATAACAAAGCACGTTCTCTTCATCTCCTGCCAAGCGTCCTTCCTCCACCCCACCTTAACATTGTGTTTTCATGAGCATTTCACAATATTTCTCATCCCTTGTTCCCAGTTTTGACCCACTGACCTAAGAATCAAGAAAATGTCATGTTAGTGCCTACTAATTAGCACACCCAGAGAGCCTTTTCATCTGGCCTTTCAACCTTCTGGAGGTGGGAGCACAAGCTGTCACTCGGATCATGCAGGGAAAATGAACCTCGACCACATTTGCCCTGTTTTGCAAACAGCAGAATAAGCCCAGCTGAGACGAGAGATGAATATGCAGGTTAGGAGGAAATTAACCTAAAATGCACTACTGTTTGCATGATTGTCTTATAGATGACACAGCACTGCCGTCATTGAAATACCCATAATGGAACGCTGCGGGCCTGCGATTTTTACAAGATTGTCACTGTCGCGTCAGGCTTTTATTTCAGTATCATCATATGCGTTTGGTGAAATAATCTTAAGGGAGGACCATTTTCTGATTAAAAAGTTCTGGAGCATTTTAACGCCTCTAAGTTTCCACTGTTTTTAGACACGTTGCAGGGATAATGCAGTTTGTTAGTGAGCATTTGGCTCGAGTGCTCATTAATCAGAGCTGTTGGGCCAGGGTCTCCTGAGCCTTCTGGGTTTTGGGGGATCAGCTACTGTAATTAAAGGGATGAAATATATCATGGTCACAAACTTACCACATCAGACAATTGAGGATTTTGAACGGGTGAAATTAATCTTTTTAATTTTTTCCTTAGGTGTTTAAGATAGAAGTGCTAATGAACGGAAGAAAACATTTTGTTGAAAAAAGGTACAGCGAATTTCATGCCTTGCACAAAAAGGTAACTTTTTTTTTCCTTTTATCTGTATGGCAGATGGTATAACATTAAGACTACTTTCTGTGGTTCCTAACAGCATTAATAGTTCTTGGAATGGTATGATTTCTCTTACCATGAAGTAAATTTCCTTTTAAAATAAATTATTCAGTCCTTTAAAGGTGGCCTTCCTGAGTAGATGGGTTTTTCCTTATGATCTTTTGTATAAGTAGATGTGAGACAGTAAGCTGTTTGCAGTGTACTGTGCTGGGTATTATAGGTTCAGAAAGAATAAGACCCAGACCCTATTTTATCCATAAAATATACTTAATGTGCTTTCCAAAAAGGGGAAATGAAAAGCAAAGGATCATTTTATAGGAAGAAGTTTATTAAAATCAACTTATACTTGTCCCTGGAAAAGATAACACATATGTCACATGTATTCAAGCGCTGTTTGGGGAACATGTAAAAGAGGCTCATGGCCTTCATTTGAATGTAAAGGCCACTCTACAAGACTGGTGTCTCAGTCCTCAGATCCATTTCATTTAAAGTCTTAGATAAAAGAAACGAATGCAAAAGGAATAGCTGAGTTTTTGGCTAAATGGTTGGTAGAGAATAGAGGAGTGAATACTTTTTTATTTTCTACCAAAATGTAATGTTTCGCAGGTTATAAATTATTATTGGGGTGCTGAAATTACCTTAATAACTTGAAATACCTTATGAGATTGCCCAGAAAAATCATCATGTATGAGTTAGTGCAATTTTATCGTTTTTTCTTTCATATATACATATTCATATGTGTACACACACACACACACATACACGATGCATGCCATAATTCAATTTTCTTCACTTTTGTTACTTTGTTAATTAAGAAGTTAGATGGGAAGATACTAAGAATGTTAAGAAAGCGTCTATTCTTTTAATTTCATTAGAGAGCTCAGATTTTCTGTGAAATGTCAGTATATAAATGATGTGATAGTGTGCTTGCTCTGTAGTAAAAGTTCTTTAGCATTTTTAAAAATTAAATTTTCCCACTTTTTTTTTGTCAGGAGAATAGAGTATTGAATAAAAGCTTTAACAGGATATTACTGAGAAATTAGTGAGACTTGCCCTCTGTTTTCTTTTAAAGAGGAGCTCTAAGTTATCTGTACACTTTTCTGTTAGGATGGCAAGGGATAATTTGCATTTAATCCTCCTATTAAAATTTTATTACATCCAAGTTAACATCCAAAAGGAACAACACAGGTGAGCACAGCTTTAGGCCAGGTGTTGCCAGGCGACATCACAGAAGCATCAACTCTGGGACCTCAAAGAGAATCACACCTGGAGTCTGGGTTCACTTCTTTCTCAAGCAATTCTATTTGTGCTTCTTGTTTCTCAAGAAAACCCATTCTAGAGAGATTTCTGCTGGGTAACTCATGAAATAAGTCCTTACGGTGAGATTAAAACCAGCACTCCACCCCTGCCCAGCCTCTGATGCCCAGAGTCGACCAGGCAGACTGTCACACGCACACCTCCTTCCTCATCTCCCAGCTCAGCACCTAGCTCTCCGTGACCCCGACACAGCCCAGCTGTCCCCGCCAGATACTAGGGGACCAAGTCCACGAAGGCACAGCTGGGTGACTGCCAATTAGGCCCGCCCAGCAAGAAGCTGCCCATGCTTCTCAGGAGTGCAGGATCGTTCCCCGGTTCTCTTGTCCAAGACGATTTATTTTCTTCTGCAGAAGAGGACCCTCCCCAGAGATTAGACACAGTTCTTAGATATTCACGGCCAGAAAAAATGCCCAGATTTTGTAGGACTTTTCTCTCACTTTCTGCAGTTCTGTTTAATAATTTTTGCTATTCTTATATCATCAGGCCTACTAGAGAGAGTGGAAATTCTCCATCTCTCAATTTTGCATGTTTTTAGCAGCCTTGTTAAAACAGCCTTACAGGGACAGAGAGAAAAAAATCGCTTTGAAGGGCAGAGTTTTAGTTGGGAGACATATCTAATCTTGTGTATTATAGAGCAGAAAGGAGCTGCTAGAAGTCTGCTTTACTTGCCCCATTGTAATTGTAGTAGATTTGGCAAAAAGTTAACTCTAAAAGACAATTAAGTACAAATAATAGTGGAGTGTTAAATAAGCATAACCTGTAATCTTAACTGTAAAATTATATGTTAAGAAGGATTGCAATGGGCAAAAATAAATTAATCAGAACACATAAGCTTTACTGATTCCTGCTGCCACATTGTACAACTTTATCCTTTTATTAGAATTTGGTTTCTGAATTTCCATATTTGAATTTTTTTTTTTTTTTTGAGGAAGATTAGCCCTGAGCTAACATCCATGCCCACCTTCCTCTACTTTATATTTGGGACGCCTACCACAGCATGGCTGTGCACCTGGGATCCTAACTGGCCAACCCCAGGCCGCCGAAGCAGAATGTATGAACTTAACCGCTGTGCCACCGGGCCGGCCCCTCCATATTTGAATTTTTTTATGCGCTTTGAATGTTACATTTTTACATAAAATATTTTCCCTTTAACTTCAGTTAAATCTATTCTCATTTAATTTTCTTGAAATATTCAACTATCTCTCTGGGGGATGGAATTTGCTCTGTTGCCTGTGACCTGATTTTTCTTGACTTTGCATTGTATTTCTCACTTGCTGAAAGTGTTTAGCCAATGTCTCCAGGTTAATTCTAAAATAGTACATGAGCTATTAACAAGTACTTTTCACTTTGAGAATAACAGATGCATTGCTCTTCTCCAGGTACCACAAACACACCAAACTGCCTCCTGGCTTATCATCAGGCTAATTCTGAGGCAGAAACTAAAAACATTACCCATTTGACAGTTCATCTGGTTGTCTGAATAAAGTTCTTAATGATTATTACTTCTCCTAAACTTTTATAATTATTGATACTAAAGTATGAAACCAATATCCTAATTGTTTATACTTTTCTTAGGATTTCTGTCTATTATTTGGAAAAGTTTAGGAGTTTTTTTTTTTTTTTCTATATGCATTATTTTCCTTGCCTCAAGTAGCTTTTAGATTATAGACCTAAATCTTGCAGAAAGTTTGGGGGCAGGGGAAATAACCCGTTATTACCCATACATATTTCTACTATCCTAATACAATGGCTGTTTTCCTTCTTTTCTTTTCTTGCATTTTTTAATAAAACAAATGCTGCTGTGCTAACCATGTTCCCACATGGTGGTAACTGTGGTGTGGAAGTTAAGCGTGCAAGCTCTGGAAGCAGAATGTTCCTGAGCCTGCCTGCACCTCTTCCCAGCCTTTCAGGCCTTGGAGCAAGTTACTTGGTCTTTCTGTGCCTCAGGTTCCCCATTTTTAGTGTGGGAATAATAACTAACTTCATAGAATTGTTTTACGGATGAAGTGAAATCGTGTGCATCACATGGTAACCTTCCAATAATTGATAGCCTTCGTTACATATAATTTTTTTCCCATATTTAAGACTGTTTCTTTAAGATAGATTACAAAAGGAAGCATTCTCTGTCAAAGAGAATGGAGATTTTTACAGCTCCTGATAAGTATTGCCAAATTACTTTTTTTTCAAAGTGGTTATAGCAGATTATATTGCAACCAGCAAGTAAGAAGTTATCATAGCGTCTCATCAGCTTTGAATATTACCTCCAAAATGATATTTGTTTATTTAGCAAGCAATATTTGTTGCTTTGTTGCTGTTTTAATTGGTCTTTCTTAAGTTTGTTTATGATTGTGGTCCCTCTTTTTGGAGTTCTATTTGTGTGCTTTCCCATTTATCTGCTGGGGTCTCAGTTGCTCTTGCTCATTAGTTAGTGTGGCCTATTAATAAAATATTAGCCATTTGCTGAAAGTATTTTTCACCAAGGACCTTTTTATTTTGGCTATGATATTTATTTTAATTTATAAACATTTTAGGGGGCTGGCCCTGTGCCTTAATGCTTAAGTTCGGCACGCTCTGCTTCAGCAGCCTGGGTTCACAGATCCGGATCCCAAGCACAGACCTACACTTCTCAGATATATAGACTATATCTCAAATATATTGAATCAGAATGTTTGTGATGGAGCCCAGTAATCTGCATGGTATACCAGCATCCCAGATGATCTTAATGCCTGTAGAAGTTTGAGAATTCCTATTGTGTGGTTATATTTTTTAAAGGTGTATCTCACAGCACAACCTTCTCCACCCTCCCCCCGTCACACGCACTGAAGCCACAGGGTTCGACACCTTGGAGGTCTCCTTTCTCTTACCTTCCATATCCAGTGTCACCACGTCCTGTTGATTCATTCTTCCAAATTTCTATAATATGCACCATTCAATTTTTCATTTTCTCTTCCTACCATCCCAGTCCAGAGTCTTACTACTTTGTGTAAGTAATGCTTTAACTGTTTCTGATCCTTGTCTTATTCATCCTCTGCCAAAGATCAGTTTTCCTAAAGCACTATTTTCTTCTTTATTCTTTTGCTCAGATACATTGAAATGAGTCTATATTGTCTACTAAATCATGGCCGTTACTCTCAAGACCAATAATCTTAAACCCTATGTTAGTTTCCTATTACTGCTGTAACAAATCACCACAAACTTACTGGCTTAAAACAACACACATTTATTATCTTAAATGTGTTGGCAAGGCTGTGTTCCTTCTGGAGTGCTCTGGGAGAGAATCACTTTCCTTGTCTTTTCCAGCTTCTAGAGGCGGCCCACATTCCTTGGCTCATGGCCTTCTTCCATCTTCAAAGCCAGCAGTAACATCACTCCAACTTCTTCCATCATGACATCCCCTGTCTCTAACTTTGACACTTCTGCCTCCCTCTTGCAATTATATTGGGCCTGGCTGCATAATCCAGAATAACCTTCTCATCTCAAGATGCTTGATTTAATCTACCTTCAAAGCGCCTTTTGCTATGTTTGGTGGTACATTCAGAGGTCCTGAGGACTAGGACATGCGCATCTTTGGAGGGATAATTATTCTGCTTACCACAAACCCCTTTACTGGCCGACTTTATTTCTCACTGTTCCTCCTAAGAAAAGTCAAGCCAGTCTCCCCGCTTCACCTCAGTATATGAAAATCGCTGCCTCTCTGTCTTTGTCGTGCCAGATGTCCTTCCCTCTAAGTTCTGATCCATTCAAACCAAACTAAAACATTTCAAGTTCTTCTTCCATGTGAATTTCTTTTATTCTCTAATCTCTTTATTCTTAGAACTCCTGTTCCATTTAAAGTACAGATTTCTACTTAAAAACATCTAAGAGAGAATTAAACTATAGTTATCCCTAAGTTTTATCTAACTAGAAGATATATATAAATATACATATGTTTTTTTAAGTAGGAACCATGCCCTATCTTTTGTATCTTCCTTACTGTCTGTATTGGGCACATATTAAGCATTAAATAAGTATTTGGCAAATGGGATATTTGGAGAACGTTATGTATATTTATGAATTACTGGAGGAATGTTTTGCTGAAAAGCACAGTTTCTATTGTGGGAGTTTAGTTCACTGTCCGGTTAACCCCGAGTTACCCCTGCACATCCTCTCTGCCAGTCCTAGGTGGGAAGAAGACACCCCCGCCACGCTGAAACCAAAGCACAGCCCACCCTGTTCTTCTCTGTTCACTGTTAACAGAATTTCCTTAAAAAAAAAAGTTATAGGGTGCCCTCCCTACAGCTTGGGCCCAGGCTGTCGTGACAGGGTGAGCCTTAAGCTTGTAGGTGCTTTCTCCGTGCTCCAGTGACACTGCTCACGCCTCACTACAGCCAAGTAATGTACCACTTTAAATGGTGGTCCTTGACGACAGCTTCGCCTCCCCAGGCCCAAAACCGTGGGTGTGAAGAGAGAAGCCTTCCCCACCTGGCAAACTGCTAAGCAGCTTTTGCATACCTCCCCAGCTGTTTCCTGCCAGTTCCATCCCGTCCTTTTATTCACAAAGCCTTCAGGGAAGGATGGTGCTGGTTCCTTCCTAAATCAGCCATCCTCACTCTTGTTCTTGCCTGCCTTTGGCTTGAGTAAAATATTGCGTTCTCGTATTTAATTTAAAGAAGTACATATTTCAGAAGAACCAAAAAACTGCCATCTGGGGTTAAACCAGGCATACGGCATTGCGTGTGGTGTCTCAAAAGGGGACCCTGAGGATACAGAGGTGACAAAATGGAGTAAAAGTGACCAAATGCTCTCCACTTCTTTCCTTAACTTTTTTTCTTTTTCATCTTTTTTCCATGTGCTTGGGGAAAGTATTTCTGCTCCTTTCTGTGGAAAATGGTAACTATAACCAGCGTATACGCATCAGGTCCGTATGGAGTAAGTTCTGGGTAAACTCTTCTCACGGAGTAAAAAGGAAGCAGAGTGGTCCCGTCAGGCTTATGTTTGTGCTATCATGGAATCTGCTGGCCATCTGTGGGGATCAGAAAGGCCGTTTGGCTGGACG
This sequence comes from Equus quagga, assembly GCF_021613505.1. Taxonomy (NCBI): domain Eukaryota; kingdom Metazoa; phylum Chordata; class Mammalia; order Perissodactyla; family Equidae; genus Equus; species Equus quagga. The sequence goes on along the minus strand of NC_060273.1, from coordinate 92,646,881 downwards.
CAGCCTGGCCAGAACAGTTAATCATCAGACGAGTGGCAGAGGGGTATTTATCTTGTAAGCAGCTGAGCCCTACTAGAAACATATTGTCTCGGGTTTGTCTCTCCTCATCTAAAGCAATTCATTACTCACCTACAAACGCTGTCACAGGTCCCGCACAGCATGATCGCCTTCCTCAGTACTCCTGACATAAATAAAAAGGAAAAATGTTTGCCGTACTGTATCTTCGAGATTTAAAAAAAAAGAGAGAGACAGATAATGGAGTTGATTTTCTATTCTGAAATATAAGAAATGTTGTGATTCATTAGTTTTAATGGAAGTTTATTTATGTTTAAAGGGAAACTTAATAAGCTTATTACCACAGAATAATTTAGCATTTTTGTCTTGTTCTTCTTTGAAAGATACCTCAAATACACTCAAATAGTGTAGAGATGAGATATATATTTATTCTCTTACAGACCAACATAAATTCTTTTCTTCTCTCTCTAATTATCATTTCCCCCTTCAATATTGGATCAATCACGTCAATAAATGAATATGTTATAATATTTTTCATGTAACAAAATAAAACCCACCATGACCCTATGCTTCCCTCCCGTGTTCACCCCTTGCTCTCCATCTCTCTTAGTATCATTCTTTGAAAGAGGAGCTTCTACTTTCCCGCTTCCCACTTTCTTTACCCAGCATTTTTGATTTCCTAGTATGGCTCAGCACAGTCTGGTCATCCCCCTTCTAGAAACACTTTCCTGACTGGTGCTGGTTCACCCCCTGCTCACGGCTTGCCCTGCTCCCTTCCCTGCCTCTCAGAGGTGGAGGTCTCAGACCTTGGCCATCATATTAATTGTCTGTTGTAGTGTAACAGATCACCACAAACATAGCAGCTTAGAACAACACAAGTGTACTACCTCAGAGTCTCCGTGCGTCAGGATTCTGGGCACAGGTTTACGGGTTCTCTGCTCAGGGTCTCAGCAGGCTGAAATCGAGGTGTCGCTGAGGCTGTGATCTCATCCGAGGCTCGGGGTCCTCTTCCAGGCTCATTTAGGGAGAGTTCAGTTCCCTGCAGTCATCGGACTGAGGTCTCTTTCTTCTTGCTGACTGTTGGCCAGGGGTCGCTCTCAGCTCCTAGAGGCCACCCTCAAGTCCTAGCCATGTGGCCCTGTGGTAACATGGCAGCTTACTTCTTCAAAGCCAGCAGTCTGCTAGGACACGGTCTTGTAAAATGTAACCCAATCAAGGGAGTGGCTATCCCACCACGTTGGACGGGGAGGGATTATACAGGGCATGTACAGCATGGGAGGCAGGGATCTTAGGGGACGTTTTAGGATTCTGCCCATCATAGCCCTTTTTCTCTATCTGTGCCTGACTCCCAGTGTCATCTCATCTGGTTCCATGGCTCTAAACACCACTTAATGTATTCCAGCTCCCAGATTTATAGACTCATATCCAGCTGCCTATACATTTTCTCCACTTACTTGGTTGCCTGTTGGCCATCTCTGACTTAAAATCACCAAAACTGAACAATTGATTCCTTTATGTCAGGATTATCTTTTGTTGAATATAAGAGAAACTTGGCTAGGTTTCTGAAACAAGTAAGATATTAATTATTCTCACATTGCAAGAAAACTAAAGGCAGGCAGTCCAAGTTGATATAGCAGTTCCACAATATCCATGTCCCAAGCTCCTTTTGTCTTTCTGCTTTGCCATCTTTACCTTCGCATGTGACTTTCATCTTTCTGGTTACAACATAGCTGCTGTCCCTCCAGGCACTGCTTTTACATTTCTGGCAGGAAGAAGAGCCTATTTCCTTTTGTGAAGAAAACAGGAGCCCTACTCAGTAGTCTCATAATACAATTCATTAACAACTTTGTTACATGGGCATCCTAATGACAAGGGAACTTGGGAAATCAAGGTTTTTCACTCAGCATATTGGCACTCTGACATTGGATTTTTTTTTTTCAAGGAGGGAGTTAATATTGGGTAGGCAGCTAGCAGGATCAGCTGTATCCCCTGCTTAGGTGGGATTAGATTTGGCTGCAAGTAACTTGGAAACCAAAATAATGGTGACATCAACAAATACAACTTTACTTCTCTCACATAAGTCTCTAGGGCTGGTGTGATCCTTTCATGATGTCAGGGACCCAGGCTCTTGTGCCTTTACCGTTCTCAACATGAGGCCTCTGCCTCATGGTCGAAGGCGACTGCTCCAGGTCTAAGCAACACGTGGGCAATTCAGCCAACAGGAAGGAAGAAAGATCAGAAGGAAACAGTCCTTCCCTTTAACTTCCCAAAAGTTGCACATACGGTCTGTTTACCTGCTTTTGACCAGAATTCAGGCAAATGGCCACATATAGCTTCAAGGGAGACAGGGGAATGTGTTCTTTATTCCTGTGGTCGTGTGCTCAGCTGGAAATCAGGAGTCCTTTTCTGTAGAAGACAGAGGCACTGGATTGAAGGAGATAACTGGTGTTCTCTGCCACTTACCCTAAACCTGGCATTCTACCACCTTTCAGTAAGCAGCAGCCAGGTCTCCCCAGGTATGGCTGCCAGGTGAGGTCAAAAACCTCAAACAGTGAAGTCATTCTGAGCACCCCTTGGATGCCATTCTGATCAGCTCTACTTTCCACATACTCCCGCAGCCTTCTACTTCTCCCCACCTCTGCTGCCAGGAGCATAGTCCAAATCAGCATCGTCTCCTGCCTGGACTTCTGCAGGACCTTCTTCCTAATCCCCCTGCTCGGACTCCAGCCCCCCTTTATAGTCCATCTTGCTTGTAGAATCCAACATAATCTCTAAAAATTATATCAAGTCGTTTCCTTGCTCAAGCCATTCAGTTTGCTTCCAATTTAAAATGATATACAGATTCCCACCTTGGCCTCCAAGGCCCTCTAGCTGCCACCTCTCAGAACTGGTCCCTCCTTCCTGTGTTCTGAACACCAAGCTTGGCTGTTCTTTTCCATGCCTCTGTCTCTGCTCTAACGTTCCTTCTCCAGCTCCTCACCAGGCGCCCTCCCAGCGCGATGCAGGCTACTCCTCAGACACTCCCACCTCACACAGCCTTCCCCAACTGCCCCCAATACACACCCCCTTCTGTTACTATCTGCCCCTACTCTTTTATTAACTTGTTTCTTGTTTGTTTCCTGGTATGTAAGCCCCGTGAGGGCAGAAGTGTCTCTGACACTGGAATAACACATAGGAGGAGCTCAGTGCCTTCTCTTCCGTGACCTTCTTCAGGGGCTGTTTGTTTTCCCTGCAAATTATTTTTTCTAATAGACAAAAGAATAATGTGCTTTAACAAATCCTAAAATTTGTCCATCTTCTCTCTTCTCTCTACTGCATGAAGTCAGCCCTCTTCCAAGAGGCTCCCCTCTCCAAATCTGCTGCCCTTTTGCTCCAGCCTAGACTGCTAGTTCTCTAAGCAGCTGCCCAGCTGTCCTTGGGTTTCCCTTCCCATGCTGATGGGGTGGAGCTATGCGTCCTGATCCTGTTTTTCCTTTTCCTCGCTTTAATCTCTCAGTTTTCTAGAATCAGATGCTCAACTTTGTGTAATAGAAGACATGGGAGGTAAACATTCTGAGTCCGTCAATGTGTGAAAATGCATTTGTTTTCTCACCCGTGACTGCTGGTGGCTGGTTGTAGAAATCGTTTTCAAGTTCCGTCTTTGAGGCATTGATCTTCTGGTGTCCACCGTTGCTGATGAGAAGTCACTTGCCACTGCTGTTCTGCTTCCTTTGTTTGTCACCTGATGTTTCCCCTCCGTCTTCTCTCTGTCCTTAATATTTTGAGATCTCAGCAGATAAATGATGCTAAGTGTGGGTCTCTTTTTATTATGTTGGCGCTCAATGAGTTCTTAATCTGAAGATGTATATCAGGTCATATAAACTTTTTTTAATTATTTCTCTAAGGATTTCTCTTATTCTTTATGAATGCTTATTAATTTTATATTAAGCTTCCTGGATTAATCCTTTTGGTGTTTTATTTTTTCATGTACCTTTTCTCTCACTTTGTTCTCCACTTTGAAAAACTTCCATGATTTTATACTCTGCCTCTTTTAATTTTTTATTTCTGTGTCATGTTTTTAATTTCCAAAATCTCTTTCTTCTTTTCTGGTTGTTTCTTTTTCATATCAACCTTTTCTTGTTTTCTGGGAGCAATGTCTTCTCAGATCTCTCTGCAGATCCTAGAGTTTTTAAAGATCTCTTCCGTTATTTGATTTATCTCTTTCCTTTAGGATTGGTTGTTCCACTTGTTTTTCTTGTCCTTCCTCTTTCATAGTGCAGGCTTTCCTATAAAAGTGATCCTTGATTGCCCGTTTAACTAGATTAATTATTCTGGGCATTTGTCATTGGTTCCTCTGCCTTGGGTACATAAGTCTGGTCCTTCTAGAGTGTGTTGACTGGAGGGCTTCGTTACAGGGCATGAGGGGAGAGAGCCAGCTGTTAGGCTGGGGGCCCCATGAAAGCCAGAATAACTAGAATGGCAGACAGCCTTGTTCAGCCCAGACACTTCATTCATTTTCTTTAGGGACATTGACCCTTTTTATGGGGTATGGGTGTGTATGTTAGAGATGGAATCAGGCTGCTAGTCAGTCCACCTATGGGGGTTGGGGTAGAGTGTCCATTGGCTCAGACCATGGTGTGGTCTAATCTGTCTTCTTGTTCCCTCCTCCTCTTATGCCAGGCCTGAGCACAAACCTCTCGGGTCTGCTGAGAAGACTGGGGTTCAAACTCTTTGCAGTCTTCTTGAGGTGGTCTGGGCTGGGCTTTCCTCTGCTCTCTTTTCTCATTGATCTGCTCCCACTTTCTGTCTTTTAGAAAGTTGTGTCTCTATCCCTTGGTGATTGTTCCTTGCTCCCTGCCCTGTTCTCTTCATTCTTCTGTGTCCTATTCCCTTGACTTTTTGCTTTTTTTAAATGTCTATCAGGATTAAATTCAGCTATAAAACAGAAAGTCCAAATACTAGTAACCTAAAAACTGGATTTTTTTGGCTCTCAGAAAACAATTCTGGAGGTGGGCCATTCGGGGCTCTTGTGGCTGCTCCAGAAGGCTGTCAGACACATGGCTCCTTCTTTCTTTCTGTTCAGTCTTCTAGAGCACCTGCCTTTCATCCTCAAAGTTGCCTCATGGTGTAGGTGGTTGCTGCAGCTCCAGCCATCATGGTCACATTCTAGGCAGGAAGAAGGTGAAGAGGTAGGACAAAAGGTGCAAGCTAGCTGCATCTGTTCCACTTTAAGAGAGTTTTTATGGAAAACTCTTCTCAGTGACTTCTCATTACCATTGGCTTCTACTTTCTGCAGGGGGGTTTGGGAAATTGAACTTTTTAGCTGGATCTACCTGAATACATTATTATTCCCAACAGTATAGGAGCTCTGTTGGTGAGGAAGACAAGGAAAATAGATGTAGGAGTTTGCAGCTAGCACTTTCACACTATTATTTTAATGGCACTTCACGTATGGAGAGGCGGCAAATACAGGCTCAGCCTAGTGTCTTGACCTGGAAGTGCTAATCTTTGAAGTGCACAAAGACGCCTTCTTTTTCATGATGTAAACTTCAGCCTGGAATAGTCAATGGTGAATATATTCTTATTTATGGGAAAAATTTTTATTACAGTTTTAGCTGCTGGGGGTTAACTGTGTGCCTTTTCTTAGTGTTTTATTATGCTGTTTCTTTGCATGTGTAGAAAAGGAGCAACCTCACTAGGTTTTTCCAAGTTTTTAATTAGAACATTAAAATTGATTCTATTTTAGAGGCAGTATTTTAGTTTTCTATTGCTGCTGTAACAAATTAGCGCAAACTTAGTGGCTTAAAACAATGCAAATTTATTACCTTATACATCTCAAGGTCAGAATTCCAAAATGAGTTTCACTGGGTTAAAATCAGTGTCCACAGGCTGTAGGAAGAATCCATTCCCTTTCCTTTTCCAGCTTCTGGAGGTCACCTGGGCTCATGACTCTTCCTCCATCATCACAGCCAGCCAGCCAGTATCTTCCAATCCCTCTGTGACTCTGACCCTCCTGCCTCCCTCTTATAAGGATCCTTCTGATTACACTTAGCCCATCTGGGTAATCGAGGCTAATCTCTCCATTGCAAGATCCCTAATTTAATCAGATATGCAAAGTTCCTTGCCATGTAAGATGACATTCACAGGTTTAGGATGTAGATGTGGTAGGATGCGCCTACCACAGGCAGCTCTGACTCAAATTCCAATAGAATTTTTCTTTATATAGTCCCTTAAAACTGCTGCCGAGAAAGGCTTAGCTGAGAACCATCATTCACTTTTCATGAACGGAATTTGGACCTAATTCTTAGGAATGTTAGAAGGATCAGTCGCCCTGTTTTTTAGTTCGTTCTATTAGAACATTCAAGAAACTCTCCAGATGATGTGGTCTAGTTCATATGGTATTTCCAAGGATGATGATTATAAACACTTGCATTTTGTTTTGCCTTTTTATGTGAAAAAAATATGCAGAAAGACTTTTCATCAGAAAAGTACTTCATCCAAGCAAAATTTCGTTGTATTAATTGCTTTTGGAAATTATAAACTTATTTACTTCCTTTATAATTCATTTACTGAACTTTAAATTTTTTGGGAAAAAATAATTCCGAGGTGAAATACCAGATGGTGTACAACAGTGGCAACAACTAGCAAAACCACAAAGCTCATGTCCTGAAACCTGAACATGGAGGACAGCCACGTAAAGAATTTTCTGTCAAAATTTCATTGTAATTATATTGTCCTCTATCTTCTTACTGGAGATAGCAGTGGTTCACTTTCTTTTATTGGCTTTTCCCTCCAAGTAATATCTTTATAATTAAGAGATATTTTCTCCTTCTGTCTTTATAGCTTAAGAAATGTATTAAAACTCCAGAAATCCCTTCTAAACATGTTAGGAACTGGGTCCCCAAAGTCTTGGAACAACGACGACAAGGTTTGGAAACATATTTACAGGTAAGATGTGTTAAGATCCTCGATATAATGTACCTTAAATAATCATACCTCTTAATGTTTTTCTCAAAACTTATGGGTGAGATGCAAAATGTATCAAGCAACCAAACATTCTAGATTAAAAAAAAGAAAGTTTAAAATTATAAATATGTTGTTAGTTAGTTCTTTTAGCTATAATTAGGTTCTATTTAAAACTAGTGATGTGAATCAGGGAAGTGAGAATTTAGTATGAAGTTAAAAACTGATGTAGAGAGGGTCTGTCCGCTTTTTTTTATTCAACTCTATAAATTACTTTGTTTTTGTTTTTTTTCTGCTCCAAGAGTTGTTACTTTTCATAACATTCCTGGCCTTTAGGTTTGGGTGTTGAGGAGATAGAGAAACTGAATTTTCAGTGGGCCTGGCTAGTACATCCATGGAATCAAATTGAGAATGAACATATAAAAATTGCCTGTGATAACGTGCCAACTTCTTTGAAAACTGGAAGGTGTCTATATATATATATGTATTTTTTTTTAAATTGAGTTCATAATAGTTTACATCAATGTGAGATTTCAGTTGTACTTTGTTTCTTGACTGTCACCACATAAGTGCTCGCCTTCACCCCCAGTGCCTCCCCACCCCCCTTCTCCTGGTAACCACTGAACTATTTTCTTTGTCCCAGTACTTGTTTATATTCCACATATTAGTGAAATCATCTGGTGTTTGTCTTTCTCAGTCTGGCTTATTTTGCTTAGCATAATTCCCTCTAGGTCCTTCCATGTTATTGCAAATGGGATGAATTTGTCTTTTTTCTGGCTGAGTAGTATTCCATTATATATATATACACCACATCTTCTTTATCCAGTCATCAGTCGATGGGCACTTGGGTTGCTTCCACGTATTGGCTATTGTGAATAGTGCTGCAATGAACATAGGGGTGCATATGTTACTTTGGGTTGCTGATTTCAGATTATTTAGGTAGATACCCAGTAGTGGGATAGCTGGGTCATATGGTATGTCTATTTTTAGTTTTTTGAGGAATCTCCATACTGTTTTCCATAGCGGTTGTACCAGTTTGCATTCCCACCAGCAGTGTATGAGGGTTCCCTTCTCTCCACACCATCTCCAATATTTGTTAATTTTAGTCTTAGTGATTATAGCCATTTTAACAGGCGTAAGGTGGTATCTTAGCATAGTTTTGATTTGCATTTCCCTGATTAGTGATGTTGAACATCTTTTCATGGGTTTATTGGCCATCTGTATATCTTCTTTGGAAAAATGTCTGTTCATTTCCTCTGCCCTCTTTTTGATCAGGTTGTTTGCTTTCTTATTGTTCAGCTGCGTGAGTTCCTTATATATTATGGAGATTAACCCCTAATCAGATATATGATTTGCAAATATTTTCTCCCAATTGGCAGATTGTCTCTTTGTTTTGATTCTAGTTTTCTTTTGCATTGCAGAAGCTCTTTAGTCTGATGAATTCCCACTTGTTTATTTTTTCTTTTTTCTCTTGTCTGAGAGGACATGGTATTTGAAAAGATCCTTTTTAGTTTGATGTCAAAGAGTGTATTACCAATATTATCTTCCAGGAGTTTTATAGTTTCAGGATGTATCTTCAAGTCTTTGATCCATTTTGAGTTTATTTTTGTGTATGGCATGAGATAGTGGTCTACCTTTATTCTTTTGTATGTGGCTGTCCAGTTTTCCCAACACCATTTATTGAAGAGACTATCTTTTCTCCATTTTATGTTCTTGGCACCTTTGTCGAAGATTAGCTGACCGTAGACATGTGGTTTTATTTCTGGGCTTTCAGTTCTGTTCCATTGATCTGTGTGCCTGTTTTTGTACCAGTACCATGCCATTTTGGTCACTATGGCTTTGTAGTACATTTTGAAGTCAGGGATTGTGATACCTCCAGCTTTGTTCTTTTTTCTTAGGATTGCCCTAGCAATTTGGGGTCTTTGATTGCCCCATATGAATTTTAGTATTCTTTGCTCTATTTCTGTGAAGAATGTCATTGGGATTCTGATGGGGATTGCGTTGAATCTGTAGATTGCTTTGGGTAGTATGGACATTTGAACTATGTTTATTCTTCCAGTCCATGAGCAAGGAATCTCTTTCCATCTCTTTAAGTCTTTAGCAATTTCTCTCAGTAATGTCTTATAGTTTTCATTGTATAAGTCTAGAAGGTATATTTTTAAAAGAGTGCATTAGGGTGCTCCTTTCTGCAGCTGAGAGGAGCAAGCAGAACGACCTAAGTAAGACAAGACAGAAGTAGTCTCTCTGCCAAGTGACAGAAAAAGCAAAGCAAAGGATGGAGCAGTGTCAGCTTTTCAAACTTTCCCCCAGTTTGAAAATGAAAAGGCTTAGAGGTGTCAGGTGAATATTCACTGTATTTGTCATTAGTCCGAGAGCAGTGTGCAGGACAACTACTTAATGGGGGCAAGCCTTGCGTTCAGCCAGGACACCTGAGTCCACTTGAGAAGCTGAAACAAGAGAATGACTGAGGTGAGCGTGTCTGGGAGGGCAGGGGTCTGGGGGGAATCTTGGCTCTCAAAAAAAGAAGAGCTGGACTTCACCTAAGAGTTATGAATTTAACATAATGGTCTACCTAAGACCTGTTACATCAAAGAAATGGGCAGCCATGGCTGTGTTCTTTCATTATGATCTTCATAACTCCTTTAAGCATTAGCCCTAAGGTGGAGTCTGTTTAGGCAGCACCTATGGACTGTGTGAAGCAAGTATCCTATTTTCTCTGCAGAGCTTTCCTGGGTGGTTGTGCCTGAATCACTGGTGGTTAGAAGATGAGGAGAAGCTGTTGCCACAGGCTTGTACTTGGTGATAAATTCAGAGGACTCTATTCTAGTGGAAAGATGCCAGGTAGTCCATTCCTGGCCTCCTGTAGTTTTCTGGTCCTTACAGTGCTCACATAGGAAGGCTGACGTGCTGGAGGCCCTGAGGGCATCTCAGGAGGGCTCTCTTTACTGCCTTCGGACATGGGATGGATCTTTCACTGCCTCTCCCTGGAAGTGGGAGATTGAAGGAAATGGGGACCACAAATGACAGGAAAGTGTGTGGCTGTGTTCCTTGGGGCTCTGCATATGGAGCTATGAGACTTCCAGAGCTTCAGGCAACACTGCAGAGCAAAACCAAACCAAAAAACGAGACTTTAGACATCGTATGCAAAGAGTTAGAATGCATGTTCTCTATAATTAAATGGAATAGGTAAACAATGCATTCTTATTTGTAAGCCAGATTTTCCACAGATATTGTGTATCTTCAAACTTTAGTTCTAAAGAGAGTTTTATTCTTTTTTCTCCCGTTGTGTTTGACACATGGCTTCCATTACTACACTGTGTAAACATCTTAAGTTGTTTGTACTTTGGATATAAATATGTGGATAAAATCATCTGGCACAGAGAGGAGTTTACAGTGACACTCAAATTGAGCTTAGAATTTTCTATTCCAGAAATAGGGCTTGAAAGATGTGGTTGAAAGACTGAGAGGGCGTGCTTCCTGTTGTGCATTTAATATTCAATTTGTTGTCAGTTAAGTCCCTGAGGAGTTCAAGGGCACTTTCTCTTCTCCCTTTTCCAACCTGATTCTATTTGCAGGCAGTGGGAGCTAGATGGAAGCTGTAAAGATGAGTGTGAATGCTTTATCAATGCCAATTAAAGTGAAAACCCTGGCTTAAGTATCATTTCTTGGTATCTTTTGGTGTTTTTAAGTCTCTTTAGAAGTAAGACAGTTTTTACTGTTCCTCTTGCTCACCTGTTTAATTCCAGTTAGGATCCCACTCACCTTCAGAAACAGTCTGAGCCCCAGGGTGTAGGTGCCACTAGCACTTCTCAGCAGGCAGCATCCTGCAACTCAGCCATCTCGGCATGAGCTGGGTAGGCTGCATTGTTTACTTATTCCATTTAATTATAGAGAACATGCATTCTAACTCTTTGCATACGATGTCTAAAGTCTCGTTTTTTGGGCCCATAAACCTGAGAGAGTATTAATACCCCAGAGCCATAGAGTCTTAAGCTCACAAGGAACTTAGAAGTTATCTAGTCCAGCTTGCCTCCTGCCCTTCAGTTGTGGTCACAATCATCCCTCTGGGCTCAGTTTCCCCCCCATAAAACAGACAGATTAGCTTGTGAGAGAGCCAGAGGAAACAACTCTTCCTCTTGTCCAAGGAGCAACAAGTACATTCTGGACCATGCATGGGTGCACCACACACGTTTCCTAAGGTGGCCTATGCTGCTCTTTCATTTTAGAGATGCAGAAACTGAGGTCTAGTGAGGTTAATGAACTTACCTCACTTTCTGGAGTATATTAGTTAAAGAACTAAGACTGGAATTTTAGTTTCTTAATTCCTAGTATACGCTCTTTTCATTATGCACTATAGATTTTCTAAGAGAAAATTTTCAGCCTTAATATATGATTTTACTTAAGTATAATAAGAGTAAGGGAAAAGACCTTATAATCATAAGCTATCACAATTTAATTGACTGTCTACCCCCAACTCATTTGATAGATCAAATAGATCACTGATTTTTTAATCTATAACTTGAATGTGTAGAATCGTATGAAAACCATGGGTATGTATCTGTTTTCTGTGTTATCTGTATAGAAGCAAAAATCTTTAGAATAAATTAATTGGGTTTTCCCAAGCTGATTTGACCATCAAACATGGTTTATATAGTGTTATCTCCTGGTTTGAGAAGACTTCCCGTCTTTCCTGAGACCCACTGAAATAAAAGTATAAAAACTTAAGAAGGAATGAACCTGAACAGTTCAGTAGTGGATGGTCAGGGAAAAGAGGGGATCATCATAGGAAGAAAAATTTTTAACAACTTTCTGGATGATGGAATGTTCTGGGAGCATGTGGAATTGATGCAACAGAGAGCGAAAAGCAGCAGCCCAAAGTCAGCCATGAGAGCCTGTGGTGGAGGTGGGAGACAGCCTGCACACGACTGTGTTGGAGAGCTTCTGGACTTAGAGTCGGCCGGTGAGGCAGAGGCCGAAGTGAGCAGTGAAACGGAAAACAAGTGGCTCCACGCAGGGTGTGTTCATGGGACAAGTGCCCAGGCCACTTATTCTGTAGAGAATATAGGCAGCCTGATGTTTTATGACCAGGCAAAAGTTTTTTAAAGACTTCTCTCTTAAAAACAAAACAGTACAACAAAATGTTCAGCAAAATGGCTGAGAACTAAGGCTTCTAATGTGGATATTAGGGCCCCCAATTTGACAACCCTTTCCTGCTCACTGACCCCAAGGAAAAGCCTACCAGACTGCATGCTCCACCCACACTGTCTTTCCACTTGGAAGGAGGCCTGTGGTGAGCACTCTGCCTGACGTACCAGCTAAGGAAACCTGCCCAAGCCAACCAGGCTGCTTTCTTCAGTGAGATCGGATAACCAAGGATCGCCAGGCATTTGAAGAAAATGAGTAGCATGAACAGAAAGACCAAGATGAACTAAAACACTGCCTTTTCAGGAAAGAGAGAATTTTGGACAAAAAATGTATCTTAAAATTGATTTGATAAATCTAGAAAACTTCGCAAAGGTGTTAACGTCCAAAAGATGACACTAGGATGCTATGTAAAAGAAACAATTTGAGAACACACGAGAGCTTTGAGCATTAGTTGTGTTATCCAATTGAAAACATTCAGTAGGTGCCCTCTCTAGTTGGGACACTGATATATAAAGTACAGATACAAAATCTCTCCAACAAAAGACAGGAGACATGGAGGACCAATCCAGGTCTAATGTTCTACTTCTTTCTAGAGTTCCGGAAAGAAAGAAGAGGGGGAAATACAAATGTAGGGAAGGGAATGCATAAAGGTAAAATAGTTGAAAATTTCCCCAAGCTGAGGCTATGAGCCTTTACATAGAAAAGATGCTCCAAGGACAGAGCATAAAGAATGACAGAAACCCTCATACCTGGTAAAATTTCAGTATATCAGAGATGAAGATCCATAATCTTCCAGAAAGAAAAAACAAATGGGCAAGGTTGAGTTTTAGTCATGGCTTCATTTCTGTATTTGCGGCTGGTTTAATGGGCAGGTCCCTCTTCATTCTTCAATAGAAAAATTGCAAGCTGGCATAATTTTTAGAGAAAAACTTTTCACGAGAATTTTGCCTGTGTTACTTGTTCCATTTTGTTGCAGTATTTCTTTGCTGAAACTCTATTTCTTTGTTGAGTTTTTCTGTTTTTTCTTTGTTGCAGATGTATTCATAATCACTTATTGAAACATTTGTATCATGGCTGCCTTAAATGTTTGTCAGATAATTCTAACATCTCTGTCATCTCAGTGTTGGCATCTATTGATTGTCTTTTTCATTCAGTTTGAGATCTTCCTGGGTTTGGGTATGATGAATGATTCTGGGTGAATCCTAGACATTTTTGCATTATGTTGTGAGACTCTAGATGTTATTTAAACCTTCTGTATTATCTGGCTTTCTCTGACACTGGTCAGTCAGGGAAAGGTGGTGGATGCCAGACTTGACCTTGTTTCTACCAGCTGAAGGTAGAAGACCAGATTCCCCACTTGGTCTTCATTGACATCTGAGGGTACTCCTATTATTGCTGAGGGGATGGGAGTTGCAGCGCCCCACGTGGTCTCCACTGACCCCATGGGAGGGGGCACATTACTGGCTGGTGGAGATGAAAGTCCTGACTCTGTACTTGGCCTTCTCTGATACCGCCTTGGCACCAGGTGCTTCCTTACCACCTTACTGGAGTGGAAGTCTAGACTTCCCACGAGGAGTTCGCTCAAGTGAGTGGAGTGGGGCCAGTTTCTTCTGTGGTGGTGTCTGGAGTACAGTGGTTAGTGTTTAATAGTTTTCTGTCTTGCTCAGCTGTCTCTTTTACGGTCCTATTGCTAGAGGAAACAGGTGTGTATTGGGGGTTTTTTTGTCTTCATCTGCTGGCATTTCCTGGTTGCTGGCTTTTTTTGTGGTCCAAGTCGAGATACATAAAGCAAAACAAAAATCCAGGAAAGATAAAACTCACCTCTGTGCCATGCCCCGAGTCCTGGCCAGTCTCCTTTCTTCTCTCAACCACTCATAATCTTATGTTTGCTTCATATATGATGTCCAGGAATTTTAGTCGTACTTAGCAGAAGGAATAGGGAAAAGTAGATCTACTCCATCTTACTGTAAGTGGAACTCCATCCGTTGATTTTTAAATTTTGATATTATGCTTTTTTTTTCTATTGAGGACGATTCGCTATGAGCTAACATCTATTGCCAGTCTTACTCTTTTTTCGCTTGAGGAAGATTAGCCCTGAGCTAACATCTGTGCCAGTCTTCCTCTATTTTGTATGTGGATCGCCACCACAGCATGGGTGATGAGTGGGGAGGTCTGCACCCAGGATCCAAACCCATGAACCCGGGCTGCCAAAGAGAAGCACGCCAAACTTAACCACTATGCCATGAGGTTGGCCCCTGATATTGTGCTTTTTTGTTTCTCAAAGTTCTATTTGCTTGTTTTTCTAATCTGCCTGGGTGTTTGTTTTCAATAGTCCTTGTTTCTTGCTTGTACTTTCAAACCTCTGTTTTCTCTCTTTAAACACGTTAACTCTCAGTATGCCAGGAAAAATGGTCATCACCGTTTATCATCTGAATCCAGAAGTCCATTTTTAGCTTTTCATAATTTTAGGATATTCTATGAATAATTTACAGAATGAAGAGAGAGTGAAAGACAACTTCATTAAAATTTTGATGAGAATTTCAACATATCAAGCCCGAAGTCTTAGTTCATATTTTCTTAGTTTTTAAATGGGCAGCATCCTTTGGACAGTCTACCTAACTGACAACCAACTGCTGTTCATGACCCTGAGACATAAACCATCTTATAAGTACTAATTCCAGATTTTAAATACATCTCTAATAGGTTCTAGCTTATTATTGCTTCTGGTTCTTTTTCTCAGATATGTATTGTTAAAATGCAATACTTTGGAAAACCTTGATGGTTAATAGTTTTGTCAAAGCGAAGGTGGCTAATATCTTTGCATAACTGCAAAATATTTTTACTTTCGGATTTATAAACACCAACTAGAATGACTAAATCAATGAGTTTTTTTTGTTTCTATGTTATCTATTTCCTTGCAGTCACCTTTATGTATGCTTTTGTCAGGTAAAGCATTTGTCAAATAAATCTTGGTGAAGAAATATCATAACAAGTGGAAGAACACTGTTCCATGTTGTTTTAGCAAAATGAGACGGTCCAAGTTCTTCATGCAAAGTAGTGTATGGTAAATTTCTTCCTGTTGAGTGAAAAGCTCCAAGAGAATACCACATTTCCCTTTTCCTCATTGATTCCTGAATTTGAGAAAATTTATCTACAATATCGTCTGAAGTCTCATGATCTGAGAGTTACTTGTGCAACCAGTTTTGCAGTGTGGAAGCCACTAGTCACATGTAGCTAATGAACATTTAAAATGTGGCTAGTCTGACTCAAGAAGTTCTATAAATGTAAAATTTGTACAGGTTTCAAATCCTTAGTACAAAAAAGAATGTAAAATATCTCAATTTTTATAATGATTACATGTGAAATAATATTTTGTATATGTTGGGTTAAACAAAATATGTTATTAAAATTACTTTTACTTGTTTCTTTTTACTTTTTTAATGTGGCTACTAAAAAATTTGTGTCAAATTTACATTTTAAATTGTTACAAAGATTATATATGGCTTCCATTATTCTTCTGTTGGACAGTTGTCATCTAGAATATTCCTATCTGTCCCTGTAGTCATTGTCTGAATCTTCTAATAATTGTCAAACACTTTCCTCTGTCATTTTTTTCCCCTACCATTCTGGGTGGAAAATGAAAATTTCTGAATATTTAGCTCTGTTCAGTGAAAATTTTAAGAAAAAAACTTTAAAGATGATGTCTCCAGGCTTTTTGGAAAGATGATGGGTACGTGGGCAACACAATACGAAAACTAAAAGTGATGTAATTATTGTTATTTATTTCATTATCCTCATAGACAATTCCATCAATCTTAATTTTCTTATTATTTTAGTATTTTCTTAACATAGTTGGCAATAATTGATGAGTAATGATGAAATGATACGTAGGATCATGAAATGGCAAAGTGTTGCAAGGTGTAGGAAAAGTAAGATCACTAAGATTCAATAACATATATTACAAAAGAACCTAATGGATCCATATAGTAATCATAAGATAGAAGGAATTTGATTCTATTTTTAAAAGATAGGTAGATTTTTCTCTTTGTTTTTGGAAGACGTGTAAGAAAGAATAAAAGTCATAAAATATCAATTCTTACAAATAGTTAGAAATGCTTAATTTTCTGCCTTTTGAAAGTAATCTGTCACTTTTCTCTGATTATTTTAGGATATTCTTTTTATCTTTAGTGTCCTTCCATTTTACTGTGGAACTTTATCACTATAGTAATTCTGTATCTAGGTGTAGATTTTTTAATTTATATTTTTGAGTACTTTTGTGTGTGTGTGCTCCCTGAATCTGAATGTAGATACCTTTCAACATTTCTGGAAGTGCTCAGGTACCTTTGAACATTGCCTCTTCCCCATTTTCTATTCTATTTTTTATTCTGAGTCTTATAATGGTGATAACTGATGTCTTCATGGGTCTAAGTTGACTATCTGTTGTTTCTGCTGGGTCTTGCTCATGATGCTTTGTTTCCTCATAGTGTATGTGTATGTGTGTGTGTTTTGTTTGTGTGTGTTTTGGCTGGATAATCAATTTCCTTGTACCTTTGAGTACAAATCTTTGGGATTTTTTTTTTTATGGCCAGGATTGAACTGAATTTACACAGAGAGAATTTTTATTTGCTTTTGCCAATCACCAGGGAATGCTATCAACTGGGACTTCTTAGCTTGAAGGGTTTTTTTTGGGCCACACAAAAAGCATTAATTTAAGTTACAAACCTGTGAAGGGATTTATTTCTCATTCTCCCTTCCCCTGGGGATGTCTCCTTCAGTGGCTTTATTAGGAGCTCGCCTTTCAGATCCCCTACGCCCACCTGCCTTGAGCAAACCCTAGTCTTTATCTTCATTTCCTCTGTCCATGAGGCTCCCAGAGTAGATGCTCAAAGTTACAGGGTTCACGAATTTCCATGGGAAGAGCCAGCTTTGGTGCTTGCTTATCTCTCAGGATTTCCACTTTCATTCAATTTAAGGCTGGTGCTTACTTTCTTACCATTTCAATGATGAATTTTAAAAAATTTCTTATATAATTTTTAGGATCTTAAGGATTCCTTTCCAAGAAAATCTGAGCCATAATGAGTGTTCCAGTGCTAAATCACTCTTCATGGTTAGGCCGACATTACCAGTGTCTGCACTTCTCTGAGCAATGACATACATACATATGTCATGTGACATGTCACTAAAATGACATATGTCGCTGTAATACATTCTTCAAACATGGAGCGGTTTGGAAAACAAGTTTAGTTATTTTACTGACTATAAGATTTTTATCTGTTTGCTTCTGAAATAAAAATGGACTTTGTATCCTTTTCATTCAGGGATGGGAATGTGGTTAGCAGCAACCTCTGGTAGGGTCCATCTACGGCAGCAAGTGACTCGTTGTACTTAGAGTGTGTTTCAACTCAGGCCAAACTGGAGCATACACCTTTCTAAAATGCAACCTGTTGTACATGTGTGGTGTAAAATAGACCTTCAACATCCCCACAAGATTGCCCCAAAAGAGATTGAATCATGATGTAAATACGTCGCCTGTGTGTAGGCTTAATGTCATGGGGTTCACAGAATTATAGAGTCTCTGTGTCTGTCATTGACCCTTTTTAGCCACCTACTGTGCTTAAGAAGACATTTTCTTCCAAAGTAGGCTACCCTCCTACTTCCACTGGGCGTACTTTCTAGCCTCTTACCTTTCTCTTCCACGAGCTTCTTTACTGTCCTGACGATTCTGCAGCAACTTGGTTCCCTTCCCCATTATCCAGTGGAAACTGCTTCTGTTTCATTTTGAAATTGTCGGGTGAACAGCTGCTGTGCAGCTTCATCACCTGTTGCCCCGTGACTGTGCTTGGGCAAGGTCCCAGTTACCTCCAGAATCACGTGGTCATGAAGTGTCGAGCAGGCGTGTCTGGTGCCACCATGGTGTTTTCTCAGAAATGTTCTCTTTCACTTGATAAGCAGTTTCTGTACTAGTTGGAAAATGCTCTTAAACCGTTTTATGAACCACATTTTCCTACTTCCACACTAAGTACATTCATGGACTTGCTTTTCATGACTCTAAACCACTTGTAAATTTGATACTTTATTCTTACATTGCCTAAAATGTCTATTTTATGACCAAGAGCCATTTTTTAGATATATATTTTTATATTTTCTTCACTTCTTTAAAAAGTGGTAGCAATTAATATTCTTTTGGGGAACCTTTTCTCCCAAGTCCTGAACAGACCCTGAAAGTGTTTCTGTTTTTTGGGGGTTTTTTTGAGGAAGATTAGCCCTGAGCTAATATCTACCGCCAATCCTCCTCTTTTTGCTGAGGAAGACTGGCCCTGAGCTAACATCCCTGCCCATCTTCCTCTACTTTATATGTGGGATGCCTACTACAGCATGGCTTGCCAAGCAGTGCGTAGGTCTGCACCGGGGATCCAAACCGGCGCACCCTGGGCCGCCAAAGTGGAACGTGCGGACTTAACCGCTGCGCCACCAGGCTGGCCCCTGTTTTTTTCTTTTTTTAACTACTCTATGAAAATTGTAGGGTAGGCATAATTGACCTGAAAACAGCAGACTAAATTAAACTGAACCGAGATTCGGGTCTTTAATGTTTCATGGTTCACTTACCAGTGAAGGGCTCCCTCTTGCTCTCAGCAAAATTACAGACCACTACACATTATGAACTACTGAGATGAGGAGTTGTCAAAACTGCAAAGGTTAAGTTTAGACAGGTTTCTATTTAAGATCTTAGAATTATAATTATCTCTAAGTTAGTTTTACTTCTTAAAGGAGTTTTCTCATTATTATTATCATTCATATAATCATAGATGTTTATGAAGGTTAAAAATTTCTCATGTAAAATATCTTTATCCTTTCTTTGTCTCCACCTTCCATTTTCATGGTTTTAAGTCATACACATACGTCTGTTCCTAACCATCCAACTCTGGCTGAGTAGTAATCGAACATTTCTCTTTTCATCCACCCCTGACAAGGCAAAGGCACTGATGACGCTGAGTAAACTGGGAATGCTTCAGGGAAGCCCCATGCTGTCTCGAATGCCCCCCTATTTCCCACAGCTCAGGTCCTTAGAATCCTGAGTTTAATTCACAGATTAAGAAGTGATGTAATGGCAGCTTCGCTTCTTACAAAGGACCTCCTTTAAACTGCAGCTGAGGTAAAGAACAAGACCTTATGTACCGGGGGGAGGGGTGCATTGGTGAAAGAGGAATGCACAGTTTGAACTTCAGAAAATCACGGTGGAAGCCTATAGAAGTAACAGTATCTATAATGGTTCTGCTTATAACATGAGACAGACTGTTCTTTGTTCTCGTTAAAGATTGTGAACGCTGTGTTAAATAATATTAATGGCTGAGATTGTCAGTACTTAACAGTACTTTCCTTGTACAAGTGATTTTATTGATCGATACAGACTCAATGTAACGGGGGCAGATTATTTTTACTGATTTTATCGAAACCTTAACCAAGTTTGTTAGTCACCACATATCTTTAAATAGATCTAGATGATGATGTAGATTAAGAAAAGCAAACCACCATCCATCTCTTTTTGATCTGTTAATAACTTAAATCCATCATTGCTAGCAAGTGTTTTCCGGTTCTGTTGTGCATACATGTTTCTGTTGTGCCTGGTTGGAAATCCTGTAACATTGTTTCAATGCTTGGTTTTTCATACAGGAAAACCCTAACACAACTTGACAGACAAGTTTTCATCATAATTGGTGAAATGATTGACAAAATATGAAGAAGAAAAAACTTCAGAAGTCTCTTTTTTCTAAATTTAGTTTTTGTAAGCAATGACCTGTAGATTCTTAGGTCTTACGGTAGTTAGACTTTTTTTGTGCTAAACTGAAAACCCTTTATGAAGTCTACAAATAATTACTTAGGACATTGTATGATATTTCTTCTCATTATATATTTTAAAGATTTGCATTTTAATTACAGAGAATTGTGCTGCTTAATTTCAAATGCATTTTATTTTTCTCAGTGATTTGCCTGTTTCCCATTGCTCTCAAAATGACATATACTTCATTTAAAATAATTTTTAGGGCTGAACAGTTTTTTAAATTTCTGAAACCGGCCATATATATTATTTTTTAAAGAAAACAATACACGTGCCTTTCAAGGAAATGAATTAAACCAGTATTTTTAAAAATTCAGATGGTGCATTCTTGCTCACCTCGGCTAGACAAGGCTGGTGAAATCCTGACCTACAGAACTGTGCATAATGAGGCTTCAGAGGTAATATAGTTAGTGGAGGTGAGATCAGTCATGACCATTTGAAAAACTCTAGGCACCTCAAAAATGTCTATGATTTCTTGGAGAGGAATCTCTTTGAAAGGAGGGAATGGGATAGAAATATGCGCTCCAGTGCACCGTGGCCCTAAAGCTTTGATCAGGCTTAAACTTTGAGAGTTTTAAACCTATCAATTATCAAATGTTGATCACCTAGTTTGGCAGTCTGTACTGATTAAAAAAAAAACTCTCAATAGTCATTAGTTGAGGTTCAATGGCCTACACTAGAGCCCTGTGTTAATAAGATGAATGTTTGGGGTTAAATCCTCTTCTAGAGCTGGCTGTGCTTGTGGCCAGGGCTTATGGCTGCATGCTTTTCTAGAAAGAGGCCCTGTGAGATGCGTGTTGATAACAGACACACCTGTGCTCATTTCTGGAAAGCCCCTTCTAGAAACAAGTAGTGAATGATGCCATTTCATGTATATGGAGAGAAAGAAAGACCACATAGTACTTTTTATTCACATTCAAACTTATCTTAAAAAGCAGATGGTCTTGGGGCCAGCCCGGTGGCGTAGTGGTTAAGTTTGCGTGCTCCACTTTGGTGGTCCGGGGTTTGCAGGTTCAGATCCAGGGCGTGAACCTACACACTGCTCATCAAGCCATGCTGTGGCTGTATCCCACATACGAAATAGAGGAAGATTGGCACAGATGTTAGCTCAGGGCCAATCTTCCTCACCAAAAAAAAAAAAAAAAACCCCAGAGCAGATGGTTTTATCTGATAAAAAACAACACTTGGAGCTAGCATTGTATTTCTGTGAATATCAGTTCCTTTAAGGTGGCTATAGTGGGCTAGAATCTCTCTTCAGTACTGCAGTTTTCCATTCAGAAAAGATTATAGCAAGCCCAAATTATTCTTGAGATGCTTTTGGTTTCTATTTTATCGAATTTGTGTGTGATGGACTCATGAGTTTTAAAAGAACTGGCTTTTGTAGTGAGGCTCACTTGTAGCTTCATGACTCTGGTTTACTCAAGGGAAGATCACTACGCATCTCTTCCATAGTCCTTTATTTTCTGATATAAATAGTCTTAGTTCTTCACAGATATCAAGAGTTCTCTCCTTGCAGGTTAATATATTTTTAGTATAACAGTATTTTTTGTTATTGTTCTAATTTATGTTCAACAACTTTGAAAAACATAAGGAATAAAAATAATTTTCTGTAATTCTTCATCATAGACCACTGGTTCTGAACTGAGGATAATTTTACCTCACGGGGACATTTGGTGATGCACAGGGGACATTTTTGATTGTCACAGTTGAGGATGGGGGTGATACTCGCTAACTTCTAGTGGGTAGAGCTCAGGGATGCTGCTAAACATCCTGCAGTGCACAGGACAGCCCCCAATAACAAACAGTCATTGGGCCCAAAATGTTAATAATGGCAAGGTTGGAAACCTTGACTTAGACATCTCAAAGTTATGGTGTGCTTCCTTTGTCTTTTTCCTATGTGTATTTTTAATCATATATTTTAAAATATCTGGTATGTCATCTATATGCTTTACAAACTCCTCTTTTAATTTAAAAATATATCACAAACATCTACTATGTGTTAAACATTCCTCTAAGACAAGATTTTTAAAAATGTCTTAATTTTTTTATTATGGAGATTTTAAACATGTAAAAAGTAGAAGATAATAAAATCTCAGTTACCCATCATCCAGCTTCAGCAATTATCAACTCGGGCAATCTGATCTCATCTGTATTCCCACACTTTACCCCACCATCCCATATTATTTTGAGAAAACTCCCACATATCATATTTTCATCTATAAATATTTCAGAATGTATCTCTAATAGATATTCTTTTTAAAAACAATTTTAATAAAGGCTCCATAATACTCTACCCTATCCTATGGTTGTGTTATAATTTAACTAAGAGCCTGCTCTTGAGTTTTTGGATTGTTTCTAGTTTTCCCCCTGGAGGTTTTTTGTTCTTTTTTTAAAAAATTTTCATATGACATGTTTCCCTTGTTCTACAGGTGCAGTAGAAAGTGTGCAAACTAAGCAAGACAGGAGTGAGCACAAGACCCTTAATTTCATTAAACACTGTGTAACTGGTAAAGATTAATGTACATATCTCTTGCTAATTCTTTCCAATTACTTAGTTCATATAAATTCCCAAGCCTGGTTAATTATGCTGAAGTCAGGTAGTAATTCTGAACAGTGCTCCGACAACAAGGGAATTTTCCTGATATAACCTTGCCCTCTCACACAGACTCTCAACAGATTAGGCCCTCAGCCCGGAGTCCATTCATTTTCTGCTCAGGCCTAATTGCTGCCGACTGGCTGCCACAGGTACCTGGATAGCCTGCGTTTAAGGAGGCAGGGACTTCTGAGAACAAATAAGGAAAGATTAATTGTTTGTTTTGTTCCCTCCCAAGAGAAATGTGGGTGCTTAATCAAGAAAAATAATTTCTCCTGTTGATTTGGCTTATTTGGAGAAAAAGATAATTGTGTAAAGGTAGGTGGAAAATGATGCCTTTTATAAGAGGTATTGCCACTTACCCACACAAGAGACAAGGACACAGGGAAATAAATGTAAGACACTGACGAAATGGATGAGGATGGTTCACATTTCTCATAGTAAGTAATCTGGCTATTGGGCTTTTATTTGTACCAATAGTGCTAGCGAGTATTGTCATTTGTTTTGTCTGGATCTTCGGAAATCTAATCAAGGAGACAATAGTGTAAAAAAAAAAAATCAACAACACTTTTCCAAATTGTTCTTAATTGCCGGAGTACAAAGTGAGCTAAATGCAGTGATGTTTCCAATTAAAGAACCTGTTTCAAGCAAGCGCTATTAAATCTATCTTTCTCAATCTGATAAATAAGCGATCAAAGAGTGGAGCAGATTAATTGAGAGCAGTTAGTTCTAGATTCCTTAAAATAGGTAAGGTAAACTAACCTTATTAAGGATTTTGGGCAATTTTTGGCCTGGTAACTGTGTCACTTGTACCTCCGGCTGATCAAGAAAGGAAATTGATTAAATGTTATCATATTGCTTTATGAGTTTTAGTACCAAAAGCCATTTGTTTTCTAAAATCTCAAGTTATGTGAGAAACACTTTTGATATGTTCTAAATCAAAATTGACCCTTGAATTTGGAAAGGAGAAAGCGAATGAAGAGAGAAATGTGTATCGTCTCTGACAGGAAGAGATAGAGTTGTAAACACAGGAGTGTCCATACTAGGGAGGAATCAGCAAAATTTTTCTGTAGAAGACCAGCTGTGTGGGTCATATGGTCTCCGTCACAGCTACTCAACTCTGCCATTGTAGTGCGAAAGCTGCTTTAGATGATTCATAAACAAAGGAGAGGTGTTCCAATAAAACTTTATTTATAAAAGCAGGCAGCAGGCCCTGTTTGGCCCTCAGACTATAGTTAAACCCTGGACTTAGAGGTAGGTGGCAGATAGGGGTGATCGAACAATGGCAGAGGGCTAGAATGGAAGTGTGGCCTGGCATCAGGTGAATGTGTGTTCAGAGTCCTGAACCTCCACTCACTGCTGTCTAAGCTAAGGTAATTAATTAACCTCACTGAGTACTAGTCATGTTTTCTGTAAAGGGGGATAACAAGATATACCTCATAGAGTTGCTAATGAGAACTACGGAAGCTAATATACACGAAGCATCATCCAGTTTCCGAAATAGAATAGTTATATAATAAAGAGCTATCATTTTTTCATCAGATCCAGGCCATATTTGGCATGTATGTTTTGTCCTCATTTTTTCCAAATCCCAGACTCCAGGGAGCCACAGAGATTAATGCCTAATGTTAATTATTTAGCCATGAAAATTCAATTAGAAAATATTTTTTCAGCAACCGTCTCACCAATTCAGCTAAAACCGTGACTAATTTAAGATGCTATTGGGGACCGTACAAGGCAGAAATTTTTAAAACGATGCAGAATGTTGTCACTAGGAAGTTCTGATGAAATCGTTTATCCGTTCACTCACTTATTCATTAATTCATAAAATAAACAGCTTTTAAGGACCTATTCTGGGCCAGACACCTGCATAGTGCTTTCCATTTATTATTTCACAGTCCTCACCACCATCCTCGCTCAACAGCATTATCTGGTATTTGAAGTCAGTCCGCCTAAATATGAACCGTTTTGTGTAGGACAACCTGCATAAGCCTGTCTGTAGAGTACCTCCGTTTTCCTCAGTAGACAAAATAGTAGTAGCCAGCAGGCAAATCAGTTTGAACTTTTTAAAAAACCTGCTGGTCAAGGGAGGTGATTTGAAGAGTGTGGTGTAGGAATCGTGTCCCTAAGGGAGGCAGTGCATGCAGCCCTCTCCCGATCAGGTCTTGAAGGTGGAGGGTGCAGGATGACCCATTGGGGGGCAGGAAGCAGTCATGAAGCTTTCAATTATATTTATTTTTTATCTGATAAAGAAGTGAATTGAGCTTTATTAATACTGCTGTTCAGATTGATACCACCCCTTTCATGTTCGACAGCCTGGGATCCACACCAGGGGCCTGACTCTGGTGCTCTCACTTGTCTGTTCATTATAGCCTGTTGCAGTTTGCAGTGCCTGACAAGGTGACTTTATGGGCTATATTGTCTGCTTTCAACTAAACCTCACAGAAGGCACATGTGGCTTAACGGGAGTCCTGCAAAGAAACCACAGATTGAAGACAAAACTAGAAAATGCTGGCCCAGTGCATGGTGAGCAGCAGGAAGATGGCAGCACCGGTGCTGGCGCTGCTCCCACTCCTGCAAGTTCTTTGTAGCCCTCACTTAACCTGGCCCCTCAGACTAAAGGCCCTTGGAACACCAAGTGGGAAAATAAGTAGCTTTTGAAAGAACACAAGCCTCGGAGAGAACATTTTGAAAAAGTTTCTGTCATTATGGGACTTCATTGCCAGAATTAATGTGTGTAACCTAAAATTCTCTCTCCCTCCCTTAAAACTTGGAAACAGAATTTTTTAGCCTATTCAAAAATCCTTCACTAGAAGAGTTTCAGTGGGTCTTGGACCCAAATTTTTCTAAACACAACATTTTCCAGTTGTTCTATAAGAACAACTGTGTGACATCAAGAAAGAAGGGAATTTCCTGGCCAAATCTCATTAAAAAGTCTTTGTGTTATTGGAGGATGGAATTGGAAAAATTAGTATTATGATTTAGTAAGTACAGCTGTTGGATCTATTAGTCTTTGTAAGATATTGTTTTCACCAAAGGCAGACATTAAAACCAAATATTTATGAAATAAATGGAATAAACTCTGTGTATACTCATAGGGAAAGATGTCCAAGACCTGTGGACTCATACAGAAAAAAATAAGAGAAGTTCTCCAGAGACAAAACATGTTTTAGGTAATGCCTTGTCTTATGATTGGTAACATTCACAAATTAGAGCTGTGTGAAGACCAAAAGACAGGAAAATGTTGTAGTCAGTCCGAGTTATGGAAAACTGGCAAATAGAAGATCTTATCTTTTTATGGTTGAAGTTTTAAAAAGCATTATTTAAGTATAAGAATCTGTATTATTTATTCTCATAACCACAACTTTCTTTTGTTATTCTTCTTGTTGGCAAGACAAATAACATGAGTTTAGTAGTCCTACTGTATTATCACTAGCCAAGTAAGAACCTTTGCTGTAGAGGGAGAAGGATGACAGTCCCTCTTCCAGATTGATGCTATTTATTTTTTATTGGCACATGAAAGGTTGCTGAGCACCCCCGGTCAGGTTCTGCCAGCCCTTTATGCTGGTAATTGCATTGTTCCATGTCTTTATCAAGGAATCCCTTGCCAGTAAGTTTTTGGGAGGGACAAGTGTCAAGGATGAGAAGCCACAATGAAGTACCCATGACTGAGCGAAGATTACACCACTCAGGTCATTTTACAAAACTTGTCAGTTTGCTGCCCAAATAAATGCCTAGAGTGCGTAAAACACAGAGCAGAGTGACCCCAGGAAGAAAAATCAATTGCGATTCATATTTCATATGTCTGTAATTGCTTGTGAAAGCGTGGCTGTGGGTTGTTTGCAGGGCAGCTCTTCCTCTCCTGTGTTTCCTTTCTTTTCTCCTTTCTAATGGTCATGTCTTTCACATGCTCTCGTTTATAGTGAAGCAAAATGTGGGGCTTTTTTCTTGTCCGCATTACCATTCTTATTACCGGTGCCCTGCACTGGATTTGATCAGTGCACTGAACTGTAGACAAGCATAGACCATGCACTAGAAATGACTGTTTTGCTTTGAGATTCTTGAAGGTTTGGGTATTTTATTATTTGTTTATTTGTTTTGCTTTGAGGTGTCAGAGGGGTTCTGCAAGGAATCATCTTTCATTAGGAGAGTTGTTCATTTTTTAGGATTTTAAACATCAGAATTGAATGTTTTTGTTTGGTTGTGGTCTTAAATTCTTTTTTATGAAGCTGGGGCACCCATAATACCTGCTAATTTTGAAAATCACCCAATCTGTCTATCCTATCAACTCTCTCTCTCTCCAATTCCCCCCGCCCCCCAACTCTTTCTCATGTGAAGCTACTTTAGGATTCGGTAGCCCTTCTGTGGACTGAGATGTCATAGAGATGGAGAAAATGCTGCTCACTTTATGGATTACTGTTAGGTCAACAAAACTTTGGCAGCATTGATTAACTTGACAGTGAGTACAGCAGTACATTTATCACTTATGGCTGTGCTGTAGAAAATCTAATAAGAGGCAAACAATTCCCTTTAGAGCAGTAACAGGTTCACTGTGGCTAACGGTGCATGCACTGGAAATTTCTGCCTTTAAATTATACCCTTGCCGCTGGTTGGGTCATTGACTCAAAGCTACTGCACTTCTATAGTCATACTGTTGTTATTAATTTCACCACAGTTATTTGACTTAAATATTTAAATTGTGATGTATATGTAGTATTTTTAAAAATCTGAATAGATGAATTAGGTACCGTTCTAGAATGATGATTTTAAAATAGTAGCTAGAAATAGAGAGTTCTATGGTATGAAGCTAAGAATATCACAACAAAATTACTTCCCCCAAGCAATGCTATATAATTTAGCTTGTCTCATAATGGAGAACTTTGGGGAAATTTTAGTCTGAGCTAAATACTTTGTGAAGGAAAGTATTTGTAATCGTCTTTGATGTGAAATGACTACAAACATAAACGGATAGAAATTTGGTAGGATTTTTCATTGTTGTTTTTCTTCATACTAAAGATATCTTATTAAAACTTTTAATATTTATTTATTTTCCCTCCTTCTACATATTAAACAGCATTACTCAGTTTCCTCATATATCGTTTAGACCTTTAACAGTGCACTTAGATATACATGTGAAAAAATAGGACAAAATATGTTTATTGGATAATACACATATCTAATCATCAGAGAAGTATGTGTAAGTGTGATGAATTCAGTAGATCAGAGCAAGGGAAAAAAAGATTATGTTTTTAAATTGTGTTGTAACAGTTATCTGGAAAACTAAGGAGTATTTGATTAGTAGATAACTCCTGTCACTTTTATAGAAAACAGAAAATTTGAAAATGTGCAAAAAGGAAAGCCATCTTCTCGGGGCAATTCTTATTTCACATGGCGATGTTTTTCTTTCTATTAAACTGCTTTTTAGACCTTCTAGAATGATATCTAATTTATCTTATTTTTTTAATTCCTGTGCTACGCTAAAATTCACAATTCAGCTGGAAAGATCTAGTTAAAATGAAAAAAATTCCAGTTTTTTTGCTTTTTATTTTCCTAGGAGACAGTCTTGAATTGAGGGCTTTTCTCCGGGAGCATCTGTGAGATGATACAGTTTTCTTTGTTGGGAGGAAAGTATTCTGCCTGCATCAATTGTCAAGAGGCTTAGTATAATAAGGCAGCTTGTGGTATGACTAAAAGAAACACCGTGCACAAGAAATTCCCACAGCCGTTTGTTTTTAGAAGAAAAACTGAGTTCACCTGAAACATGAATACATTGAAAACCAAGACTTGATAAGACAGAGCTTAGAAAGAGCCAGAAGGGTTGCTGACTGCAGGTCCATGTCAGTGATGTCACCCAGTATTTGTCTCTGAGATTCTAAAAGGCATATAAACCAAAATTTCCTTTTCTTGAGCTTTGAGAAGTACTGGCTTGAATCAGTAACATTCAAGCCTGTTGATGTTAGTGTTTTGATTTAATTCAGTGAGAGTGTGTTCTCCTGTTTAATCTATAGGGTAAACGTAATGTATCTGCCTTCTAAAAACAGTCTTCTTGGAAAGAGCACGTTGACCACTCTGGATTTCACAGGTTACAATAGCAGTGCCCCCACCGCTTGCCCTAGTGCACAGAGGCCGGGTATTGATTAACTATCACGCTGGCATCAGAACTACTCTTAGGATTCAATTTTTTTGTTGTTTTGCATATTTTATTGATCAAAGTGGTAAATGAGCATCAAGCGTGCAAGAAGACGATGAATTGTTTACTTGCATAAAATAACCTTTCAATAAGGGAAGATGCATGGCTTACACTTTGGTTCTGTTCTGCGGCCCGAAGCAGATGGCATTCAGCTGCTATTGATTTGCTTCCATAGCTAAGGAGCAGCCTGCAACCCTGCATGCCCACTGCATTGTGAAAAGAAGTGGAGATTTGGGGGCCAGGATGGAAGCCAAGAAGGACTGACTAACCCTCCCTAAAATCCTAAGGAAAAATAGGTTATTTGGAAACCATGAATATCCACTGAAATGGAAACTTGAATTAATGTAATCAGATGTGTGCTGGTGCTTTCAAAGAAAGAACATTTGTGGTCATCACTTATGCAGATGTCTCCAGTGAATAACAAATAGACTAATAGTCACAGAATACTCATTTTAAGCATGTTATATTTAAAGAAAACTAAATAAAATCTTTCTTCCTGCCTTTGGGGTACAATTAGGTAATCTTCAGACATATCACATAATGTCCACCGCTGAGCCTTCTGGCCGTAAATGTAAATGTACACTTAAGTTGTGATGACAGCCCACTTCTTATTTACCAGTTGTGCCATCTCCACTGAGACAACAGGCCACCCATATCCTTTGTCAGCAATCACATTTGGTTTTGAAATGTCTTTCCATAATAGGTAGTTACAGATGTTGAATTTATAAATATTTTCCTTGAAGCTGTGTCCAACAATGACTTTACATCTCAAGAACTAAGGATAGGCTAACCTACCGATTATGGCTTTTTTCCCCCTTCCCAGACTCATTAAATATCGAAAACCACTTATCAAAAACAATATGAACAAATAATAAATATATTTACATAATAAAACATGTATTTGTTATTCAGTAATACATCTATTAGTCAAGCTTAGCTAAGTAACTTAACTTTTTGCAATTTATAATTTTAAATATAAGTAAAATACTCTTAACAAAAATTTATGATGAAGCTGCTTGCCCATAGTAACAGAACTTTGCAGATCTACTTCATTGGGTTTTTTCTTATAAATAAACTGTTATTACAAATGCTTGTTCTAAAAGCATTCTCATAACTGTTATTCTTTGTAATGGAAATATTTTATTATAGGCTGTTTGCTTTGTTTTTGGAGGGAGGGGCAAGTTCACTGCTCTTGGTCCCAAGTGAGTCCTGACTAAACGTTAGCTCTCTCCCCTCTATCTCTACCCCTACCCTGGCAATGGCGGTTTGGGGAGGCGAAGTTATTTGCTTCTGTAACAAAAAGCAGTTGCCCTTCACGTTTCTTTCTCTTCTCTTCTTCTAGTACCAGAAAATCCAACTAATTTCTGAAACCTTTCACACAAGAGACAATGCTTGGAGAGCGGACGGGGTTTAGGGTGAAAGCATCATGCTGGAGGCTGGTGTATTGAGTGGTGGGGCCCCCTTATTGGCCATCGCCACATTTTACTTATTCCATGTCCCTGACCCTATCTAGTATGATTCAGAGAATACCTTATTCTGTGCTTTTTCTTTGAAATACAAGCTCTTGTTTCCAAGGTAGGGAAAGAAGACTAGTTGGCGTTAGGTTTGTCAAATGCAACAGAAAGTTGGAAGGAGAGAAGCCCTTCGCTTCCCTGCTGGCTGTGGGTGGGGGGGGCGAGCAGGGAAGTCTGGGAAAGAAGAGTCCGGGCAGGACCTTTGATGTCGGCAGTGCGCATGACTTGTCTCAAACAGACGCAAACAGCGTCTGCTAGGCTAAAAGGTGCTCAGCAAGCTGAAGGTGCCGGTGATAGTGTAGAAGAGAGATTAGGGTGCTTCAGAGCCAGGCTATCAGCACTCCATTTGCATCCAATGTGTTGGTTGTGAAAAAATTAAAGCACAATTATTAAGGTTAGGATTGATTGACTCGTTTTTTTTAAAATTTTTTTCTTTCTTTTTCTTTGAGGAAGATTAGCCCTGAGCTAACATCCGTGACTATCTTCCTCTACTTTATATGTGGGACGCCTGCCACAGCATGGCTTGCCAAGCTGTGCCATGTCCGCACCCAGGATCCGAACCAGCGAACCCTGGGCAGCGGAAGCGAAATGTATGCACTTAACCGCTGTGCCGTTGGCCGGCCCCAGTGCTTCCCTTTTCTTACTTATTAGTCTTTGAATCTCTACTCACTAATCTGTTTCAAGTTTGGAAGATAACTTATCCTTGCAATATAGACCACTTTGAAAGGTTACAGCTACATCTTAAAATGTGGCTTTTAGAACCTGTGCTTCCAAACAGTCAAGAGAAAGAGAAAGAAGATAGGAAGTGGGGAAAATGAGAGGAAGGAAGAAAGTAATTTAACTTTCATTTTGTTTGTGCCTTCCTCATTTCCTTTGGTGCACACACTTATTTTCCAGGGAAGAATGACGGGTAGATAATAGAAACCTCTTCTGTGTTAATTTCATCTCTGTCTCCGGGGTAGTAGTAAAGGGAGGGGGAACTTAAATTTGTTGACACCTGCATGTTTCTAGGGCTTCCATGTGTGGGGGAAGTGAACTGCAGGAGCTTTTGTGTCATATTCCATTGCTACTTATTCACCTGGTGAAGATTGCAGTCCCCTTTATTTTGAGGAGTTCTTTTAGCACCTATTTGGTCATATTCCATTTAGCATGTAAAATATAGTATTTTGCAGCAAATTAAACTGCTTTATGTATTGTAAAACTTTAGAATTATAGGAAACTTAATTATTTGTGCTACTGGAAAAAAAGACTTATGGGTCATCTAAAATGATAACTGATAACAAAAGCATTTTTCACGGAATAAATTTTGTAGTTATCAGAATATGTAACATGCTGTCAACAGCTGGGGAAAGGACACCAGTGTTCTATTGAGCATCTACTGTGGGAGCTGCCTGGCACAGAGCAAATTATTAGCACATAATCCTTGCCTTTGAGGAATTTGGTTTGGCCATTCAGATACTAAACAAATAATTACAATGTAATATGTGTATTTGGAAGAAGTGTGTACAGTAATACACAAATACTAAAGGGAGATCAATTTGGTTTGTTATGTGAGTGGTTCAGAGAAGTTGCTTGACTTTCATCAAAGACTTTTAGTAGAATAAAACTGGCATTAAATTTAAAAGGAAGGGTAACAAAGGTTAAGTCCATCAACAAGAGATATTCTTATATTATCTACACTGGATAATACGTTAAGTATTTGCCTATTCATTAGATATTTCAACTTGGAAAACTATTTACTCTTGTTTTAATGCTATTTCAATAATAATAGTAGTAGTGATAACAATAATAATACAAGGTATCACTAGTTATTAATCTGCTTCTCCAAATAAAATTTTGAGTATTTACTCCCAAAACTTGCCTGTCAGCTTCACTTAGAAATTTGAGGAAATCGGACTAAAGGAAGGTTCTATTTTCAATAAGTAATATTTTCTTCTCAATACTTAAGAGGATAATTATTAAATTAGTCCCAAGGATAGAGGTAAGTAAAATTCTTATCTATTCTTAATAAGGAGCTCAAGTAAACTTTCCTGACGTTAGTGTTCACAAACCCAATAATTTAGGTTGTATTTTGATTATTCTTTCTCTTCCATTTTCTTCTTTGTTTCTGTTAAATGGAATATTATTTAAATATTCCATCTCCTCTTGACTGTTCCATAACTAGAGGACATCTTATAATTTCTCTTCTCTTTTGTTTTTTGACTGTCTTAAGGCAATTAGAACCAGTGATTTTTCAGCATTGTTGAATGTTTGGCTCTATGATATACCATATACATAAAATATAAACCGTTTTCGTTGGATTCTGTTCGTCTCAAAGTCAAGTCCATTTGAGTCACTGATCAGGGCAGAGTTTCAGGCCAGGACCAGGAGTTAGCTTATAGTTTTAGCAAGACTGATTACTCAGACTTCATCAAGATCCTTCAAATACAAGCAGCAAAGTAATGGGCAATTGTTTTAAAACTATGATTGTATTGGTTCTATTTTTATTTATAGTGAAGTTAGTATATTTGAAAAGGTGTACTTTTGGGTTTGCTAAATATTCATATTAATTGTGGTAGTCATTCATCAAATTAATAACAGAAGGCCACTGAAAAATCATTGAGATCCATTGGTTTGGTATAGTATCAGCATCAGTGTTTTTTTCAGAGTAATCCCTATTTGCATTAATTAGTGAAGAAATGCCTATTCTGTCAAAACTGGATTTACTGGTAGAAAGTTCAGACATGAATACAGATGCATCCCCCTTCTCTCTGCAGCCCGTTCCCCTATGTATAGGATCATGGCAGCAATCTGTTGAAAGTCTTAACTTGAAAGGTAGTTTTTTCCCCCTAAGAATATAATTAGCCAATTCATTTTTTTTTTTTTTTTAAGATTTTGTTTTTCCTTTTTCTCCCCAAAGCCACCTGGTACATAGTTGTGTATTTTTAGTTGCAGGTCCTTCTAGTTGTGCTATGTGGGGCGCTGCCTCAGCATGGACTGATGAGTGGTGCCAGTCTATGCCCAGGGTCCGAACCGGCAGAACCCTGGGCCACCGAAGCAGAACGCGTGAACCTAAACCACTTGGCCACGGAGTGGCCCCCCAATTCGTTTTTAATCACCTAAACATTTCAGAGTGTATTCTGAGAGCAGCTACTACACACCAAAAAACTGCATTTTACTGTTTTTTATTTTGATTTAGCAGATTGACCCTTCTTTTATCTCTACACCAATGGCCCAGTTAGTGGAGCTGGGGCTATTGAAGCTTAAAGATGCTCCTAAAAAATGAGAGCATTAACCCCAAGTGCACTGAATTCCCTGAACATTGTGCATTCTCCTGCTCAGACTGGAAGTGGGCACCTGCTGTTTAATGTAATTAGTTTCAAAGGGAATGTCAGATCAGTCCTCAGGAGTTTACTCTGACCCAAAAACCCTCATCAGAAAATATCAGTGAGACAAAACAAGAAAAGTTAGTGCGGTTGAGAAGCTGCTTCTCATTGCATTACTCGGTATTCAGGGATGTGTTTTTAAGTTCTATTTACTGTCTGGCTCAGTTATTTTCTTGTTGCAAAATTGTGCTCAAGACAAGATTGCTCTAGCAAGTAGCGGTTTTCCTCTTTCAAAAATGAAGACATGGTGGGCTGCGTAAAAAAAGAAAAAAAGAAAGAAATTAGAAAGCGTTCGAAAAAGTGTACTGAACAAGGCTATTTCCATTTTCCCTTTTTATCCTCATTGACGTTTGGCTTATAATGAGCTGTAATAAAGGGATCAAAGGGGGTCTTATTTGAGTAGCAGGATTGGTTTGACACCAAATGGCAGCATCACTGCTCTGTTTGGTTTATTTTTCCCAAGACTTAGATGAGCAATCGCTTATTTTGTTGGTAATTTGTAAGCCCCATCATCTACTCATGACCTCTTTGTTTATTTCACTGTCATCCTGCTTGGTTGAGTGTTGCTTGCATACTTGGCTACACCTTGGCTGTGCTCCAGAGCTCAAAGGAGGGCTGTGGGCCCACCTCTAGCCAGAGGGTGAATGGGAAGCAGCTGACCCTTGAAGGACCAGAAGGTTGTTAAAGAAGGAGCTGCCAAGAACCCTTCTGAGAGAGGGTGCATCCAGGAAATAGTGCAAGACCTGGGTGCTCAACTCACCCGCCCCAAGGGGCAGACTGTCCACCTTGGAGGATCTGGGCTTAGTGTTGTTCAGAAGGGCAGCAAGTTGTTTAACATCTCAGAATTAGTTTTCTCACCCATAAAATGCTCTTGATCTTATCTATGTCAAAGGCGGTTGTGAGGATTAAGTGACCCAGTATATGCGAGGCCACTTAGCAAGCCGTAAAATATTATACAGGTATTTGATGCTGTTTTTTCTTAGGAAATTCCTTCCTTAATGTCCTACTTGTCTGTAAGTCCTTATGTTCTCTAGCAGCTGGGCCTCCAGCTGCTTTTGGTAAAATGTTCACTGCAGTGGCACTTGTTACCTCCCCAAGCATAACTTTCCATCGGAGACTTCAGTTATAAAATTTATTTTTATATTAAGCCAAAATTTGCCTTGTCAGCATTCACCTCTGTTGCATTCTGCCGCTGGAATAACCCTCATGCATTCAAAGCACTGTCTTGGATGCAGAGGTACGAAGGTGAAAGAGGCAGACTCAGTCATGCCATCTTGGAGCTGGAGTTGAGAGGAAAAAAACCAGGTAAACATATAAATGCAATAATCACAGGTGTTATAAGGGAAACAAATAAGGAAGCAAGAAAAAGGTTGTCAGGGAGGGAGAGTGAGGGCTTAAGTGTGAATGGTCAGGGAAGGCACCTCTGAGGCGACATTTAGGCTGAGACCTAAGGCTGAGGAGGCTTAACCATGTTGAGCATGAGAAGAAGGCTGAGAGAACAGCACATGCAGAGGCTGTGGGTGGAGGGAGCGTAGGCACATTTGTGGCTCTGAAGACACTGTGGCTGCAGCTTTATGAGCGAGTAGGAGAGGAGCTCCAGGTGACACTGATAGACCAGATGTGGAAGGTGAGGGAAAGGAAGTTCTCAGCTTTGGCTGCTGGGTGGATGGTGCTGTCATTTGCTGGGATGAGGAAGGTGATGGAGGAGGGCGTGGCAGTTTCATTTTAAGGAAATACTGAGTTCTGCTTTGCACATTTTGAATTGAAGATGTCTATAAGAAATTCAAGTTGAGATGTTAAATAGGTATTTAGTATTATGAGTCTGGAACCCGGAAGAGAGGTCCAGCCTCGAGATGTGAATCTGCACTTCATCAGCTTAATGGTTTTAAAATCCATGGCAGTTGGTATGATTAGTCAGGAATGAGACTGTGAGGGAGGAGAGGGCACTGGCTATGCCTTGGAAAATCCTGGCATTTTGAGGTCAGGTAGAAAAGGAAGAGGCAATAAAAGAGAGTGAAAATGAGATAGGAGAAAAACCAGAAGAGTTGCAGAAACGAAGAAAAGAGTGTTTCAGGAAGTGGGAGAGTGGTTGTCTGGTTGAGTGCTGGCTGCTTAGAAGTTGAGTAAGGTGAGGACAAAAGTGGCCATTGAATTTAGCAACACAGAAGATATCTGTGACGTTGACAGGCTGAGAATGGTGGAAGCCAAAGCCAGTTTGTAGAGGATGGAGTAACGGGTGAACTGGAGACAGGAAGGGCAACAGCATCTGTGTCTTAAGAACTTTTGCCTTGAAAAGAAGCAGAGAAATAAGCTGTGTCCTCTGAGGGACTTTTTGGTTTGTTTATTTTGTTCTGTTGTTTTAAAATCAGATACTAGAGCATGTTTATATGCTGATAGGAATGATTCAGCAGAGATGATAGAAAGATGGATGGGTGGAACTACATAGTGAATAGGCAGAGGAGAGAAGGACTATAAATAAGTGAACAAATATTTGAGAAAGTCTAGAGGTGGGCTGAGAGCCAGAGCGTAACTAGAGGAATTAGCCTCTCATACAAGGAGGGGCACTTCCTCCACTGTAGCAGAGGAAGAAAGAGAGGTGGATGGAACACTAATGTAGATAGAGTAGGGGGGTGAAGATGAGGGACATCAAGTCTGTGGTTGCCCTCCAGGTGATTCTGATGCTGGCTCCAGTTTGAGAACCACTGTTCTGGAGAAAAGTAGCAAGACAATATTTTGTGGATAAGAGCTTGAATTTAAAGTGAAACCAGTTTGTGTTGTGTGATTTTCTCACAGTGTTGAGCAGCTTGAATTGAGGCATGGGTAAGAGATGCTGGGATTCAACCAGAACTGTGCTGTCCTGAGTAAACTGAGGGAGGGGGGCTGATGGAGTTGGAGGCATTTCAGGGCCTCATTATGATGGTAGATCATAGAATCTTAAGCTGGACAAGAAGGGCAGGAAAGTCAGAGGGGGCTGATGGAAGTGGGAAGGCTCCAGATCAATGGGTTGGAGGTCCCACTGATGGTAGAGGGGCAACGCCATTGCAAAGAAGGGCTCTGTATAGCAGAGCTAGTTCATGTCTGAGCTTACTGGCCCATAAAGATTGTCTTTGAACATCTGACTAACTGAGTTCTGTGTGAAAATCCATAGAACAAATACTTTGGCCTGTCTGCATGTATTAAGAGGCCAGGAAGTTACAGCTTAGTTGGATTGCATACGAAGTACAAGCTTTTTTTAAAAAGCTAATGATGACACAAGTAAAACCATATAAGAAAATGTTTCTTTTCTTTAAATCAGCTACTTAAATTATTCAGCTTCTGTGATAGATTATTTTTGTTCATCTTATCCTACTACTGCTACTACTAAGAAGAGGAAGAAGAAATAGTAATGTTTATTAGCTGCTTACAGTATACCAGGCACAATTGCAGTTTCTTTATAAGCATGAGTCTTACTTCATCATGATTACAACCTCTGAGAGAGACACTATTTTTGACCCTATTGAAGCACAGATGATCTGAGAAACTTTCCTAAGATCAATTTTAAACGATTTAAGTAAATATATGTTTGGAAGTGCATACAATTCTTATCAGCTGAAACTACCTTCCTATCACTTCTCGGTAACTATTAAAATAATCGGTGTAGTTTTCACTTGATCATTGGCTGCCCCCAGGTGACCACACCCAGCTGAACCTTAGGGCAACATACACAAAAAAGATTTGTTGGGGGCCAGCCCTGTGGCGTAGTGGTCAAGCTCCGCGTGCTCCGCTTTGGCAGCCTGGGTTCACGGGTTCAGATCCTGGGCACAGACCCACGCCAATCATCAGCCATGGTGTGGCACTGACCCACATATAAAGTAGAGGAAGATTGGCGCAGATATTAGCTCAGGGCTAATCTTCCTCAAGCAAAACAAAGAAGGAAGATTGGCAACAGATGTTAACTCAGGGCTAGTCTTTATCAGCAAAAGACCCAGATTTGTTGGCAGAAGATAGCAGCATGCCTGTCATCTGCTCCTGAGTACCTCCCTGGCTCCCTTTCCAGGGCATGGTTGGGACAGGCTGGGGGCGAGGGGGGTTGAGTAGACCACTGCTTAGGCTGGTTGGTCTAGTCAACTAGTGTGGTTAATGCATAGGCCTGACCAGCTGTCTAGGTTGCTGTTCGTTGGTCCCTCTGTTGTATTTGGCTGCACCTTTATGCTTCTCCTTCCTCTCTGCGTGGCCCCAGTCATGTCCGTCTCCTCAGTAGCCTGTGTACCAGGCACTGCCATGGGCAAGGAGCAGAAATGAATCCAAAAATATTATCTTTGGCCTCCAGAGGCACGTCTTCAGCTGCAGCTGCTACTGCTTTTTAAATAAATTAGTATTTTCCCCTCAAACTTAGCTAAGATCTTCAAGATATAAACTTCTGCTTGAAGATGTATATGGTCATTTTAACTTGCTAGAGTATCAGTATAAATCTTTGCTCTCTTCCTTTAATTGTTCCTAATAGAAAGCTGTTAAAAGATCATAAAATCTGTGATTAAAAGGACCTGTTAAAGTAGAATTATATTTTCTTCAACCAGCCAGTGCTAGATTATTCCCTATGGCTCATTCTACAGTGATTTGGGCAATCCTTTGTAAAATAAGTTTAATGAAATACTTTCCATGTCCACAGGGATACTGTCTATGATTTGTTTAATAGACCCAATTTGGTAGGATATTTTTCTGGGTCATCAGCTTTCAGTTTTTCTTTGTTGAGTCTCATCACATTACCTGTATGCTTGATTTCTTTACTGTTCCATAATATGTGTTCTTGGCACCTGCTGTGTTAGGCAGACAAATTTTTCATGAATTGGTCCTTTTCTTGCTTTTTGTAGACATCACAATGTATGTGTAAACCTAACTGCTCTTTCATTTTTCATATGCTGTTAGTTATGGACTTTTTTTAAAGTAGTAAGCTAAAAGTAGAGCATCGGGGTAGGTTGGTTGTTTCTTCCTCCCTCCCTCCCTTCTTTTCTTCCTTCCTTCCTTTCTTTAAGTATTCTACCCCTTATTTACTAAATAAGTAAATTAGAAGTGGAATAGAGTTGAGTTTTTTTCTTTTTTAAAAAAATTATTTTACTCACTACTCTGCTCTATGAGCCCAAAACAGGACTTTACGATCTGCAGAGGCATGAGGTCTGTATCAGGAGGGGTTTGAGTTCTATGACAGATTAAAGCCCAAATAAAAGGACTTAACTAAAATTGAGGTTTATCTTTCTCAAGCATATTACTTTTTCAGGCATTGCCGGTTGTAGGTAATTGTGGGTTTTGGTTCAGTGTCTCAAGATTATCAGGGATTGGATCTCTGATTCTTTTGGCCTTTGCCTCATGAGCACGAGATGGCAGCTGAGCTCTGAGATCATGCTCAAGTTCCAAGCCAGAAGAGGGAGGAAAGGGGTGGAGAGATGGGAAGAAGATGAGGGCCAGCGGAGACTGACTACTCGCTCTTAGGGAGTTTTTTGATCTTTCCTACCTAACGACTTCCACCGACATCTTAGTGGCCAGATCTGTGTCACATGGCAAGGAAATTTGGGAACTTGAAGGAGGGGGTTGTTATTGTCATTGTTTTTTGTTATTGCTATTTGCTTTGTTTAGCTTGGCAACTTGCCACAACTCCGAACAGAATTGGTGTTCCATTAATAAAGAAGAAGAGAAGAATGGCTCTTGGGCAGGCAACTGACAGTCTGTCCCACAGCCTCCAGTGGCAGAAGGCAGGCAGAGAGTTCAAGTGTTTCTGCTTAACTGTGGAGTAGGTTTCCATGCACTCGTTCTGTTCGTGCTTCCTGGGAATACCTGGAAGTCTATCAGAAGCTGGTATAATCTGGAAACTCCCATGAAAGAGTCCATGTTCATTGTTGAGTGTCAGTCCCTGAGTAAACATCTATAATTTAACTCCAAGTTATGGGAGGATGTATTTCGGTGTTAGGTTTGGGAGAAGGGCTAGAGTAGGTGTGTTCTTCTTTCCATGGACTCAGAGAACAGGTTCCTACATGGACTTACTGTGCGGTGATGAGCAGCCATGTGCATAGATGCCTACTGTCTCATCTTTCTTGTTGCTGTGTTCCATCTCCCTTGGTGTCATCCCTTTGGGCTACTATTAACCCACCTGTGTGTTTTATGTGAACTGTTTCATTGACTATATTTTTTGTTGCAGCCCAGAAGTGAAGGGCTTCTTCCCACCTATCTTTATTATTTTCTACAAAGATTTGTTTTTAAGTTTAGACTTATGAACTGTTTCCACAAGGGTCACTTTTCACTCTTTGTGTCATGTCTCTGAGCACTTGCTACTGAATCTTGAAATAAGTCTGTCTCACTCTGTAGCCATTTCCCGCTAAGTGTTCTCATTGAGTACCATACACTGTGAGCTTTGCTATCCAAGGTTCTTAAATTCATGTAAAACATCTATTGCATAACTGGAGCTTTTAAGCAGGAGACTCGATGCTGGACAAATGTACAATGGTGTTGGAGGTCTTCATTTAAAAAAAATAATTTGCCCAGTAGTCTATGTCTTAACTATAGTGCAATAAGAATGTGTGTACCTAGGAAGGCGTACTCCATCAAAACTACACCGCGTGAGCCAGCTGTGCTGCAGCCAGGTCAGAGTGTACCATATGCAAAGAAAGAGAAGGCTGAATAAATCAGAGGAATAAACTCAGTGGTTGGGGGAATGTTTAAGGGACTTGAGAGAGCAAATTGTTTTCAAGCACTTTAAACACTTTAAAAACATCAATTTATCAACATGCAGAGGCTATGCTAATTGTAAATCTTTCATTAAAAATCAGTCTCCTGAGGCTGTGTCCAGGCAACCTCTCACCAGCCTAGTTCTGATTACTATTTCTTCTTTAAAGTAGTAAGACAGCACTTCCATACGCATATTCCATAGTTTGTATTTAAATTAATCTTACCCCATTATTTGAATTACTAAATCAGTTTTAGTTTACTTTTTAATTCACTGTTTTATTCAAATATGTTAGTCCCCTGGTCTTCGTTTTGACTTACAGGTAAGTAGCTTGTTTAAATTGCTTTTAGAATTTGTTTTTTTTCTATTGGATCATCAAGAAAATGCCTCATAAATTCTGGTGTTATTGGTAATGTGTAATTGAGTTACACTGTTATTCAACATATGATTAGGTAATTTAAATGGATCAAAAGTGTATAAAATGGGGCCGGCCCAGTGGTGCAGCAGTTAAGTTCAAACACCCCACTTTCACAGCCTTGGGTTCGCCGGTTCGGATCCCGGGTGCGAACATGATGGCACCACTTGTCAAACCACGCTGTGGCAGGTGTCCCACATATAAAGTAAAGGAAGATGGCCACGGATGTTAGCTCAGGGCCAGTCTTCCTCAGCAAAAAGGAGGATTGGCAGCAGATGTTAGCTCAGGGCTAATCTTCCTCAAAAAAATAAAGTATATAAAGTGTGGCTTTAAAGTACTTTATTCAGTCAAAGAAGAATTGAGTTGGTCAGAGATTGTCAAATAGATTTTGAAATATTATGAGGCCAGATCCTTTTGGATATTGCTTTTGTTTTGTTTTCAGCTTTTTTGATATAGAGATTAGTTTAATACAGAGACTAATGAAATTTATTGCCTTTCTTCTTCTGGGCATATTTGTGAAAATTCATTGAGATGTTAAGATAAATTTAAAATCCAAGGAAAATCAGGAATGTATTTTAAGGGAGCCAGTTTCAATGTTTCCCTTAAATCTATCTACGAGATAAATTAAATTTATAAATACAGTAGAAAGATATATATTGGGAAAGATAAAGTATTCCAATAAAATTCAGTAAGAAAAGAACTAACCTATGTAGCACAGTGCTGTTGTACATGCAGTAAATGTCAATAAATATTTAAGGAATGAATGAATGACTCAGTGAATTGATCTATCACTTAATCGGTAGTTTTGAAGCTAGAGAGACCTGTGTTCTGAGTTCCTGACTGTCCCCTTATCCTCTAAGACACCTTGCACAGGTGATTTAGCCTTTTTGAGCCCCAAATTCCTCAGATAGAGAACTTGGATAATGATGGTCTCTCACAGTTGTGAAAATTAAATAAGATAAAGAGCCTGGCACAGAGTAGGCATTAAGTAAATATCATTGTTGTTATAAATCACATGAAAATTGTCATATTTGGTAGATTAAATTTGTTGAAAGTTAATATGACTCAATCCGCTATTAATCATCACATCACATAAAATGATTCTGTTATTTCACAAAAAAAAGATAACTTATGGGCTGGCCCTGTGGCCAAGTGGTTAAGTTTACACACTGCTTTGGCGGCCCAGGGTTTCGCTGGTTCGGATCCTGGGCACGGACATGGCATTGCTTGACAGGCCACACTGAAGCGGCATCCCACATGCCACAACTAGAAGGACCTACAACTAAAATATACAGCTATTTACTGGGTGGACTTAGGGAGAAAAAGCAGGAAAAAAAACAAAGATTGGCAACAGTTGTTAGCTCAGGTGCCAATCTTTAAAAAAGAAGATGATAAATCTTAAAAAAAAAAACCCTCAACCTGAGGGTTTGGGGAAAATTTCCTAAGGGAGGTCACACTTGAGCTGAGATTTGAAGGATAAGTAGGAGTTGGCCAGTTGAAAAGAGGTGGGAAGGGCATTTCCAATAATAGAGATACACCCTCTGTAAAAGGATAAACTAGGCAATGGCAGACTATTTCAGTAGTGTTGTTTGAATAGATTGGGTCTTAGTGGCTCATATAAACTCTTTACTGCCCTCTACTCAGAGACATAGGCTACTGGCCTATGACTATATGTCCCTATCAAAAAAATGAGCATAATACTCAAATATGTGCAT
Source organism: Equus quagga (assembly GCF_021613505.1). Lineage (NCBI taxonomy): Eukaryota > Metazoa > Chordata > Mammalia > Perissodactyla > Equidae > Equus > Equus quagga. Next base: position 92,604,456 of record NC_060273.1, on the reverse strand, counting down.
ATTTAATAATGTTATATGTATGTACTACTATAAATCCATACCTTAAAAATTAGAAAAGATAGATTTCTTTATTATTAAATTTAAAATAAATGGAAATTCTAATATTTGGTTTCCTGAATCACAATTAATTATGTTGCTTAACCCCCGACATAGACCATTTGCCTATGAAAAATACACTGAGCATGGACAAATGCTTCTCTAAAGCTTTCCAGCTGTGTTTTATGAGATTTTATGGTTTAGAGTTTCAATATCTGTATGGTCTTATAACCCCCAATCTAAAAAGTTAAAATAATCATTGGCTCAACACTGAATATATCCCTAGGATCTTGGTCAAGGATCTGCTTCCTAGGAGCAGAAGCAGAACCACTGGGAGAAGATAGGCTTTGAGTCTGGCCTGGCCTTCCCACAGGTAAAGCTCTGCTGCAGACGAGTTCATGACCCAAAACTACAAAACACAGAAGGAAGTAAACGGGCATGAGTGAGAGTCAGCAGACACAAAGTAGGTTTAAATCCCAAGAACTTCAAGTAAAAGGACAATTTAATGGAAACCTCAAATTAAAATGTCTAAAATAATTGAAGGCATAAGAAAGATCAAGAATCTAAGAAAACAGAGCAGGCAGATTTGAAAAGGAACCAAATATGAAATGAAAATATAGTCATTAAAATTAAGTCCATGGATTGATTAAGAAGCAGTGTAGAGACAGCCAAAGAAAGGATTTGATGCGTGCTTACTGGCTCTGAGGAACACTACTGCTGTTCCAGTTGTCGTCAGAATACAAATCAGATGATGTGATGTATACCTAGATACCCCATCTACCACCCCTCCGGGTAACACCACTCACCAGCCTCCGGATCCACAGAGGAGAAAGAGCAAAATCCTTCACGTGACCTGGAAGCCCCACCCAACCTCCCCAACTCAGGTCCTCCGACTTAATTGCTCAGTTTCGCTGTTTCCTCAGGCACACTGGCCACCTTTCCGTTTTTCTAATGCTGCACTTCCACCTTCCACAGGCTTTTGAACATGCTGGTTTCCCATCTGAATATCCCACTCCCTTTACCCTCTCAGCCCATTCAACTCCCAGCTCAAGGGCACCTTCCTAGGGAAGCTTTCCTTACCCCACAGGGTAATAAGGATGCTTTGTTTCTAACGCTTAAAGAAGCTACCTCCTTCCCTTCGGGTACTTGTTTCAGTTTGTAGTCTCACATTGTTTGCTGTGGTGTGAACACCATCCATCTTCCCCCCTAGACTGTAAGTGCTGGGAGGGCAGGGCCATGTTGGTTTGGCTAACCATTGTGCCAGTGGTTGTACTTAGTATGTGCTAAATAAATATTTTTTATATGCTTAGATATTCCAGAAACATACAGAGCATAAATTTTGATATTAAAATAATTCAAAAGATAGTTTCTGTTGTTCCATGGTTAGTTTTGTCTTTTTAGCCATATTATCAGAAATTATATTTCTTCTTTCAAATCTCTCTTAAGCCAAATTACATTATTTCTTTGCTCAGATTGTTTACTGTTTTAAACAGGTCCTTGTCAGCATTCAGCTTTTGGTGCAGCTCCTCAGATTTCTTGCAAGATGGTCTGTAAAGCCCTGAGACACCATAGCAGTTTGAATTCTATGAATAGTGCCCGTTTTTACTGGGCACTGAGTAGACGTGTCCTGGGATTGGTGTTACACACAAAAAGAAGGCTGCGTGGGGGGCTGGCCCCGTGGCCGAGTGGTTAAGTTCGCGCGCTCCGCTGCCGGCGGCCCAGTGTTTCGTTAGTTCGAATCCTGGGCGCGGACATGGCACTGCTCATCAGACCACGCTGAGGCAGCGTCCCACATGCCACAACTAGAAGAACCCACAACGAAGAATACACAACTATGTACCGGGGGGCTTTGGGGAGAAAAATGAAAAAATAAAATCTTTAAAAAAAAAAAAAAAAAAAAGAAGGCTGCGTGGTGCCATGGGTTCCTCAGAAGCACATGTGATTTTTATTTTTTAGGTGGTCGTGAGCCTTCTTAGATCTGTTTACTGGCTGACTTTTTAAAAGTGTTCCTTTGGTAACCTTACTGTGGCTCACTATTTGGAATTGCGAGCAAGTGCTGGGCAGTGGGGAAGTGGAAGACCGAGGCTGCAAAGCCTCTGTGAGCTGGTAAGTTTCGGTCCCAGAGGACAGTGACACTGTGGCCCACTTTCGGCAGTGAAGAGGTATTGATTTTTCTCCCTCCCTGCTCTTAGCTGCGCCTCTGCAGTAGGTATGGTTTGCAGCATCTTTCCTGGGGAAGAGAGGAAAGACTGTCATGAACTTCATCACCCAACAATCAGACCTTTCAGACCAAACTGGATGGAATAGGAAAAGGGCTTCATTCAGTACCCTGGCTTTTGTGGCAGACGTTCCCTGCAGTTTGTAACAAATCTTGATGGACAATGGGAAGAAATGTGGGGATTTTTTTTAATGTTTTGGAAAGGGAGTGAAAGGATCAAATCAGTGAAAACAACGCAGCTTTGTGCAGTGACTGTGGAAGGTTAGCAAAGTGGTCTTGTCCAAGTTTTCAACACGATGTTCCGTGCCTGTTATAATTGGCTGCTAGGTAGGTTTGGACCTAACTAGAATGCCAGCGTTCGATTTCGCCGTGTCCTCGGTGGAGATGTGTCACCGTTTATGCTCGCCTTAGTGACAATTTTCTAAAATGGAAACTCGTGGGAAATCATTACAGTGTTTATATGTCTCCCTTGTCGGACAGTGTTATCCTGTGATATTTTACCAGTGTTTTCCACTGCATGATGGCATCTAGCGAAGGTTAAGGCAGAACAGGTCCCTCTGTAATTTTGTGACTACATTTTACTTAGCGAAGAAGAAAAGATAACTGACAATTAGGTATTTGGGATGTCACGGAAAGGACATGTGCAACTAATCAATGGCATCCTTTGGGAACATGATTTTATAAAACTGATAAGGTAGAAAAATCGGAATTTTGTGATTTGTGTTACATGATGATAATTGCACCTCTTCAATAAAAAAGACATTTCTCCTGGAGTAAACACTGAGCTTGCAGGGGATGCTGGTAGCAATGCTGTTGTTTTTCTGCCCTATTCAGGCAATTTTTTTGTAAATGTTTTTGTAGACTATGAGATTTTTTCCAGGCTTCTTTTAGAGTGATATTTCTGAAGGAATATCCAGTCTGTCTTAAGGAAAATCATTTATTCTTCTGAAAGTGAGTAAGACTGTATAAAGAATAATTATTTTTTTGCTTCTTAGAAGGTACACGATTGCCCAGTTTTAATGTTTATCTGAGTTAGATGTAGTAATGGCAAAGTCTCTTACAGAGTGCATCATACACTAGTTATAGTTCTTTAATTTAACCCCATTTCCTGTGTGCATCTTAATAATAAGCTGGGTTTTATACTTCCTAAGTGATAAATTGGTTGAAGATTTCTTCAGTGAGTTTTCCTGTTAATTCTACAGCATCTCCAATCTGCATGTGCATGAAAGAGCAACTAAAAGACTTTCAGATCCCAGGTTATATAGACGCTCTTATGCCTACTCTTCCCATGCATGTGCCACTTTTGCTAGTTGGTTGGTTTGTTTTGTGTGTGTGTGTGTGAGGAAGACTGGCCTTGAGCTAACATCTGTTGCCAATCTTCCTCTTTTTTGCTTGAGGAAAATTGACACTGAGCTAACGTCTGTAGCAGTCTTTCTCTATTTTTTGTATGCGGGATGCGGTCACAGCATGGCTTGATGAGCAGTGTATAGGTCTGCTCCTGGGATCCGAACCTGCAAACCCCAGGCTGCCACAGCAGATTGTGCACACTTAACCACTAGGCCACCAGGCTGGCTCCTAGTTTTGCTGGTTTTATTGCACAGGCTTCAATTAGAGAAAGACTCCTTCTCTGCTGGTTTGGACAGTACTTTCTTCTTGTTCCAGCAACTTTGAAAATCGCCACCCTCCTTCACAGAATGGTTGGTTAACTTAAAGACCACATTATCTCCTTGGCCCTCTACTGCCTCATTCCATGCTTGGTACCCACTATTGGATGACCTCTTCTTGTGGAAACTATCTTGAATCTTTTAGTTATTTTCATTGCTTGCCTCTAGCTCTTCCTAAGTTTATTCTTATTTCTCTTTCTTTGGGGGCTAGATAATGTTCCGTTAAGTGGAGTAAGAGGATTCCTCAGCTCATTTGACATTTTATGGAGCAGCACTTCTTGCTGACCTACCACTTGAGACCAACAGCACTTGTACACAAACACTACTCTCCATCTTGCATCTGGATAATTAATTCTGCCTCTTATAATATTTGACTTGGTACTTATACCTGTAAAAGTTAATTTATTGGGATTTATTTCCAACTTTTTCTCCAACTTATGTTCATTTTGAATTATGAAGTTTTAATGCATAAATTAGTTTCCCAACCATGCATTCCAACTTACATCCGTGTCAGAACTCTGCCATCAGAGTTATTAGTTAATCAGCTTGATAGCACTAGACCTGTGACCCATCACTGCCTAGTGGTTCAAAATGCCCCTAACACGTGTGGCATATAGTGCCTCATCAGCTGTCCTCTGAGCCAGCAGTAATGGGAACCCTCAATACCATAGGTTGTTGAATTCTGGAGTTCCATATAGAAGATACAAAAGCCATGAATATGAACTACTTTCTTAATTTGGTCCAGCAGTAGATATTGGTTGATCAGAAAGAAACCTTCACCAGGGTAGCCTCACTGGCAGGCAAATATTTTCAGCCACAGCCCAGAGCTGAAAGCACTAATGAATGCCAGTAGCGGGGCGGCCCACGCTCCAGCGGGGTTCTAATTGACAAAGAGGTGGAGAACTGAAGCAAGAGGCCAGCGCGGCCTTTGGGGAGCCGGCGCACAGCACAGGCCCAGCAGTGCTTCAGGCATCAGGCCAAACGAAGAGTGTGCCCAGCAGCGTTACTGCCACATCGGAGCCAAAAACGGGCGTCCTTAGCTGGGCTGTCAGGGGCCTGTGAACCTCCTGCCACAGCTGGCACAGTTATCTATGTATGTGTGTTTTTTAGCAAGCAAGATTCTCAGCTCTCATCCGATTTTCAGAGGGATCCATGAATCATAGAGGGCTAAGAAGCTCTGTTCGCTAGATGGACAGTAATCCAGACTTCCAAAACCAATAAAATAGATTGTTGGGAATTGATACAACAATAAGATTCAAAGGAAACAGAATTAACATTTATTGAATGCTAATTTTGTGCCAGAGACTCTTGAAGACATCATCTAATCCTCACAGTAACCCTTTAAGGTAGGCAAAGGAGGTGTTCGAACCCAGGTCTTGCTCTAAAGCCATATTCTTCCTTCTACGCTGCCTCGCGAAAGAATGAAAACGGCAAACATTGAAGATTAATCAAAACTAAAGATAAGCAAGCTAAAACCATGGAGAAATATGATTTGATATTAAAAAATGTCATTTATGTACATTTTCAAAATAGCTTATCTATTGAATAAAGTTGGGTGATTTAAACCAGACTAGGGTCCCAAGCATGTGGGATGGCCCAGGGTGCAGCTTCAAGAAGGAGTTCTTCTTGAGCAAAAGCTTTTCAAGAAACTGAAGAAGATGTGAATGGAACAGGTGTGAGGCCCCACTTCACTGTTGGGTCTCTCATGGAATGAAATCATGTGTTTATGAACCAAAAGATTTGGTTGAACTAATTTAATTTCTCTTTTGCATCTCTGGGCTAACTAATAACAGTCATGTCACTTGTACATACTTTATTAAATTAGGCAAGTTCTACTATATTACCCTCTATCTCTGTGCCTAAGTATTAATTATTTTCTTAGAAGCCTTCTTAGCAGGGTTTAGAAAATACTCCCACCATAGAGCTAAATGCTTAACCTAACTCCCTGAAGGGGCTTTCTTTATAACTGTAAATCCTGAAATCCATATTGGTCATGGCTTTACAGAAAATATTATTTGAGAATATTCAGTGAACATTTAACAACAGTGCTCACAGATTTCTGGAGTTTTCCATATTTCTTTTTTTGTCAGTATATCTTACCTAAACAATGTGATCATCTATTTGAATACTCCGTGTGAGAGGCTGAGCAGGATTAATTCTTGTCCTGGTGTTGCAGTGTAAACAGCTTTTTGCCTGTCTTTTGTCATTAATGATCATGCTGTAGATGTAGCCGGTGCCTTGTAAGCCAATCTGTCAAGGCAAATAAACAATTCACCTTGTTAAAATTCCCTAAATCTTGCATTAATAAAACCAAAGTAACCCCCTGAACACTCAAGAGATGTCTTCCTCCATACTGCAGTGATGGATGACATGTCTAAAGATCCTGGAAATTAAGTAGTTCAGGTCATTAAAAGTGTCCCACACTTGTTATTGATTTAATTTATTTTAAAAGGTGGGGGTGGAGATAAGACTGTTACCCCCACCCCAATTTTTTTTTTTTCAGTCTGAGAGCTACCACTTGTACACATAATTAAAACTATTGCTTAGGTGAATAACTCTGTATTTGTTACAACATTAAGCTTTGTTATTCAAATAGGTATTATATCATCCTCTTAATCAGATATCTAGAAGTAAGTAGATAATCATTGCAACTTGCGTTATGGCAAAAATTCTTTGGCGCTTCATGTGTATGATGATTCCTAGAACCTTTGAGTTCTGGGTACTGAAATAATGACCGTCTGGCCACCCCAAATATTTCCTCAGGTAGATAAACATTTAGATGAAGGTCAAATGGTTTGAAGAAAATTAACTGAAATAGTAATGAAAGTATGCCTCTGGATAGAGGAGTTTTTTTCTTTATTTTATGAGTTTTTTATTTTCTAGTTTTATAATCAAGAAAAGAGTCAACGTTTTAGATGGATGGATGGGTCAGTGAGTGGGTGGGAAGATGGATGGACGGGAAAATATGTAGAGAGTAGCACAGTTTTTCAGTTTTATATCACTACATTCTAAGGCAAGTTTAGGTTATGCGTGTGTGTGTTTACTTGTTTGTAGCTAATTTTCTCCACCAGCCCACACTCTGCTGGACTTGTAATATTCACTGCCATATCTCAGTGCCTAATATAATAGATGCTCAGTAAATATTTGTTTAATGAATAAAGTACAATCCCAAGTACTTTCCTTTTCTTCTCTTTTTTATTCCTTAAGCCTCAGTGGTACAATGGGCTATGAAAGGACTAGTAAGAGCTCCAGACAGGGCTGGCTCTCCAGACGACCCGTCTCCAGGGCTAGCACAGCAGGAAGAGTGAGCGCTAATGTAGTGGAGGTCAGCCTGCAAGGACTGGAGACCTATGTGGCTGCTCATTCCATTTCTGTGTCCTGAACTGAGTTACAGTATTCCAAAAACCTGGAGAGACGGGATAGCTCAGTATGTAAATTATGGCTAAAAACAGTACGTTATATAGAATTATGTATGTATAAGATTCATATAACTTGACCTTACTTTTGTCATTTGTTATGTCCCATATGCGTCACCTTGCAAAACTGTTCTTGATCAGCTGTGTGAGTGACATTTCACATCAATTCTCATTGTTCTTTAAACAGCATGTGCTTACTAGGGAAAAAAAGTCATGGTAAATTATAAAAATAACCCTTGAGAATAGTTATATTAATTTCAGAGATTATTGTACAGTCTGCTTTTTCCATGATCTTTGTAAAAAGAAAAAAAGGGAGGGAGGGGCAAATACACAATCAGTTCACACACTCTAGCAGACTTTTTAAAAATAGATATGTATAAAAATGCACTCTGTAGTTCTCCATTAGATTTGTCCTTAAAATTGCATAATCTGGATATCTGAGAACTGACATGGTTATGCCATTATGCTGCTTTTTAGCAGAGCTCCCTAAATGGAAGAACTCTATAGATTTTTTTTCAGTATATATGCGGATTTACACTTAGTGGTAAAGTTGTTACTGACCCTTTAAGTGGAGCCATCGAAATAGCAGTAAATGTCAGTTGATCCTAATGCCGAAACAGGTGAGAGCTGAGGGATCTTGACTAAATCTTCCAGTTAAAAAAACCATGTATAGTATTTCCTAAACAGCAGTGGTCTCTTGTGGATATGCACACACACACACCAGGCCACTTTATCACTCAGTAAAGAAAATCTGATGTACATATCTTAGCAGTATTATTGATGTTCCCAGGGTTTTTAAATACTCTGGATTAGAATCACCATGAAGGCAGGAACTATGTCTACCTGGTACTCCACTCTCTTGCTCTCTAGTCAGCATCTGAAGTATAGTAGATGCTCCGTAAATGCTGGTTGGTGAAAAAATAGATAAAATGGAGCATTTGCTGACACTGAATAGCGTTTGTGCCAGCCTGAATTCTTGGTGGGTAAAATGGGGACCACTCCTCATGTTGATTGTGAGGAATGATGCTGGTAAGAACTTTGATGCATGGTTATGACTTTTTGAAATAGTTCATTTGATTGATTGCCTAGCAAACTTCCCTTTCTATTCTGTTTTCTACTTTCACAGGCTGTCATTTTAGAAAATGAAGAACTTCCCAAACTGTTTCTTGATTTCCTAAATGTGCGACACTTGCCCTCTCTACCAAAGGCAGAGAGTTGTGGGTAAGAATTGTTGTTTATGTATTGGACATGGATTTTAAGTTATTCTCCAACCACTTACTGCCATAACAAATAGCCCAAGTGGTGCCAGAAGGGCCAGCCTAGCCACGCCCATTCTTTTGGCTTGGGACAGCACGCGCTCGCCCCCTGCTTGTAGTCAGAGGAATTCCTCCTAAGTCCTCATCCCAATATTACTGCCAAATGGCCAAGGCTCAGTAACTCAGGTTAGACTTAAGGAATTGACTTTTTAAATTATGCTGTTACATGGAGTGATACTACATGATGGGAATTCTGAATCTAAGATAGCCTGTTTAGAGACTAATATATTTATTTGTGGATACTTGATTAAAGTCTATATCCCCTTGGCAGATATATTTATATAATTTTAAAGCTGTAAATTACCTTAGAGATGATTTTACCCAAATCCCTTTATTTTAGAGTTGAGCAAACAGACACAGGAATTAAGTGCCTTTCCCAAGATCTCTTGCCTTGTAGCTGGCAGAGCCCAGGCCTTCCGGCGTAAGCTCTTTCCCCACTGTCCTGCTGTCTCCCCCTGAGGAACTTCTGAATGTGGGGCTGCAGATCCTAATCTCTGTCTACCAGGAACCAGACCTTCGATATCCTCAGCAATTAGGAGAAGTTCTGAAGAATTAACTCTGAAATAAGCCACTCTCCCAGCTCTGGGAAGCTTGACTTGTGTTGGACTGGCCTCCGAAGGCAGTCAGCAACATCCCTGACACATTGCATCCACTTGCAGAGAAACACGTCTTCACAAACTCTCTGCAAATCCAAGCAGGGGAGAGGCTTTTATCCATTCTCTTGCTGCCTCCAGACCTGCCTGAAGGACCACACTGACTACAAGACGTTTGAGCTAACCACACCCAAAGTCCTGTTAAACCCCTTCCGTCTGCTGGATGAGAAGCTGCAAACACCTGTCACACAGCTCTCACCGGCAGTGTTTACTTAGGATCCCTTTCCACTCACCCCAGAGCACAAATTATACAGCTCACCACAGAATATGCGTTGTCAGTGTGTCCTGTTCCAACTTGTGTGCATTTACTGGGAGGTCGAGCTTCATATTTGGTTGTGTATTTTTAAGAAGAGATGTTGGGAATACAGTGAGTGAAATCTTTTCTCCATTATATAAGCCCAAAAGTGAAACCATAGGATTTTGAAGTGATCTTCAGGAAAATTGCAATTCAAGCATATTGCAGTGTTAAGATTCTTTAGAATGAGGCATCAGCCATGCTGTGACTCTGTGAAAACACCTGATTCTCTTTTCAAAATCTCTCCCATTTGGAGCTCTAAGAATACTGGCTGTTTTTCCCTTTGTTGGCATAAACATTGACTCAACTTAGGTGGTCTTTTTCTTTTTCTTTAAAAATTTTTAGATCTTTTGATGAGACAGAATCCGAAGAGTCAAGGTAAGAACTAATACTGGTCCATCAGGCATTGTACAAACCAGGACTAGGACTCTGGTTGTGTTATCTGTTTAATTACTGTGGAATAAATGTTTCAGGTCATGATTTTCTTGAAAACCTTCATTAGGAAATTGATTTTAAGATTATAAATATTTGATCGGAAGTTCCAGCAGTAACCAGTTACATCTAGGAGAGAAGAAAGAAGAGTCTTCTATAGTTTCATACAAGTAATAAGGATGTTGTTTTATCAATCATCATACTGCAAGATTTACAAAACAACAGCACTTTTCAGCAGTGATTTATTATATAGATTGTACGTTTGCTTCAACTTCCACAAAGAAATGTTTGGAAGATGAGCGCGGTGCTGGTTTGTCCCTCCATTTCTGCTTGCTATTATTCACCCGCACCGTTAGATACGTAAACCTTGAGATGTCCCTGCACAGCAGTTTGATCCCCTCAAAGCTAGTTTGTAGTGTTTTCTGTTTACCGTCGTCCCCTGATGCTGACATGCCTGTTCTTGACCTTTCCAGCAAACTGTCCCACCAGCCGGTTCTGCTGTTCCTCAGGGATCCATACGTCTTGCCTGCAGCCAGCGGTAATCAAACCTGTCATCTGCTAACAGCTCTTTACTGATCTGACCCTGCACCACATAAACCGCGTTTTTAATACAGGTCTAACAGAGTGACATTGGTCCAGGGCTTAATAATCTGCCAATAAACCAGTGCTCTTGGTGTAAGAGACATTCAGAATTTTAATTGGGGCAGGCCTTTCAGGAGGAAATGTAATTTTTCTTTCTCTCTTGCCAGGCTATTTTGAATTAGAGTAATAAGGAGGAAAGATATTTATTGTCTTTAATCTTTTTTAGCAGTTATTTTGGCCTCTGCTTGTTTTTATCCAGATACGAGGGTTTGAATCCGAGGCCCTGGCCTTTTTTAAAATGCTTCTTCCCCAAAGCTGTGTATGTGCATTGCATGTGTACCCCCATTTCCATTTAGATTATAGCATCTTTGATGATGAATATTTTTAAAAGTAGTCTATTTAAATACAGTGAATTAATTTAAGTATAAATGTAACCAATATTTTAGCCTGAGTCCTTTGTGCCAAGAAATTTAAATTAATGTGTCCCCTCTCACAGTGTTCTGTTAGGCAGCTCTTCATAAGTACATTCTCCAATATTATCTCATTTAATTTCCTTAACAACCTATGAAATAGGCGGAGCAGGTATCATCAGTGGCTAATGAGAAAATTGGAGCCCAGGGAGGTCCTGATTTGCCCAGTCTCACATGCTGATGGGTGGACCCTGGTTGCCTAATTTCTCCTTCTGTGCTCTTGGCGTATACAGTCATGAATCACTTAACAACGGGATACATTCTAAGAAGTGTGTCTTTAGGCAGTTTTGTTATTGTGCGAACATCATAGAACGTACTTCGACAAACCTAGATGGTAGAGCCTACTACATACCTAGCCTGTGTGGTAGTGATTTTATGGGACCTCTGTCATATATGTGGTCCATCGTTGTCCGAACTGTCATTATTCAGCACATGGCTGTAGTGAATTTTCAGCCTTTGTCTCTGAAAGTAACTAAGTAGATAGCAACTAAATAGCAATAGGTAAATTATCTGTTGAAATCATTCTTACATTCTGACAATAAAGCCTTATGACCAGCAAGAGAGACGGGCTGTTCTCTGTAGCAGGGATGCGTGTACTCTGATCACCCACTTACCTGTCAGTTTAAGGAAGGCTGGCCAGGATGCAGCCCAGCTCCATTGAGGGACCATTCCTAGCACCCTGATCAGAGACAGCTGCCTTCGAATATGGTCTTATAGTATTTTTCCTATAGAATCCTTTCAGTGAGGAATAATTCCTGTCATTAGCATTTTCTTCCCATGGTTAACAAATGCACATGTTATAATAGTTGATACTATGTTAACAAAATGTTACATTTAAAAATATTCATGATGTAGCCTAGTCTAGATTAAATGGGTAATGTTTTATAAAGTATTCTTTTTCTTTTTTCTTTTTTTTTTTTTTTGCTGAAGAGGATGTTCCCTGATTTAACGTCTGTTGCCAATCTTCCTCTTTTTTGCTTCAGGAAGATTCACCCTCAGCTAACATCTGTGCCAGCCTTCCTCTATTTTGTATGAAGAACACCACCGAAGCATGTCCACCAACGAGTGGTGTAGGTCTGTGCCCAGAAACCGAACAAACCTGGGCTGCTGAAGCAGAGTGCCCTGAACTTAACTGCTAGGCCACGGGGTCGGCCCTAAAGTATTCTTAATATCTTTTAAAAATGGTTCCACAAGTACTTTTTCCAGGTATTGTTTGTGCTCAAATAGTTCATGCATTTGACTGAAATTCCTACAGAAGTACAGAGAGTGGGATGATCGCTGTGGACTAGAATAGCCAGGATGCTTTGTAGAAGAAGAAAGGTGTTTTATGATCCTTAAATCCTATTCATCTAGCTTTTTAAGCAGCATGTGCTATGCACCTGGCTTGGCAATGAAGAACAGGAGAAGCTTTCTGGGTTCTTTCGTCGGGGTGAATGTCTGCAGCTAGAAAGATTAATAAGTATGTACCATTGGTAGAATGTTGGTGTGGATAAATGACTTGCACAAAAAGAGGACTCCTGCTTGAGAGTAAATGAAAATCATGGGTTTGATGGACAGCATGGAACCAGGTACTGGAGACCCGGTCACTAGATCTGTCTTCCTGGAATTTTGGCCAACCCAATTTCATAAATCAGATTCTTATTGTCTTAGAAGTATTATCCAGGTGGTATATTCTTGCAAATCTTTTGTATTTAATTTAAAGATAAATTTTACTTGCATCACATTTTTGTGTTATTAGATTTCTTAACAAAATGTTGAGGTTACTATTCCAGAGGATACTGAATATGGAAATATCTTCACAGGTATAGGGGCACCGACAAAAGTAGAGGAGTGTTTGTCTTTAAAGTTCTGACAGCTAAACACTATCTTCTTATTAAATGCTAATAATCCAACGTTATTCTCTTAGTGTATGCTTTTTGGCCTTTGGTTTGATTTTTCTGGGAAATTCAGAACAGCTCTTTCCCAGGTGCCCAGTGACTGCAGAGTGGCTAAACTCTATGGACATTTTCCAGTCCTCCTCTTACTTGACCTCACATCAGCCTTAGCCACTGTTGACCACTTTCTCCTCTTTCAAATACTGTCTTGTCTTGGCTTTTCCCCTGTTCTACTGTACTTCCAATCTCTGGCAGTTTACCCGAAGGCTGTCATAGACTATCCCCTCTTCTCATTACACTTTCTTTTGAATAATCTTCTCCTTGCTTGTGGCCTTGGTTACCTTGTGTATACAGCTGAGTCACAATATTGTATTTCCTCCCCAACTGTCTCTGTGAGCTCCAGGCCCTTACATGGCTTACAGGGCCCTCTGTGGTCTGGCCCTGGCTCGTGTTTCTACTGGGACCCCCTCACACACTCTGCTGCAGCCACACTGGAATTGTTTCTGGGCCTCACGTGTGCTGAACTCCTGTCCCCATCAGGGCACTCGCTGTTTCTTCCTCCTTGAACCCTCTTCTTGTTCAAGAAACAGTTGCATTGCTGGCTCTTTCAGCTGCAACTTCAGAGAGCCTTTGCCGACTGCCCTCAGGAAGCCTCTCAGAGTCCCTCCACCCCATTCACCATTTTTTTTAAAGGTTCACAGTAAGTGTTTATAAAATAAATGACAACAGCAAAACCTATCCTAAATCACTTTCCCTCTCATCAACTCTCAATGGAAAACAAAGGCAAGGGAAGTTTTCTGAGTAATTCAAGCAATAATGGACATTGTATTAAATCATACCTATGGTGAAGCCAAGTCATACATACTCCATTTGGAATGGGACAGATGAGAAAAAAAAATGACCTCTGATTGTCTCAGCATTGGTCACTGGTTGGTGGACCTTGTTATAAAATACGTCCATCCCATTCACTTGAATCAGAGCACCCTATTTGCTTCTTTCATAGTCATGATCACAAACTTTGTTCCCTTTTTTGTCTCTCTTTCTGTCATATTCACCATCTAAATCTCCAGCATCCAGCATCTGCTCAGCATTTGCTGGACAATAAATACCGGGCCTTGGCGTGGGCTCTTCCCTCCACCGGGAATGCCTTTCACCCGGACTCCCTCACAGCTGGCTGCTATGCCACTTCGTTCCAATGATGCCTTCACAGAAGGGTCTTCCGCCTCGCCTTCCTGTCCCCTTTCACCCTCTGGCCCCATGCCCAGCTTTATATTTTACCTTGCCCTGAAGTCACTGCTTGACCTATAATTGTGCTGTAGAATTACCCAAAATATTTAATGTTATTTTGCTTTTTTGTCCGTTTTTGCTGAACTTGCCTATTTGAATCCATTTAAGCTAAATATGTTTATGATGTACTTTCATTAACCTTCAGATAGACTTTTGTATTTTAGGTGGCAAAGGAAAAATGCATATATGCTAATGCATGTAATGTTTGGGCATTTTACTGAAAATTAATCAACAGCTCCATTTATGGCTATTGGTTTCAGTGCACTTCTCTGTGGGAGAAATTCATTTAGAATTAAAATTAACTTAGCTAAATCATTGCTTTTGTTTGGGATCTAAATATACAGGTTTAAGACCTATTGCAAACTTTTAAAGATAATGTTTTATGAAAAATTATGTTACTAAATGTTGGATTAAAGCAAACACTAGGAAATTCAAGTGTCATCAACCAAAAGTAAGTGAACACTCATGTATTGGAGATATTTTTAAAACATATTTTGAGGGCCGGTCCGGTGGCCAAGTGGTTGGGTTTGCACGCTCCGCTTCAGCGGCCCAGGGTTTTGCAAGTTCGGATCCTGGGCACGGACATGGCACTGCTCATCAGGTCACCCTGAAGTGGCATCCCACATGCCACAACTAGAAAGACGCACAGCTAAAATATGCAACTATGTACTGGGGTGATTTGGGGAGAAAAAGCAGGAAAAAAGAAAGATTGGCAACAGTTGTTAGCTCAGGTGCCAATCTTTAAAATAAAACAAAAAACATGTTTTGGCAGCCAGCCCAGTGACATAGTGGTTAAGTTTTCACGCTCCGCTTCGGACGCCTGGGGTTCATGGGTTCAGATCCCAAGTGCAGACCTACATACCGCTCATCAAGCCACTCTGTGACAGCATCCCACATAAAAAATGAAGGAAGATTGGCAACAGATGTTAGCTCACAAGCAATCTTCCTCAGCAAAAAAAACAAAAAAGACCCACCTATTTTGTTTGTTTATTCATTTGCTTGTCTCCCTGACTAGCATGTAAGTTCCATGGCCTGGGTGGGAACTGTTATTTACTTATAATCCCAGTAATTAGAGAGTACTTGGTACATAATAATAGCTGGTACTTACCGTGTGCCAAGCTTAGGTCGAAGCATTTTGTCTCACTCATCAATTTTTATGACAACCTGTCAGGTAGGTACTATTATGAAATCCCTCCCTAGTCACATCGAATCCATCACCACTCTGGACTTGTTCCAGTCTGCTCTCGGAATGGCAGCCAGAGTCATCTTTTCAAAACACAATTCAGTTCTCTCTCACTCTTAAAAATCCTTCAATAGCTTCTCATTGCTTTTTAGATAAAGCCAGAATTCCTGTCCATTCTTTCCTGGGTTGAATTGGCCCCTGCCCCAGGCCTCCTCGCAGCTCCTCTTACTACACTCGCCTCCATCTAGGTCTTTGAACCCCCCTCCAGGCTCCCTGCTGCCGCACACTTTCCACCTGGTTAGCTCCCTCGTGTGTCCTCAGAGAGCCTGTCTCCCCCCCGATGACTCCAGTCCCCTTGTAAGTGGTTTTACGTAGTGGATACTCTATAGAGGTTGGATAGTAAATGAATGCATTTATTATGTTTTGTCTAAAAACATTGGACTACTTAATTTCCTTGTACAATAACTATATTTGCTTAAAGTGGTTGTCTTTAGCATAAATCCTGGATATAATTATGTGCAGATCAAAGTTTAGGAATTAAACTTCTGAACCATGGCATGGATTTGTCCCCCTGTTCAAGCAACCGTATTTTCCCTGCTCTGCTGACTGGAACATGGTACAACATACTGTACTCCTCTGGGCTCCCTTGGTATCTCCTATAAAAATGTAGCTGATTTTTCAAGTTTGACAGGATGGCTTTTGTCGGAAATTTGCCCTTTTAAGTTAGGAAGACAGGCCCCCATCTAACTGCTCTCCAGAAGCTGGTGTAATAGCACACGCATACTCAAGACAACTTGGACGAAGCACTGCTGTAAACCACAATGGAAAAACTGCAGCAAAGTATTCCCAGTAGAAATCTTGGAATTCCTTCAAGTATATTGAGATTTTGTTAGAAATTGAATTGCCAGTGTAATCCATCTTCCTTGTGAGAAAACATTCAGATAAAGAGCTGGGGCCCGGCAGCATTAACCATGAGAACATCCCTTAAATCAATAAGCTACAAATCTGGCCGCGCAGTCCTGCAGCGCCTGGCGGTGCGCTCCAGCGGCTGTGGGCTGCAGCGGCATGACTGATAGCATGAACCAGGGCAAACTGCCTGGCGAGGCAGATTCCGACGTTATCCCAGGACCTGCCTCGTTAGAGTCTACAAACTGCAATTCAAATTTATCGATGTGCATAAGGAGAGCAGTTTTCCTTTTGTTTTTCAGATTTTCCAAATGTGGTTATTGAAGGAGTTCTCCATGGGATATTTTACCCTCATCTACAGCCCAGGTAGGAATCCTACGCGGCGAGAAGAAGCTGCAGCAAGTTCCGAAGTCATAGTCAAGGAAATCGATAGCTACCAAATTAACCTAAACTGTATGACATAACAGCTCTAGCTAGTGTCACATCACAGTCCCAGCTTAATTCAGGGCAGGGATGTTTCCGTTAGAGTGGTGCTTCTAAAAATAGAAACTGAACCAGGGTGGTGCTGAGGCCAAGTGTTTAAGAAGAAGAACGTAGCTGCCAATTTAGAAACCCAAAAACAGAAGGTTCTGGAAGATCCCTGGGAGCGGCGCGTGTAACAAAACAAAGTTGCTGTCTGCTGCAGTTGCACCATTTGCTAATTGAAAATCTTATCCTGAATCATACTGAGACTGATCAACTTTGGGAGCTTCCTGGTTCAGATTTCATAGCACACTAATCTTTTCAACGTGAGATTTTTCTCAGCCGGTGATAGATACATTCTGAAGTGCTGGCACCAGAGGCGTATCATAGAAACACACTGTGCTAAATGTGAGGAGGGAACTAAACTGGAAATTAAATTATACTGATAATGTTAGGGCATTTTTTAAATCATGGCATTTTTATTTACATTACAGCAGAGTTGCATCATAACCAGGGGTTAGCTTTTAATGTCAATACATAGGATAAAATCAGGTCTCAAGATTAGCCTTGACAGCTGTTTAGAAAGGCGCCATATTGGAGGTCTGTCCATCCACCACAACCAGTTCTTCCTCCAGTATTGGAAGAAATGACTGTTTCTTTGGTTGAAGACCAATTGAAGTTGTTGGAGTTTGGTTACGGGTGATTTTGTGAAAAACATATACCTTTAAACACTAGAATCACACTTAGCCCTGTAAGATGCTTGCCCTGTAAGAGACAGATGGGAACTGATAGTGACTGAGGGAACACCAGATTGACAACACTCATCTTGGTTTACTCAAGAGCGTCCATTCATTGAATAGGTGGTATTGCCACAGGATTTACTCTTGTTTTCCTTTTCACTGACCTCATATATTGAATTGATGTAAGTGAAATGTGTTTATGATGTAACTCCTCTGTACATCTTATGGACATTCATATTTTGAGTAGTAAAGGCTAAAAGCATATTTGCAACCTGTATGTGTGTGCTGTATTTGGGCATTTCATTAAAAACTAATTAATAGGTAGCCTATTTATGGTTATTAGTTTTAATAAGCTTCTGTGTGGGAGAAAAATATTTAGATTCAAAACTAATAACTAAATCATGGTTTTTGATTAGGATCTAAATATACAGGTTTAAAGCCTACTGCAAACTTTTAGAGATCTGTTTATGATAGATATGTTCCTACATGTTGAAACAAGCAAGAACTAAATAATCAAGTGTCATCAACCAAAAATAACGGCATAGTCAAGTGTTGCAGATATTTTTTAAATGTTTTTGTTATTAGCTATTTTGAGTTAAATAAAAACAACCAGAATGTTTGAATTTGTCTTCTACTCCTAGGATTTTATTAGAAACACAAACTGTGTCTTGTCTCCTTAACACGTACACACACAAAGATTCTCACGTATTCACATAGGCATTTATTTCTAATCTGACAGGATAAGTGTTAAATTATCTCATCTCTTAAGCCAATAGGTACTCATTAAATAGTTGATGATTTACCGAGATAGTAAGAAGTTTTTAAAAAGTAAAGACGAAGCATCTTTGGTGGCACACTGCTCAAGAAATCTTTTTTGAGAATTAAATTTTTTCTTAGTATTGACTTTCATTTCTTATTTTTATTTAAATTTTTAATATGTAATTTCATATTCCATTTCAATTGCATTGCAGGAAATAGAAACCACAATAGGTATTTTAAGCAGAATGGAATAATAAGAAACTGAATGCTTGCAGAATCTTTTGGAAAGATGAGGGGAGGGAACTCCTGTTGAGTCTCCGGGAATGACTTCTAGAACACCCCAGCAACCTCTAGTACTCAGCTGCCAGGGGAGCTGCAACCTCTGCCTTCTGCAGAAATTCAGGGAGTCAGGAGCTGTTGAGATCAAAAACACTACTTAGCTGCGATCCAGGGATCAGCAAGTAGCATTAGGAGGTAACTGTTACCACCATAACTGCCTCATAGCAGCACCCAGGAAGCTGGTAACTGGGTACTGGAACCAAGTGTCCAGCTGCCGCCACCTACACCACACTTCCCTTTCAACACCCATGGCCTTGCTTGCCAGCAGCCACAGCCCAAAGCAGCAGGAAGATGGCATTCACCCACTTTCATCTTCCACTCTACATCTCATGAAAGTACATCCAGTTGGCAAAAGCTTATTATTGATCCCCTGCTTCAAGGGAATCTGGGAAGGAGTTGGAACTTTCTGATCTCTCATGCTCAGGAATGCACACTGGAAAGATAATAGAATATATTTCCACAGTTGAAAATTTAATAAAAACATAGAAGAGGATATATAAAAAAGAAAAATCTTCTCCCACCCTGTCTCCTGTATTCCCAGTCCCGCTCTCACAGACAACCACAGTACTCAGCTTATGTGTATACTCCCGGAGATATTCCATCCACATGCAAACAAATGTACATTCAGTGTACCTATGTTCCATTGCCCCCTTTTATACAAAACATGGATTTTTCAAAGCTTGGCTAGGCAATAGAGAAGTAAAGAGTAGAGGAGAGAAAACAGAATAAAGAAAAGGAAAAGAAATCTCATTACCAGTTAAGCCAGGATAGAGGACAGCCCTCACCCCCCATTCCCCTGGTTCTGGGACTTGGTGGTTTGCCTGGAACTGATCTTGGACTTCTCCCAGTGTTGTTTATGCAGGGCCTCTCACAGGCCTCACCTCCATCACTTCGCCATTTTGCATACTGATGGCCCTGGTGTCCTTTCTACTCCCACCCCCCGACCCCCGTTTCAAACAGTGGGCCATGTCTACAACCTAATAACATTGTGACTGTTGCCATCTAGCAAATCCGACAGTCATTTCACTTTGAAAAGTGTAGATGGGGCTGGTCCTGTGGTGGAGTGGTTAAGTTCACGCACTCCACTTCGGCAGCCCAGGACTTCACCAGTTTGGAACCCTGGGCGCAGACATGGCACTGCTCATCGAGCCATGCTGAGGTGGCGTCCCACAGAGCACAGCCAGAAGGACCTACAACAAGAATTTACAGCTATGTACTGGGGGGCTTTGGGGAGAAGAAGAAGAAAGATTGGCAACAGATGTTAGCTCAGATGCCAATCTTTAAAAAAAAAGAAAAGAAAAGTGTAGATGTCTCATGATCACAGTTTAGAAATAACACATTGCTTTCATCTCATTTGTTGACTATAATCAGTTGATAATGGCTGCCTAAAGTGCTCTGTTAAGGATTCTGACACACACATCAGAGTGGTTACTATCAAAAAAAGCAGAAAATAACAAGTGTGGGTGAGGATGTGGAGACATTGAAACCCTTATACCTTGCTGGTGGGAATGTAAAATGGTGCAACCTCTGTGGAAAATGGTATGGCAGTTCTTCAAAAACTTAAACATAAAATTATTATATCTAGCAATGCTGCTTCTGGATATATACCCAAAAGAAGTGAAAGCAGAGGCTCGAACAGATATTTGTGCATCCAAGTTCTGGGCAGCATTATTCACATCAGTCAAAAAGGGAAACAACTCGAGTGTCCATCAGTGGCTAAATGGATAAACAAAATATAGTGTGTACGTACAGTGGAATATTATTCAGCCTTAAAAAGGAAGGAACTTCTGACACATGCTACAACATGGATAAACCTCGAAGACATGATGCTAAGTGAAATAAGCCAGTCACAAAAGGACAATTACTGTATGATTCCACTTGCATGAGGCACCTAAACGTGTTGAACTCATAGAAAGGAAAGTAGATGGTGGTTGCCGGGGGCTGGGCGGAGGGGAAATGGGGAGTTAGTCTTCAGTGGGCTTCAGTTGGGGAAGATGAGAAGGTTCTGAGGATGGATGATGAGGATAGTTGCACAACAGTGTGAATGTACTGAATGCCTCTGAACTGTACTCTTCCAAATGCTTAAAATGGTAAATTTTATATCATGTATATTTTACATAATTTTTTTTAAAAAAGGCTTTTTTAAAGAAAGGATTTTGACTGTGCATAGGCTCAGTGAGTAAGAGTGTAGTAACCAACTAGTGATATTTGCCAAGGATGCGGGAGAAGTTTTGGCACACATACCAGGTGCTATTTTCATCTCCCTGGCAACCTTGGAGATTCTAAAATAATAGTTCGAGACCAGAGATATGCATCAGAATCATCTAGGACTTGGAAATCAATACATCTGGGCTGGGGCCTGTCCTTGGGTACTTAGAAAAACTGCCTGGTTGATTCTGACACACGCCCATGTTAGGAATTATTATTTGAGGGATGTGTAGCTATGAGATGGTTTATGAACTACTCTTCTTTATTGATTATTGACCTGTACACCTCCTGCAGGCGCACTATCAAGGGAACACAGATTCAACTCTTGGGGTGTGGCAGGTGGCCACAGGGAGGGGCTTGTCTTGGTTCATTCAGGCTGCTATAACAGAAATAACATAGGCTGGGTGGCTTATAAACAACACATATTTATTTCTGCCAGTTCTGGACGCTGGGAAGTCCAAGATCAGGGCTCTGGCACTTTTGGTGTCTGGTGAGAAGCTCCCTTTTTGCTGTGTCCTCACGTGGCAGAAAAGGGACAAGGGACCTCTCCGGGGTCTCTTTTATAAGGGTAGTGATCCCTGTTCACCTCCCAAAGGCCCCACCTCCAAACACCGTCACACTGGGGGTTAGGTTTCAACATAGGAATGTGGGAAGGACACAAACATTTAGTCTGCAGCAGGACTCTGAAGAAGCAGCAAGGAGGCAGACAAGTTGGGTAGTGATCTCAGTCAACACCCTATACGAATATGTATTCATTTACCCATCCACTCGCAATGAGTTCCCTCACTGGGTTAAGGCGCTGTGTCCATCATCTAAAGAATAGAGACATAATCCTTGTTTTCTGGAATTTGGGGCCACTTACTAGGGAGTGTCTTTTCATTTAACTGAATTGGATATGAAATTCAATGATTAAGGCTATCTTCTCCAGTCTCTCTGGTCAACTTTGAAGCAATCATTTTCATCTCGCTTTGGTTTCCATCCTTGGTGATAATTACAGATTTTGAATTCAGCAGCAGAAACATGGGGAAGTAGCGGACACTAACTGAAAACACAAGTTTCTGCAACGTTTATGTTTTCTGTCCATGCAGACGCATAGTGACAATCCTGATTCTGATGAGGGTGAAGGGCGTTTATTTTTGTGGGGGGGAGGATGGTGTATTAAAGTGTTAAGCCATTGGAGTGCATGTAATTTACTAGAGAAGATATTCTTTTATATCCTAGGAGTGTAATTGTAAATCTGACCTATAAAATGTGAAACATTTTCTGTCTTCATTAGTCTAACATTGGTCATAGTGACATCAGCAGTGACTCCAGCTTTGATATTCTGTTCATTTAGACACTCTTCTGTACTGAACTCTGAGTGGGTGCCATATATGGTTGGGCTAGGGCTTTTCATACTTTATCCCATTATAACTGTACAAAGTTTTTACGAACTTTTATTGACAAACTTGAAGATCAGAGAGATTAATAGTAAGTAGCTAACATGATTGAACACTGATTTGGGGGCCAAGAGGTACTGGGCTCAGTTCTGTCCACAGATTATCCCATTGAAGCTTCACAACGTGTTTATGAGGGATATAGTCTTATTATTCTACTTTACAGTAAGAAAAATGAGGAGAAGGGGAAAAATCGCTTGACCAAGGCCACCAGTTAATAAAGGGGATCAGGATTTGAACCTTTCAGCTACAGATTTCAGGCTAATCCCCTCCCCTGTCAAGCTCATGTTAGAACTGTTTGTATTTATGTGCATTTTTGAACCACATGAATACTCACACACATGAATACTCAAGTCAGAAAGAACTAGTATTGTAACGGCTGCTAATATTTCCACACTACATTATAATTTACAGTGTGCTTTCCCGTCGCACTTGATTAAACCAAGCTCTGTGCTCTCAGCTGCAGCCTCCTCCCGGGTCGCTCTGCTTCTATTTTTACTAGAGCCCATTCTCCATACAAGAGCCAGAGCCGTCTTTTAAAAATATCCATCAGATCATGTCACTCTTCTGCTCAAAATCCTCCAGTAGCTTCTATTCCTATTTAAAATTGAAGCTCCTGCCACCCTCTCTAAGTTCCTTTGCACTCCTCTTGCTGGTACTCATCCTACTGGCATTTAACTTCCCAGCACTTGCCAACCTTGGTCCCCACTCAGGCCCTTTGGATGTGCTGGTCTCTGCCTGAAACACCCTTTCTGCCTCTCTTCAGAAGACTGGCTCATTCTCACTGGTTAGATCTCAACTGAAAGATCGCCTCCTGAAAGAGCCCCTCCTTGATCACCCCATCTAATGTAGCACCCCAACTCCCACTCGGCACCGTTATTTTATCATCGCAAACTGTTACTTCCTTCGTAGAAGTTATCACCATCTGTAATTATCCTGTTGTTTGTTTACCATCTTTCTCCCCGAAAAGAACGTGAACTCCATGAAAGCAGAGGCAGCGTGCAACTTTATTCACTCTGTTTCTCCAGTGCGGGGCCAGGAGTAGGTCTCAGTGTTTAAGGAGTAGATGGCTGGCAGCCTGTGTTCCTGAATCACTCAGCTCATTGCTGGTCACATGCTTCACAGCAGAGGCTTCTTAAATGTGTGTGGAGTAAATAACCTTGAAATCAGGATTTGCTAACATCTTCCCGAATTCCCATAAGGATTCATTACATCTGATTGTTCTGAAAACAGTGATTTTCTACAATTTGTTCACCGATTTGATACACAGAGTGTTAATGGGTTGCGTAACTATGTTTGGATGATTTCTTAAATGTCTGTCTGTCTTTACAAGTGAATAACCAAGCGAATTCAATGACGACAACCATGGTTTTGTGACACGCCTAGGGCAGTGGTTTTCTCACTTTGGACCCTGGAGCAGCAGCATCACCTAAGAACATGTTAGAAATACAAATTCTCAGGCCCTGCCCCAGGCTTACAGACTCAGGCACTCTGAGAGTGGGCCCGGGAGATGCCACACAGCAGTTGCCCAACAAACGAGGATTCAAATGTAGAAGGTTTCCAAAGTGGACGCCATGACTTCCACAGTACCTACGACTAGAGAGAGAGATTATCATCACCTCTTGGGTCAAATCCTAAATGCCCAGCTCAGGGCTGGGCCTCCACCAATTGCCCGCAGCATGCCACACTCATGACGACCAAGGCGTGACACCAAAGCTATCGACTACCCGCCACAGACACTGCTGCTTAAGACTTACTGCCGCCTGGGGCCCTCCTCCTATTGTTTGACACCCACCTCATTTTTGAAAATCTACTTTTCTCATGCCCTTCAAACCTCAACTCAGAAAATGAAGAGGAAAAGTTTATTTTTTTAAAGGTCACAGTCTTTGAAAAAGAGTTGAAACAGTTAAAAGACGAATGCCAATGTTTAACCATCTTTGTGGTCCTGAGAGATTTTTAGTAACTCGGAGTATAAAGATGGGCATATTCTTTTTGGTTACTGATTCTGAACATACTTATTGAGCATCACTTATGCAAGGAACGCTATCTAGGGCTAGACTAGGAGTGAAGGCTAATCCTTGCCCTAGAGGAGCTTCCAGTGCAAGGAGGAGATGGGAGACCCCGGGAAGTAAGCAGTTGGAACACAGTGTGAGGAAGTTTCCAGTGAAGGCTCATCAAAAGAAGCCACGTACTGAGTCCTGAGGGACGGCGGGGGGCAGGAGGACTGAGGAAGGCTTGCCAGGAGAGAGAGCAGCTTGTAGAAGGCCTGGAGACAATTCAGAAGTTCTGAGGTCTTTATGAGAGAGCTGTGACTTCCAGAACAACAGGAATAAATCGTCTTGAATTTCTCTGCTCCAGGCTAACCAGTTCTTAACCCCCTCCTTATGACACTCTGTCACAGTGTAGGTCCTGGTGTCCAGAAGAGGCATAGGAAGCAGTCCTGTCTTTTGTGTTCAGGTTGGAAGAAAAAGCTTCACGTTTTCAAATTGAGATTTCTCTCCAAATGGCAGGATATAATATTTATCATCTAGGACAGATGGTGACTGTAGTTTTAATAGCACTTTAAAGGCCCAATTGCTTCAGGAAGAAAGTCCTTCACATTCTCTGAAAAAACTGATGGATGTGGAAACTTACATGATTCCTAATAAAACTTCAAAAGTAGGCAAGAGAAGGGATATTGGCATGTTGAGTCCTCTCTAAATCCTCCAGATTTGTGATTCCCGACATTCTGATGGAACTAGTGATGGGATTAAAATTCCATTTATGGATTTTGTAATGCATTTTGTTTTGACTCAGTATTTGCCAGATGGACCTTTTTTTCCAGACAGGACTCCTGTGACTAGTCACTCGAATTCTGCATTAGTGCCAGTTATTTTTCCATCACTCTAGAATATCAGTAACACTAGCAAATCCCCGAGTAGGTGATGTTATATCACACCTACAGCTAACGCCTGGCCAGAATCTTAAGTCCACTAGATGAATTACAGACTTAAGTAACAGCCGTTATGTACTTAACAGCCCCAAATTTTCCATTACAAATACTGTTTTTGCTCTTTCTTAATTTAAAAAAAAAAAAAGTGCCTTGAGGGGGCTTTGAATTTCCAAGCCTTCCAGATCAAAGATTTCTTCAGCTGTCTGAATTATAAGAATGTTGAAAAACAAAAACAAATCCTTTTCCTGCTATAAAATCTTTGCCATATTTTTGTCTTTATGTAACTCAAAACGGCTGAACTGAAAAATGAAGTTGGTGAGTTCTGTTCAAAACCTAAAAATTCATCATAATTTTGAAAGTGTCATTCTAATTAATCTGACCCAAGAATAAGTTTTACTAAATTCTTGTTTGATGATCCAGAAAATTGCTAAATAGCCCTTAGAATAAAACAACTTTTGGCTAAAGGTACCAAAATGTTTTAAATTGTTTAAGTGATTCAAGACTAAAGTGGGCATGGTGGTGGTGGTGGCCCCTGTCATTTTCCTCAGATTCCACACATGCCCTTGGCTACATGTGTGTCCTTTTAGCAACACAACTGGCAAAATAGTAAACTGTTTATTTCAAAAGCTTTTTGTAGAAAGCACTGACTTTTCACAAGGCGATAGTTTATAGTCGTAAGTTTGCTGATGTTTTTGGTATAAGGCCTGACCCTCAGTGTACCAGAAGTAAACGACTGTTAGCAAAGGGGTGTGGCACTAACTCATTGGTCATCTGGTATAATAGATAGCCTGACACTGTACTACCTGTGCACTAATGGTCTCAGAATTTCAGCACTTCAAAAATGAACCACTTTTTGGGCCAGCCCTGGTGGCCTACTGGTTAAGTTTGGCACGCTCTGCTTTGGCAGCCTGGGTTCAGTTCCCGGGCATGGACCTACATCACTTGTCTCTCAGTGGCCATGCTGTGGTGGTGGCTCACATACAAAAAAAGAGGAAATTGGCTGTGGATGTTAGCTTAGGATGAATCTTCCTTAGCAAAAAACAAAAAAAAGAGCCGCTTTTTGCTTTGTCAGTAGAGAGATGTCAATATTCTCATACTAATGAAAAAACTAGACACCTGTCCTTATGCATGGGGGGTAGCAGTGGCTTATGTGCTCTCTGACATTTGAGATGTAAGGTACTTGATATGTCTAAGAGGTCATTTGTTTCCAATTTCCTTGCATGTTACCTTTTTAACGTTTTCTTTTTCTAATTATTAAAAAGAAATACACCCTAGAGAAAAATTGGAAGAATAAAAAAAGTAAAATATATAAACATAAAAGAGTTAAAAAATCCCACCATTTGCATTTGCTTTATGTCAATGTACATTTTGTTGCATTTGCTTTTTGAGAATGTATTTATGTAATTGAGATTGTGCTGCATACAGAATTTCTACTTTTTTCTTGAAAACAACCATTTTCTCATGATACTCTAAATTCTGTAGCATCAGTGTTAATGCACACTATTCTGTTATGGGATGTATGTTTAATAACCATTTTGGGACATTCAAGTTGCTTCTAGTATTTTGTTATCATAAATAATTCTGCAATTCACATCTTTCTACGTGAAACTTTTTCAGTATTGCTGTATTAGAAAAAACTTTAGGTTTCAAGTCACAAGAAATCAGTTAGCCTTGTCTGAAGCAAAAAAGGCAGTGTATTAGCCTGCATAGCTAAAAAGCTAGGGGTGGAGATTGGTTTCAGGCATGGCTGGACTCAGGGGTTCAGTGGTGTCTTTTGGTCTCCTAGACCAGCTTCCCTCTGTGCCGGGTTCATTCTCAGGCCTGCTCTTTTACATCCTCCCGGGAGAAAGACAGCAGCTCTTCCCCTGTTTCCAGCAGAAGTCCCATGACTGAGGCTCACTAACGTGACTGAGGTCAAACACCTATGGCTGAGCCAGTCACCAGGGCCAGGGTGAGGGAGTGTTCTGGTTGCCTGCCTACAAGACATCGCTGCTCCCTCTCCCACCTCACTTCCCCACCACCCTCATGCTGCACACTTGAACTCTTTGCTGTTTCTTGAACCCATCAACCTGCCCTTCATCCAGGGCCACTGCTCTTGTCCCCTCTCCCTCGCACATTCTTCCCCCCGTTGTCCCCATGGTTGCTGCCCCCTCACTTCCTTCAGTCCACACTCAGGGACTTCCCTGACCACCTCTTCACTATCCTCTCTCTCTGCTCTGTTTCTCTTCATAAACTTATTACTACCTGATGCTCTGTTATACATATTCATGTGGTATAGCTTTGAATTATTTGTCTCCTTCCATGGCAACCGCAAGGGCTAACACTGTTTGCAGCTCTATGCAGCCCTCAATAAATACTCATCAAGTGACTAGATGAATGAGTCTGCCAGACCAGGTATGTACCCTTGCATAGAGTCAGCCTACCCTAAGGACAAGCAATGCTGAGGGAATGGTGTGATTCCCCAAAGAAAATGGGCAGCCATCCCCAAACACCAGGGGACTGGAAGCTGGAGAGACCAAAACACCCATGCCCATTATAATTTCAGATCACTTTCTAAGGCAAATTCTCAGGAGTGGGACTTCAAAGGATATGAATGTTTTGAGTTTCTTGATACGTACTTTAGCTCCCTATAAAAATTCTCAGAGCAGAAAAAATAATCTTTCTTAAGTGCAGACCACACTATGCCCCTCCCCAACTTAAAACTGATAGGTCCCCAGTGTTCTGTGAACAAAAGGACTCTACCCTGGCACCCCAGGCCTGAAACGATCCAGTCTCAGCCTTGCTTCTCCGACCTCTCAGGCTCCAGCACACTGGCTTCTCTTCTGCCCTGGCATCTCCCTCTCCCCTCAGGACCCTCATACTTTCTCCTCCCTCTCTGCCTAAAAGACCCATACCTCAAATCTGGCCTGACTGCTGCCTACTCTGTTCTTCGGGCCTCAGCGCAAATGTCCCCTCAGGAGCCCTTCCTTAGCCACTTGGTCAGTACTCCCCCTGCAGCTTCTCCAGCAAACATGGCGTTTCTTCACAGTACTCATCACCCTTTCTCCTGTTACTTAATTAATTCTGTCTTCACTAAAACGTAAGCTCCAGGAGAACTTTTTCTCTCTGTCCATTGCTGTAGCCCCAAAACACAAAACTGGTATCTGGCATATCAAAGGCCTTTAAAAATTTTTTGTTAGGAAAAAAATTAACAAATTGCTCTCCAAGAGGGTTGTAGCTATTAACACCCCATGAGCAGTAAGTATGCTCCTTTCATCTCATCTCTCATTGAAGCAATTTTCTTAGAATACAGCTCAAGAGATGGAATGTTTTTGACCCTCATGGCGTGGGTGCTGGAGGAGAAGCAATGGGGCTGTTTTCTAACAGTTGCCACTCCCATTTGAATGGAGATCAGACACACTCTGTTACAGCCAGGTACGTTACACCAAGGCCGCAAGAGGACGTTACCTTCCTGTCTAGTTTAAATTCAGCCTGAATCTTCATCCTCCTTGTGGAAGTGAAAAAAAAGATTTCTTTTTGTTGCAATTGGACTCAAGGGAACTTTCTAAAAACGTTACATTGAGTAAAAATTAGTGAATCATCAGCTTAAGTATTTGGGATGTGGATGGGCATCATTGCTGTTCATTCCTATCCCCGATTCTCCAATTGGGTTAGTATTTGGATTTATAGAACCCTCTCTAATCTGTCCATTGTCAACATTAGAGTGCGTATATTTTTGTACATTACTTTTTTAAAGAATTTCAAATTTTAAAAAAAAGTCTTGCAAAAAGAGTTGATCCATATAAAAAGCATTTATTAGAGAGACACCAAAGCACCTTTTATCAGGTAAAAGTCCACATGACATATATCTGATTATACTAATCAAATCTCCCTTTACCTGAAAAGAATTCTGTTTGAACACAAAATAAACTTCATGTCCCCATTTTTTTCAGACGAATCTTTAGCTCACTCAATTTGGGGATCACAATTAATTCCGCAAAATAATGACTCTGTTCTCCAAAAGAAAATAGCCAATACAAACTTTTCTAGTTTAAAAATAGCACCATTGGAGGAGGGGGATGTCTTTTAAGTGCAAAATCCTTAAACAAGTGATTTACCAAAATTTATGGAAACTAAACTTTGAGTGGTTGATTTTATACAAAGGTATAACACCCCTATGATCTGGAGTGGAAAAACAGGAGAAAGTGAAAAAACAAAGCCAAACAATAACTTTGAAAAATCCAAAGACACACACACACACATCCCTGCCGGAGTGTGTTTCTTGTTTTCTGCCAGTTGTATCACCAGTCAGCGACCTCAACCACAAAGGGCGTTTTCACGTCTATCTTCCCGCTGTTGACGATGGAGCAGTCGGTGAGTGGACGGTCATGCCCGTCAGTGGCCTGCAGCTCTATGGTGTGGACCACCGTCTGCAGAGAGAACGGCAGACGTGCGCTTCACTTCTGACTCGCAACTACGGCGAGCCAGACGGTGAGCTCAATGCCAAGTCTAAAAGCCCAAGTGGGAAATAAGTTTTTTTGTTTGTTTTTTTGTTTTATGACTACAAAACCATGCAAGCTAACTATGGAAAACTTAGAATATTCAGGAAATTTATATATAACAGGATATTTATATATAACAGGATAAAATTTGCCCACTACCTGGCTAATCAGAGGACATATTTGTGTATTTCCTCACTTCTTTTTATCAGCATTTTATATTCTAAAAAAAAAATTAGAGGCCAACCCCAGTGGCCTAGTGGTTAAGTTCAGCCCGCTCTACTTTGGCGGCCTGGGTTCAGTTCCCTGGGCACAGACCTACAACACTTGTGGCCATGCTATGGCAGTGACCCACATATAAAATAGAGGAAGACTGGCAACAGATGTTAGCTCAGAGTGGATCTTCCTCAGCAAAAGGAGGAAGATTGGCAACAGGTGTCAGCTCAGGGCAAATCTTCCTCAGCAAAAAAAGAAAAAGAAAATTGTAAATACCTAGCTCTAATAAAAGGTATTTCTACTCACTTGTTACAACTCAACATTTAAGAGTTAATATGCAGTATAAGCCAATTTCAGCTCCATCCTATTATAGATCTAGGCATAACAAAATGGCCAGAAAGCACATTCAGAAGTGGAGCTAGTTCTGGATTTGCCCATTTTAAAGCTGACCCAAGCCATTAAGCTACAGGTTGAGTCTGATATGTAACCTGAACCCCACAGTGGTTTAAAGGCCCCTTTCTCCACCCTAGAAGGTTTCAGGAGCCCATGTGTTTCACCCTGGAGAAGGGAGGGCTGGTCAAAGACCAGGAAAGTGGGCTTCTGATGGGCGTCTCAAACAGGGTGGAGACAAAACAGCAACAAAAAGTCTAAGTGCCTTGGACATGGTGTCAACTAATGCAGTCTCTGGTTGACTTCGGTTAATTTAAGATAAAAGACCAGCATTCTTCTAATAATAATATATATTTCTAAATAGATTGTGTGTGGGGAGGTGTGCATGTGCATACATGTGTACAAGGCAGTGGCTTCACATCTGAATTACCTGTGGCACTTTTAAAAAATGCTTATTTAACAGTTAAATTGAAAATTTCTATGTTCTGTATGTTTTACCACAATTTTTAAAAATGCTCATTTGTGGGCCCACCTCTGGAGGTTCTGATTTTCTAAGTCTGAGGTGAGGCCCAGAAAACTCACAGTGTTAACAAAGCAACCCAATGATCCCTGGAGGATCAACGGATGGAATTCAGGAGATTCTGCAAATTCCCTGAACCTGTGTGAAACACACACACACTTGTTTTTCTTCTGGAGATAAAGTCTATAGTTTTCTTTAGTTTCTCAAAGAAGTTTATGACCCACAAAATGTTAAGGACTGTTCCTGTAAGACTAGGCAGCAGGTCCCCCAGGCTGTGTCCCCATGGGGGGAAGGAAGTTGCTGCAGTCAATTAGGGCAATAAGACAAGATCAAGAAGACGTGAAGAACAACCATGGCCAGAAGAAAACCCAAAACTTTACTCTTCATTTTTCTTACAACTTAGCACAATGTTGTATTACAAATACATTGAATGAATGTTTGAATCAGTTTACATTTAAACTACTTAGAACCTGGTTAGGCCCAGTGGTCAAAAACCCAGACGTGTTTAGCACAGGTATGCCCATGTTTAGCTCATTTGAAAGCAAAGTTCAATAAGAGACTTGAGTGCTGGCATTCATTATTTTTTTATTTTATTTTTTTTGAGAAAGAGTAGCCCTGAGCTAACTGCTACCAATCCTCTTTTTGCTTAGGAAGACTGGCCTGAGCTAACATCCATGCCCATCTTCTTCTACTTTATATATGGGATGCCTACCACAGCATGGCTTTTGTCAAGCGGTGTCATGTCTGCACCTGGGATCCGAACCAGCAAATCCCGGGCCGCCGAAGCGGAACGTGCACACTTAACTGCTGCGCCACCAGGCTGGCCCTCAAGCATTCGTTATTTTTAAGAATAGATTCTTTGAGGTCCGGTATGGCTCATGAGAATAGAGGCATGTCCTTTATTGTGATAGAACGTAAGTAATATATTTAGTGATATGTGTTTGCCCTATTTCCCTCTCGTCTCACTTGCTAATGAGAATTCTCTCTTTGATGTCTCAGGTTGAACACTTGCATGCCTTGTAAGGGAGCTTCTGAGGTGGCCTGCTCAGTTCCTGGGCTTTTGTTGGGTAGAATCAGAGTAGCAGATAGAAGTTATGGAAGAACCGCAACAAGTGAGACTGGTTTATTTACATTTGGATGAGGGAGGCAGAACAACTCACATCAAAACCCAACGAAGTGAAATGTGGGAGAGGGCAAGGGAGTCGAGGATGGTCCAGGGCAGACCTTACAGTTACCCATTTAGGAGGTGGGAGAGCTTCTTTGGGCAGCTCCTAAGGAAGATAAATGTTGGGAGCTGAAGAGAATGAGAACTTGAAGAAGCGTTCCTATGGATTATGGATTGGACCCCTTTGATATTCTTTGATTCACACCAGCGTAAATTTGAATTCTCTTCAGTAATTTTGGTTGTTATATTATGTGTCTTCGAAGGTGACTTGTGTCTGTACTGAACCACATGGGGCTCAGGACTTTTCTTTTTTCTTTTCTTTTTTTTTTATTAATGTTATGATAGATTACAACCTTGTGAGATTTCAGTTGTACATTTTTGTTAGGGCTCAGGACTTTTCTTAACATTTTATTTTTAATTGTGGTAAAAAACACAACATAAAATTTACCATCTTATCCATTTCAAGTGTACATTTCAGTAGTGTGAAGTATATTTACATTGTTGTGCAATCTACAGAACTTTGTCATCTTGCAAAACTGAAACTCTGTACCCACTGAACACCGACTCCCCATTTCCTCCTCCCCCCAGCCCCTGGCAACTACCATTCCACTTTATATTTCTATGTATTTGACTACTTTAGATACATGTAAGTGGAATTATAGAGTCTTTTTGTATCTGGCTTATTTTACTTAACATCCTCAAGGTTTAGCCATGTTGTAGCATGTGACAGGATTTCCTTCCTTTTTAAGACTGAAGAATATTCCATTGTATGCATGTATAGGGCCCTGGTTTTATTTGGTTACATTAAAAAGACTTTCCAGGGGCCAGCCCTGTGGCATAGTGGTTAAGGTCAGCGCACTCCGCTTTGGCAGCCTGGGTTCGCAGGTTCGCATTCCCTTTATATCAAGTAGTGAGATAAATTAAGTACAGTCATGCATTGCTTAGCGACAGGGACATGTGCTGAGAAATGCATCAGTAGGCAATTTTGCCATTGTGTGAACATCACAGAGTGTACTTACGCAAACCCTGGATGGTATAGCCTACTATACACCTAGACTATATGGTACTGTAGTAATCTTATGGGACCATTGTCATAAATGCAGTCCACTGTGGACTGAATATCATTATATAGCACATGACTATACTCAGCTTCTCCTTGTCAAGTCCCCAGCTTCTGCTCCCATGCTCCTATTAAAATACCATACCATATATAATTTATTCACCTTTGGTGAGGCCAGTCAGCATATAGTGATGGATCTCTAACAAGCATATTTAAGATTAAATCACTGAAAGTACTCTTACTGTAAATACAAAGCTTTGAATGAGAAAAAATAATATAAAAGTTACCATTCCATCAATGACTTTTCCAAATACCACATGTTTGCCATCCAACCAGCTGGGCTTGGTCAAGGTGATAAAGAACTGAGAGCCATTGGTGTCAGGCCCAGCATTGGCCATGCTGACCCACCCAATGCCATAATGCTTCAGTTTGAAGTTCTCATCTGGAAATGTCTCACCGTAAATGCTTATACCTGAGTAAGACAAAGCCAAGAAGAGGCGAATCAACAGAGGTTAGCTGAAAGTATTTTCTTCAAATGGAAACATAAGGTTTTAGTAGAATTGGTTAATAGAACCCTACAGGAGGCAGGATGGGGAAAAGATGGTCAAACATAAGGAGAAATAAAGGAGAAGATAAAATTAACTCCTTGAGGAAGCAGGGCACCAGGGACTGAAACAAACACACAAAGAAAAGCCTTAAATATGACACAAGATGGCAGGATGTGCTCTGGCCTCAAACCAAGACCCAAACCTTGACCAAGCAAGTCAGTGATTTCACTCTGAAATGAGAAGCGACTGAAGGGGAGGGTGACATCATAAAACCAGATGGAAAGGTGGATAAGCTGTACCAGTGGCTCAGTCTCTGTCCTGAGGTTCAGGTCACTCATCCTGGGTCACTCCTACCTTAGCAGCCAACCAGGGAACGATAGCACCCTTATCTAATTCTCACAACAACCCTACAGAATAGGTATTCTCAATCCTCTTTTGAATGGGAAACAGAGGTTATAAAACTTGACAACAGCAGAGCAGAACTTGAACATCTGACTTTCTGACTCTAAAGCCAGTGCTCGCTCTTGCCTCAGCAGTAAGAGCAATAGCAGCCAGCCTGGAAGTCATTAGCATGGTGACTTCAGGGCTCATCAGGATACAGAGGGTGATGGCAATTGGGAGCACCCAGTGATTCAACCTTGAACAGAAGGACCAAAGGCAGGCTTGTGAGTGGAGTTCTGGCAAAGCAGCACGTAGAGCAGAACATGTCTTCCCTATGAAACAACAGTATAGACCCTGAGAAGTATCTGCTGCATGCTGCCCTTCTGCAGGGCTCCTTAGCCATCGCTTGCCAACCTTAAAATCCTGGCTCAGTGACAAGGGCCAGAAGTGATATCAAAGGTAAGCAGTTTATAGCTGGCAGGTCAGTGACATATGAGGTGGCCTGGCAGGAAAGTTCTGCCCACAAAGAGGTCTAGGCTAAATTTAAGTGATCCAAAATGTCCTATCTCCAAAAGTCAGAGAATATTAACTTAAGATACGTGTACATGCTTGCATACATACACACACACACACACACACACACACACACACACACACAAAGCAGGGAAGGCAGAGAGAGAGAAAAACAGAAAAGAGGACACAGTAAAGCTCAGTCACCCTTACTGCTGGGCCCCAAAGGGCCCAGTACACGACCTGCAGGCTTTTCCAGTGAGACCCAACTCTGCAGCAGCTGGGGTTGCTTCCCTGAGCATCCTCCCCAACCCCATTAACCCAAGGAAGCTAAACAAGTTTCTCTGCTCCACTCTGCATCCCCGTTCTCTGCAGCACTTTTGCAAGGACTAAAAGTAATCCTCCTGAAGTGCCTGGCAAATCCAGGCATTTAATGGTAGCCATTTAGTTATAAATAAACCATTGCAATAAACATAAAATCAGCACTAGTGCTTGAAAGTGACCTGTTTCTCTTAAAAGGTAGCAATTTAATATCTACCAAACCAGTATTTGCTGAATTAAAAACCTTAAACCTGAAGTCAGTTTGCATTCTGTGCTGTTATACATATCATGTGTGTTCAGGAAAAGAACTCACAACATTTCTGAGGGTAAACAGTCCAGGGAGCTGGGTAGTTGGACTCCTCAATGAGAAACAATAAGCTCAGGCATATCTGAAAGTCTATAAATTTAACTGTTTGTACTTTATAGAACTCTAACTTTGTTTATAAAAATTAATTTATATTATAATTTTGACAACTCATCCATTACTTAAATTTTTTTTATTATTGAAAAAGCTGACAATACAATGAAAGAATTTTGAAAGAAGGAGGTGAATTCACCTGTAATCCTGCCACCTAAATACTAGTCTTGTCCTTTGAGCATGATGCCCCCAGTGCTCCTCCACCAACATCCACATTTGTAGCGAGCTGTCATCCCAGTGTCCACAGTTTTATATTCCTGTAACAGATGTCTTTCTGGATTGCCACATACTAGTAGTCTAGCATTTCGATATCTGTGAAGCAGTCTACTAAATGAATCTCTCTCTACTATGGAAAGCTAGTGAACACCAAAGCAATTCTCTTTAAATTTAGGAAGCCTTACTCATTCATGCCTACCAAGATTTTAGCAGACAAGCCCCCCAAACTCTATCCTTCTTAAAGAATTAGTTTGGTGAGCTTTAGGACTTTGTTCCTTAAATCTGGCAATTCAATATATTGGTTTAACCTTAGGTTTCAGTTTGGTAAGCGGGAAAGGAAAAATGCAAAGACAACGTTACCGCCAGTGCCATCTCCACTGGTGAAGTCTCCTCCTTGAATCATGAAATCTTTGATGACGCGATGAAATTTGCTTCCTTTATATCCATATCCTTTCTAAAGAGATTATGTCAATTGAATATACAAGTAGATATAACCCATACTGAAAGATAAACCCCAGTGTTTATCTGGAAATGACAAAATGAGAAAATTACACAAAATATCTACAGAACTTTATTAGGTCCCTACAATGATTTACTGATAGAAATTTATCATTAGCTGACCAAAATAATAATAATTATTATAATAAACTATGAAAGTAAAGTCTTAATGTGCATAAGTAAAAAGAGAACAATCTGCATTTTCACTTGATAATTGTTTCCCCTCAATTTCTAGAACCTTAAGGACACTAAATTCCTGAAGAATACAGATTTTATAGGAAAATAAAGAAAAATATTATAAGTTGTCTCAAGTTCATCTGACCTACTAATTTAATACGTATTTTCCCAGAAGACATCTCTTTATGTTTGGCCTAAGGAAGATCCAATTTTGTGCACAAACATAATAAAACTGAGACATACCTCTCCTGTTGCCAGAGCAATAAAATTTTCCACAGTTTTGGGCACAACTTTTCCAAAGAGGCCAATCACAATCCTGCCAACATCTTTGTCTCCAATCCTCACGTCAAAGAAGACCTGTGTGTGGTGGAAAGGCAGAGTAGCAGTTTACAACGTAGAAAAGCCATAAATATAAGGTAAGTGAAAATTAAAATCTCACCATGGATCCACAAATGAATGCCCTGCCCATGAGTATTTTACAAAGGAATCATGAAGAAACGTGATATAAATTAAAGAAGCTCTAAAACCATTCTGTGGGTTCTTTTCAAGCACAAATATTCATTCAACCCACATTTATTGAGCACCCTCCATGGGCCAGGCACTGAGCTGGCTACTGGGTTTAAAGTGTGACTCAGTGCTGTCAGAGTCAGCCAGTAAAGTCTTAAAGAATTCCATTCCCCCACGCATCCCAGACAGACACTCCTGCCACTTCCCCGTGTCCCAGCTTTGCGGATGGCTCAGAGGAGAAATTGTCACTCTTCTGAAATGTAATGCTCTCTAATCTTGGCAGGAGGAAAAACTGGTGAGGAGAGAAATAGGCTAACCATCCAGATTTATTTTTTTGGAACTTAAACAGTGCCAAATTCCCAATGAGTTCTCACTTGATGTCTGCTGTCAAGGGGACTGCAGTAGATGGTCAAAACACACAGCGGTCCTCCAAAAGGCCTGATAGTCGCTCCCAAGCACAGTAAGGCACCAGGTCCCCAGCCTCGTCCAAAGTACAGCACACGTTACCCTCAGGTCCTGCCAAAACCGTTTACCCTGTACGCTCATATTCCCCAAGTTACACAAGCAGAATGTGTTCTTTCTCTCTCACAACATTTTAGAAAAGAATAAGAAAACACATATGCAGAAATGAGCGTGAGTCACTTTTTTTGCAGATAAACCTTAAAGTTCTCTCAGGCTTTTTTTAAACTGTTTCATCCGGAATGAAATTATATACCTCTTGCTTCACAAATCACTGTGTTAAGATGATTCTGAGACAGAATGCTTGAAAAGGCCACAGAGTCGAAGGGCATTCTATTAGCGAGTTTAGATTATATGAACCAATCTACTGTTTGAATGGGTGAAAAAAGACATTCAAGAGATGGCTTTAAAAAATATAAGAAGGGTTGTCAAAGAAAAAAGATGTCTTACAGTTTAGAAAAATCACGAAGTAAAGACTGTCAAGCTTCAGTTTGAGACAAGAGCTTCTGCCAATACATCAGTACGTCTGACACGCGGTGATGTGATATTTAGTGTTCCGTGTGGCATTTTACAATTTTTACATGGCCAAAGCAGCAAAAATGGTATTATTATTTGTACTGTAGAACTTTATAGAATGCAGACAAACTGTGCCCTTGAGATGAGGCACGGCAGTAAAGGAGCACAGTTCAGCGTGGCTGGGGGACAGGAAGCCGCATTAACGAGAGCATGAGCCTGGCCCTGCGGGCAGAGCTGGTGTCAAAAAGAAGCAGTTTCTCCAAAGGGATTTCCAAACCAAGGAGTAAACTCAGTAACTGGCAGCCATGAAGCACCACCGGGAAAAGAATCAGGAACGTGACCTTAAAGAAACACCATATAAGATGCTAGAAAAGCCGAAAGCCTTTTAAAATAAGAGAAAATAAAGCCTGTGAATGTATACACAGCAAAGCGAATAAAACATGGGAGAGCAGCATGAGAAGATGAAGAAGTGCCTGTCACCCAGCATAACTCTTCAATAAAAATCTTATTTTCTTACACATGGCCTAGCATACATATTAATATGATTATTTTCCAAACTGCAGAGCCCTTGAACTTCAGTGATGGCAAGAAAATACAGCAGTTTTCCTAACTCTGATGGAAATGATAAAACCAAATCTTATTTAATCAACAAGTATTTATCAAAGATCTGTGTAAAAGGCACCGTGAGGGCACGAGCCACACGAGAGAGTCCCTGTCCTGAGGTGGCTTACATGAAAAGACACGACAAGTAAAGGGATAACTGCAGTCCAGGGCAGCATGTGACAAGTGCCCCATCTACCCGGGCCTGGGGAAGGGTCAGCACTGCGGGAAGGCATCCTGGAGAAGGTGTGATGGGAGGCAGGCCTGGAAGGAGCGGAGCAGCCTCCAGGGACAAGAAGGGGCACCAGCCCCGCCCGGCAGAGTTCTTTCTGGAACCCAGGCAACCAAGGCAGGAAACGTGGTGCATGTGCAGAGAAGCAGTGCAGCCCCTCTGACCACAGCGAGCTAAGAGGGGACCTGCCCCAGTTCCAGAGGCTGAGAAAGGAGGCCAGCTAAGAGCCCCACGTTTTGTTAGGCATCAGAGAGAAGGGAAAGCACAGGACCCAAGCAAGACTTTGGGAATATTATACTCAAGTCGGGGGAGGAGAATCTGGAGGCTCTTAGACCCATCAGGAGTGAGGTCATGTGGCCTGCACTGGGGCAGTGGCTGAGGGCATGTCAGGATGGGGAGAGGGGAGAGGCATTTAAATAAAGGGAAGAAACAGGAGGAGGGGGAGGAGGGAAGGAAACAAACATGACGTGTCAGTGGTGTCTCCTTGCACTTTGCCCACATACCTTATATAGTTAACTCTCACCACATCCTTGCGGGGAGGGGAAGGTACTATTATCACCAATTTACAAATGAGAAAACTGAGGATTAGGGAGGTTAAGTGATTTACCAAGGTTTCCCAAGCAGGAGTGTGAAAGCCACAATTTCCATCCAAGGCTGCACCCAACTGCACCGCAATTCATCATTAATATGGCTCTCTCAGTCGAGGCAGGGACCCCTAAGGGGCAGTGCCCAGCACAGTGTGGGCTCACGCAGGTACTCAAAAATGCTACATAGTTCAATGCCAGGTGACACTAAATGAAGACGAGGGTGCTCGCACACAGCTAGACAGAGCGTGAAGGTGGGCCCGAGGGGGCTGCCAGGCAAAACCCCTCACTCTACACCCCCTCATCCTGAGATCCTGACTTTGGTGCATGCCCTTGGGAACGGGCCTTGTGCTGGACAAGGGGTGGGGCTGCAAAGCCCTCACCCTCCAGGAGCTTACAGTCCCACAGAAGAGAAAACACATCCACAAGTAGCTACGATATAATGGGAAATCAGGTGTATAAGAAGCCAAGTACAGATGTCATGGTTAGAGGTGGTGATCATCTGTGGGGATTAGGGCGGGCTTCCTGGAAAAGGTGGTACTTGGACTCCATGTTGCACTTCAGGAGTGAGCACCTCAGTCACTTCTTTTTTCCCTTGAGGTTGCCCTTGAAAGTCACTTAAAAATTATGGGGCACTAGAGGTGGGGAGAGGTGGGACAGGAGGGAAGAGGCACTCACACAGCCTGACCCAAACTCCTCAGGGTTCATCTTGCTTCCATTTCCAAAGTAACTAGGGAAGACACCCAGTACATGAGCTATGATGTCAAGGAAACTGTTCTCAAACCGCTCCACCTAACTGGCATGGGCCCCTGGGCAAGTTAATTAAACTCTGAGCTCCTGTTCCTCATCTGGACCACAGATGATGATTCCTTTCCGGGCTGCGCTGCCACAGCAGGATTTATAACACAACACTAACAACTGACCTCTTAAATCAGGAACTTACGTCAGGGCTAAGCGTTTTACCTGGTTTATTACACCTAATCTGTAACCCCCTCCAAGGTAGGTATCCTTTCTGTCTCCATTTACAGAGGAGGAAACAGAGCCTCAGACATTAGATAACTTGCCCACGGTCACCCAGCTATAGCATCTTGGCTACTCCATGCTGTAGAAAGTGCCAGCAAGCTGTGATGTGAGTGCAGCTGGAAGGATGGCAGCACTGTTTTCTATACTCTGGGCGCCTGACTTTGCACAGAACCTATAGCATCTGCTGGAAAACGCAGGGCTGCAAATGCCAGTTCAGTGGATTTTGAGACCAGGGAGCCAGAGCCCCAAAGCTGAGGCGGTGGCTGGCAGCAGGACTCATGGACACAGTGAGTGCCGTTAAATGGCCCTGTGGGGGGACAGCACTTCACACCTCTCTTATTTACAGATTGCCATTTTTAAACGAAATCAGAGGAAAAGGAAAAGACTGCTGGGGAAAGAAATACATTAGAGCAATGGCCAATGAACCTGCTTCTCCGCACTTAAGAGAAATACTTTTTAATGTCTCTGTTTTCCAATAGATTTAGTTGTTTTAAAAAGTCCACTGAAAAAGCAATTCAACAGAGTCATATCTATAGGAGACTCGCCTACACAATTAGCTTTTAGAACTTCATCATAAATTTGGTGGGAAATAAAGGAGATACATTAAGTGACGATTCCCAGGGTAGAGCACATGAAAACTCCCTCAGTGACAGCACCCTAGGCTGGGGGCTAAGATGCTCCAGCTCTTGCCCTCTTGGCTCCCTCTTCTAGAGGTTCTTGTTCTCAACCCCGGCTGCAGCCCCCCAGAGATTGTGACTGACCTGCTTTGGGGTGGGTCTCTGCTCTGCTCGGGTAGCTTCCCAGGTGAAGCTCGTGCCCAAATAGGGCAGGTCATGTCCTCACACTGCGAAATCTCACCGAGCAACCTGTATTTTATCAGGCAATCCTGCTCCCTCCCCCCACCCCCATCTAAACCGTCAGCAAGTTCTGTTCCACTTCAAACACCTATTTCAAGTCCCTCCCTTGCTCCCCATTTCTGCCATTACCACCGGAATCCAAGCCTCATCATCTGTATTCTGCCATGGAGCCCTGGATGATCTTCCTGTTCACTCTCCACTCAGCGACCACAGTAATTGTTTAAAAGCATGTATGAGATCATGTCATCCCATGCTTAAAACCCTGCATCCGATCTCACTGCTCTTAAAGAAGACCTCAAATTATAAGAATAATTGCCTCACGCCCACACTCCTAATTGTGGCCTCTGAGGTCCTGCATGATCTTGCTGCTGCTCACCCCTCCAACCTCACCTTAAGCCACTCCTCTCTCATCCCTGGGCTGAAGCCATTGTCCCCTCTCTCCATCCTGTCTGAAGGCCTTTGCACATGCAGTTCCCTTTGCCTCCTAAGTCTTTGCCAGCCTGTTTTTCCTTATCCTTCAGATAGCTTTAAGTGTCACCCAATCTATACTAGGGTTTATTTCCTTCATCATTTCAGAATTTTATAAATTTTATGTTTATAGCTGTATCCCAAGAGACCCAAATAGTATCTGCAGACTGAAAGAACCACCCTACTTCAGCCCTTCAGTTCTGTGGCCTTGTACAAGCCATTTCCCAAAACTATCCAGTTTTGCCCCAGAGGGGCTGGGAGTAGAATCAGTGCTCAATACAATCAGGCTAAACTTATCTCACACTCACACGCACGTGCACACATACACACACGCACACACACACACACACACACAGAGCATGGCGTGGCCTTCGGCTCCCTCTTAGGCTACATCAGATGTTGGGCTGCACAGCCCCCGCCCCGTCTTGTCCTCCACCTCCTCGGGCAGGGTCTGTGGTGGAGCATTTGAGCATCCAGCAGTTCAACAGTATCATTTCCACTGGCAAACACCGGGCTGATGGTTAAGGCCGCTTGGAGCTGCCCCTCCTTCCAGATTCCAAGACACTACTGCCTGTGGGTTTTTCTAGAAGTGGCGATCAAGGGCACCACCCAATCATTCTCTCCCTCCTCCTCCTCTCCCTGCTCCCTCCCATTATCTTCTAACCTTGGGTAAATATGCTGAAAAAAGAACTGAAGCTGTACAGACGCAGTTCATGGCAGATTCCCCCCCCCCCCCCCCTCGAGATTAAAAGGCTGGCCTCAGTCACACAGGTGCCACCGTGCCACGCTGGCCCCCTCCCAGCCCAGGCTCTACCCTACCCCCCGCCCCCCGCCCGCGGAAGTCTGAAAGCGCCCGTCTCCCGGCCGGGGAGGCCGAGGGCTTCCTGGCGGAGGCGAGGCGGACGGCCCGCGCTGCGGGCCGGCGGGGAGCGCGCACGGCACCCACGGGAGGGCGGCCCGGGCTCTGCCAGGCCGGCACGGCCGCCACCCCTCGGCTCGGGCCCGTCCCTCCGCATTCTTCCTGCTTCTCTTCCCGAGTCCCCGCCACGCCGAAGGAAGTACTCGGGCTGTCTCCTTCCTGGAGAAAGGACCCACCGGTTCCGGAAGCTTCTCCTGGTCCCCGGCTGGTCACGTCGGACCACCGACCCTAAGTTCAAACAGCCGGCGCCGGGGGCGGGCCGGCACTCGGCCCCGCACCCCCAAAGTCCCCCAGGGACGCCGGCCCCCGCCGCCTCCCGTCCTCGGCGCCCGGCAAGCCCCTCAGCGCCGCCCCTGACCCTGAGGTCCCAGTCTCCACGCTCCCCTCTCCCCCTGGCCGGCACGAGGGGAAGTTGCTGCCCGCCGCTCGGTCACCTTGGCTGTCACCGAGGGACCTCGCTTGCGCACGCCCGAGGCCCCCGCAGCAGGCACGAGCGCGCCGAGCCCCACGCAGAGCACGAGAGGGAGCAGCAGCCGGGGCCCCGGGTCCATGGTGAGCGGTGGCAGGGGCGGCAGCGGCTCGGGCGCGACAGCACGCTCCGGCCAGTTGGCGGGACTCCCGGGCGGCGGCGCCTGCGCGCTCCCGGCGCGGGGGCTGGGGCTGGGGCTGGGGCTGGGGCGGTCGGGGCAGGGCCGGAACCCGGGCGCGCTCCTCCCAAGTTCAGCCCCGCGACCCGAACTAGGGACTCAGAGCGGCGCGCAGCGGAGGGCGTTGCCCGGTCCTCCTGCCGCGCCTGCGGCGGGGGCGCGGGGCGCCGGGGCCGGCAGTGAGCCCCCCTGCTCGGCTCGGGCGCAGCGCCACGGCGAGGCGCGGCCGGCTCGGCTGGAGCCCAGGAGCTGAGGGTGCGGGGGCATCTCCAGGAACTTACCGCGTAGGCGCGAGGGCGCTGGACGGAAAAGTCGAGGACGCTCCGGCTCCGGGGCCGCCCGGCAGCTTGCGCGCCGCGGGGCGGGGCACTCTGCACACCGTCCTGGTCCCCGACCGCAGCTGCCCTTGGAGCAGCCTCCGCGTCGCCTGCCAGGTTCCAATGTTCCATCAGAGGCTTGAGCTAAATTTTGGACGCCTGTCAGAACTTTGGGACCGACCCCTGGATGGGTTCGCTCGGTTACACATGATGAATGACCTCTCACTGAGATGTTTCAAGTCGGGGATCTAATTTTTACAAACTTAAGAATTATGTTTGGGAAGGTTATTTAATGACATGGGGAAAGGCTCATTATGTTTTTAGATGGAAAACTCAGGTTGCCAAATCACAGAGAAATTCTGATCTCGACTGTGAAAATAAATATATAAAGGCATTTTAAAAATGGAAAGAAAGGCACCAAAACATTTACGGTAGCTATGGTGATAGAGTTATGGGTTTTTTGTTTTCTTTGTAATTTTCTGATTTCCCAGCTGCTCTACATTGAACATGTAAGTATTTTATAATCAAGAAAACGTTATTTTAAAACTCAATGCTTTTTGAATTAGGACTTCAAAAGGACTTTCTCATTTTAGAGTAATAGCTCCAAATAAACTACAAATTAATAATAGTATTCTGTTGGTTTTCTTAGGGTGTGGTGCCATGACTTTCAAGCCAAGATTTCCCTTGGGTAAGCAGATAGGATTCCGACGTGTAGCTAGTGGAGATCTAAAATGACATTGGAAGCATTCATGATATATGAAAGGAGTGAGCGCCGTTTTTGAGGGGTAGTAGAACTCTTCTGAACTACTTTGACAATTCAGTCCAGTGCAGAAGGAGCTAGTGGCGTCCCTCATCACCCCCACCTCTAATAAAGAAAGAGGCCCCCCTTTTGTAGCCAGCTAAGGGTATCAGGGCACCTCCTCACTGAGTAATTGCATATATTTACCTGTATTCGGTACTGTAGTTGTTTCTGTCTGTCTCTTCTATCAGAGTGGAAGTGCCACCAGAGCAGGGAGCGTGCCTGTATTTATTCCTTTTGATGACCCGGATCTAGTCCAATGCCTGGTACATACTGATTTCTCAGTCGATATTTGTTCAGTGAATGAATGTTTCTGTCCAACTTCTTTTTAAAAATCTTGTTACTGGGAAGATTGATACAAATAAAGGAAAGTGCACAAAATGTAAATGTACAGATCCAAGAATTATCACAAAGCAAACACAACTAGAACCACCCCCTCCCCAAAGAAATGAGATAGTCACCAGCTCTCTAGAATCTCCTCTTGTACCAACTCCCAATAACTAGCACTTTCTTCTCCCCAAATTAATCACAATCCTGACTTCTTACATTATGGTTTAGTTCTGTTTTAATCTTATATGAATGGAATCCTATATGATGTATTCTTTTGCTCAAATTTATGTTTGTGAAATGCATCCATGTTTTTGCGTGTAGCTCTTTTGGTGCACAGCACAAGGCAGTATCCAGATCCACTTTCTCTGTCCATGTGACTGTCTGCTTGTCCCAGCACAATTTATTGAAAAGCCTCTCCTTTACTCACTGCTCTGTAATGCTACTTCTGCCATGGAACAAGTGTCCATGCATTCTGTCCCATTGTCATATTTGTTTATCTTTGTGCCAATATCACATTGTCTTAATGAATATAGCTTAATGATAAGTCTTCCTATTTGTAGTACAAGTCCTCTCACTTTGTTCAACAGATTCTTGGCTGTTCTTGACCTTTTTCATGTCCATCTAAA
Organism: Equus quagga; assembly: GCF_021613505.1. Lineage (NCBI taxonomy): Eukaryota > Metazoa > Chordata > Mammalia > Perissodactyla > Equidae > Equus > Equus quagga. The sequence goes on along the minus strand of NC_060273.1, from coordinate 92,559,466 downwards.
CTTGGGAATCAGCTTGTCAGTTTTCACAAACTGAATGTTGATTGAGATTGCATTGCATCTATAGATCATTTTGGAAAGTCTGGGCATATTTGTAATATAGAGTTTTCCAATTCATAAACATGTCATATTCCTCCATTTATTAGGTATTCCTTAATTTCAGTAAAATTGTGTAGGTGTCTACCTAGAGAACTTATACATATTTTGTTAGATTGATTTCAAGGTGTTTGGTTTTTTTATGCTACTGTAAATTATCCCCTTTAAAATATTTATTTTCCTATTTGTTGCTATTATATTGTAAAATTAATTTTGTGTATTGGTCTTGAATAAATCAACTTTGTTAATCTTATTAATTATAATAATTTATCTGTGAATTATTGAAGATTTTCTAGATAGACAACTATATCATCCATGAATATTAACAGTTTTATTTCTTCCTTTCTGATCTCTATACCTTTCATTTCTTTTTCTTGCCTTATTGCACTGGCTAGGACCTTTAGTACAAAAGGAAGTGGCAGTAGTGGGAGTTCTTATTTTATAGGTTAAATTGTGTCCTCCCAAAAGATATATGGAAGTCCTAAACCCTAGTATCTGTGAATGTGACTTTATTTGGAAATAGGGTCTTTGCAGATGTAATAAGTTAAGGCCATACTGGAGTAGAGTATGCTAACCCCAATATGACTGGTGCCCTTATAAAAGAAGAGAGACAAAGAACATACACAGAGGAAAATACCATGTGAAGACAGAGACAGAGATTGGAATGATGTATCTGTAAGCCAAGGGATACCAAACATTGCTGGCAACTGGCAGAAGCTAGGAAGAGGCAAGGAAGGCTCCTCCCTTAAAGCCTTTGGAGAGAACATGGCCCTGCCAACACCTTGATTGCAGACTTCTAGCCTCCAGAACTGTCAGACAATAAGCTTCTGTTGTTTGAAGCCACACAGTTTGTGGTACTTAGTTACGGCAGCACTAGGAAACTAAGAAACTTGTCTTTGTCCTAATCCCAGAGGGAAAGCTTTCAATATTTCACCATTAAGTATGATATTTTCTAAAGGCTCTTTTGGGAGGGGAAATCCTTTTTCAGCTTAAGAAAATTTCTTTCTAGTCCTAGTTTGTTAAGAGTTTTTATCATGAATTTGATCAATATCATCTATTGAAATCAGCTGAAGTAATCAGATGATTATTTTTCCCTTACTCTGTTAATGTGGTGAATTGCATTGATTTGCAAATCTTAACACAACCTCGCATTCTGGAACACGCCCAACATATGTTGGTCTTTTAATGTATTACTGCGTATGGTTTGCTCATTACCTTTTTAACATTACTTTTTAACAAACTTACAAAAAACTGAAAAAAGGCATTTCTCTTAATGTTCAAGAAAAAACAGTAGGTAAAGTGTGGATTTGGCTTTTCAGTTCAGACCAAGCTGATTGTCCAAATCCCATTTTGATGTTAGTGCGTTAGTTTGCTAAGCTGATTTTCAGGATATTAGCATCTATATTCCTAAGTCAGACTAGCCTGAAATTTTCCTTTCTTGGAATTTCTTATCTTTGTTTGCTTGTTTGTTTTTTGCTGAGGAAGATTTGCCCTAAGCTAACATCTGCTGCCAATCTTTCTCTCTTTTTTTTGCTTCAGGAAGATTAGCCCTGAGCTAACATCTGTGCCAATCTTCCTCTATTTTTTATGTGGGTCACTGCCACTGCATGAGTGATAAGTGGTGTAGGTCCTCCCCTGGGATCCGAACCCATGAACCTGGGTGAGCACTGGGAACTTTAACCACTCAGCCATGGGGCCAGCCCCTCCTGCCATTTTCTTTAACAGGGTTATTCTGGTCCTTTAACAGATGTTGGCAAATGGTAGATGTCTTTCCTATGCTCTGAAAGAGTTTGTGTAAGATTGCCATCATTTCTTCCTGAATGTTTGTTAGAAGCCATCTGGGCTTGTAAAGGTTTGATTTGTAAGTTTAATTCTTTAAATAGTGGAAGGATCATTCAAATTTTCTATTCTCTGTCAATTTTTACATGTAGTATTCTTTTCAGGAATTTATCCAGTTCATTTGTATTTTAAGATTTACTTAGATAAAGTTACATAATATATCTTTTTATAATTTTATAGGGCTGCAGGACCTATAGTAAGGTCTTCTTTTTCATTTCTGACATTGGTTCTTTCTTTTTTATTTTTCCTTGACTGGCTTGACCAGAGAAGCAGGTGAATATAATATATTTGATTTTATTTCATTAGTTTATAGTCTTAATTTTATTTCCTTCCTTCTATTTTCTTTGAGTTTAATTTACTGTTATTTTTCTGTCTCCTCTAGATAGACTCTTAATTCATCGATTATTTCTCCTTTCTTCTTTCATATTGCTCGATATGCAATTAAACTAATAAAATTCCCCTCAATAAGCATAATTTTTGATGCTTCCCACAAGTTTTGATATGTAGTATTTTCATTATCATTCAGCTAAAAATATTTTCTAATTTACACTTTTATTTCTTTTTTGACCCATGTGTTATTTAGAAGTGTAATATTTTATTTCCAAAACATGACTTTTTATAAATCTTTGTGTTAGTGATTTTTAGCTTAGTTGTATTGCGATAAGACAACATACTCTGTATTATGTCATTCTTTTAAAATATGTAGAGACTTGCTTTATGATATAGAATCTGATTGATTTTTTTGAAACTGTTTTCTGTGTCCTACCCTTGTTCCATTCAGTATTCTACATATGTCCGTTAGATTAAGTTTGTCAATCTTGCGTTTCACCTCTCTCTCCTTACTGACTCTCTATCTGCTTATTATAAGTTACTGAGAGAAGCATGTTAAAATCTCTCATTATGACTGTAGATTGTCTGTTACTCCTTGTAGGTCTGTAACTGTTTTCCTCATATATTTTTCCTTCTATGTTTTGAGGCAGCTTTATTGAGTGCGAACAAATCTAATATTATCTTTCAACGAATTGAATTTTTTGTCACTATGAAATGTTCTTTATTTCTTGTAAAACATTTTGCCTTAAAGTCTGATATTACTACAACTCACCATCTTTCTTTGGGTTACTGAATGTGTAGTTTATCTTTTCCTATGATTCTACTTTCAATCTTTCTGTCTTTATGTTTTTGTGTATCTCATAGATAGGATAAATTGTTTTTTTAGTGAAGTTTGATCATCTTTATCTTAAATAGAATATGTAGCCTGTTTACATTTAACATTTTCACTCATATAATTGATTTAAATCTAACATCTTAGTATTTTCTTTCTACTGATACCCTGTTTTATGTTTCTCTATCCTTCTTTTCTTGCCTTATTCTGATTTGACGGAACAGATTTTAGTGTTCTGTGTTCCTTCTCTACAAGCATGATGGTTACACATTCTTTATTCCTCTTTCAGTAGTTACGCTAAAGATTACAGCGTGCATTCTTGATTTCTCAAAGCCTGATGTCACCTGTTAGTCTTAGTCTCTTTCTGGATGGTACAAAACCTCAGGACACTTTACCTCCATCTATATTCTCTAGAATTTTATGCAGTTTTTGGCATGTATTTTATTTTTTACCCCCACAACACATATCATTATTGCCTAATAAAGTCATATACGTTTAGATTTATCCACATATCAACATTATCATTGCTCTTCAGTACTCCTTGTATTTCTGACTTTATGCACATGATCATTTCCTCCTATCTGAGGAATTCCATTTGGTATTTCCTTAAGTGCTAGTGTGCTGGTGAGAAATTATTTTGTTTATCTGAAAATGTCATTCTTGAAGAATATTCTTGTCCAGTGTAAAATTATTTTCTTTCAGCAATATGAATATGTTGTTTCTTTTGACTTCTAGCTTCCATTATTTCTATTGAGAAATTTACTATTACTCTGCTAATCCTTTGAAGGTAATCTGTCTTTTTTTGATCTGGATGATTTTAAAGTTTTTCTCTATATTTGTTTTTTATGCATTTTTTTTTTAAAGATTTTATTTTTTCCTTTTTCTCCCCAAAGCCCCCCGGTACATAGTTGTATATTCTTTGTTGTGGGTCCTTCTAGTTGTGGCATGCGGGATGCCGCCTCAGCGTGGCCTGATGAGCAGTGTCATGTCCGCGCCCAGGATCCGAACCAACGAAACACTGGGCCGCCTGCAGCGGAGCGCGCGAACCCAACCGCTCGGCCACGGGGCCAGCCCCTGTTTTTTATGCATTTTTACTAGAATTTGCTTAAGTGTAGATTTCTTTTTTTTTTCTCCTGCTTGGATAAATAATCAGGGGTATTCGTAGGGGTTCTTAACTCTGACTTCATGTCTTTTACCAATTTTGGAAAATTCTCAGTCATTAACTCTTCAAAAGTCAGTTAGAATCAGTCTCACTATGTAAGACAATTACTTTCATTTGTGTGCGTTCCTGTATAGTCTCCTTTACATGTTTCAAAAAGCATTTGAAGTGATATAATCACAGTGTAAAATATACAATTAAAATTGTAGGTAAAATGTAAGATTAATATTGAATGCATGCATTATATATTGCATGCATGCAAGTGTACTGCATGTATGAATTATAAAAAGGACTAGCTAATCTGTCGGCAGTTATCTTTTGTAATATCAAAATAAACCGTGGAGGCATAATATTTTTATAGCTTGCCACTTTTATTGTTGTAGTTTGATTCATCATGAAGAAAGACTGCTTGTGTTTCCTTTATTAATGATTTATGAGTACCAGAGAGTACAATTTAATCATATGTAGTTTTTTTCCTAGTATATCAGAAGCAAGTTTTAGATTTCTGCTATTTTTAAAATAAATGTGGCTGTCAAAGCTACATTTCACTGTCTTTCAAAACCCTTTCTTTTTTGTCCACTGTGTGAGTTTTTTCCCTCATTTATGTAAATAACATCTTAGTTGAGTCAAATATTACCTTCCCCTCAAACTACAGTGGAACTGGCACAAATACCTGTGTTAAATTAAGTTCATATTTAGCAAATAAGTGCCTAAGGCTCTTGTTACTTACTGGCTATTTGAGCGGTGAATTTTGGCCTGGGCGTTTTCTTCCAAGTGTTGGGATGAGAGAAGCATGCAGTCACCCTGGATCATCAGGAGGCGCTACAGTCCCCTGGCTAGGACTCGGGACCGAGTGAAATGACTGGGGTTCTCAAATTGTCCTTGCCTTTAATGAGCATAGCATGTTTCTTCTGGAACTAGTCATTTACCCAAATGTTCACCCCTTCATCGGCAGCCCCTGCCAAACTTGCAGTGACAACATCTTCAAGGAATTAAAAAGTAATCTTGCTTTTTATTTGCCAAGCTGGACAAAACTGACCAACACTTTTTTTTTTTTAAGATTTTATTTTTCCTTTTTCTCCCCAAAGCCCCCGGGTACATAGTAGTGTATTTTTAGTTGTGGGTCCTTCCAGTTGTGGCATGTGGGATGCTGTCTCAGCATGGCTTGATGAGCAGTGCCATGTCTGCACCCAGGATCCGAACCGGTGACACCCTGGGCCGCGGAAGCAGAGGGTGCGAACCCAACCACTGGGCCATGGGGCCGGCCCCCAGACCAACACACTTAATGACTGGGAATGCTCCCATTCTCACCCTCCCTGAGTTCCTTCACCAACCAGAATAGAAGCGCTAGCATTGACACTTGTTGACACCCACGCTGGGCACTGGGGTACAAAAAAAGAAGATGGGAAGATGTGTGGCTCCTGCCCTCAAGGAGCTTGGACGGTGGGATATGTACGTGAAAGGGATTCAAAGTAACATTTATTGCATGCCAGTCAATGGCCCGAGAGTATGAGGTAGGAGACTGAGCCCACCACAAAAGATTGCAGAAGGGAAATCTAACCTTCATGGAGTTTCTTCATTGAGTACGAGGCACCTTGCATACAATATCTCCTTTAACTCTGTGACGTAGGTAATGTGAGAGACAGGTAAAACTGAGGAATTGAAGTTCGTCTGACTTTAATATGTGTGCTTCTATGAAGTTCAAGTGTGATGGAGATTACACAAATGTCTCACTTTAAGTGGTCAAAAATGGTTAGTTTAGGGAAGCTGGAAGCACAGTTGGATTTGAATATGATAATTGAAAATTACGAGAAGTGGCAAGCAAGTGATATGGTTCTTACAACTTAGAGTGAAGCAGGAGATTGATTAAATATTGATTATATTCCAAAAATAAGGAAAATCTGTTTATGCGAGGGAACTAAAATCAAGTGAAACCCTGATGATTCCGACTTCAGGCTGCGTTGGTCTGAGTGCGGACTATGTCCATCTTGACAGCTCAGGCAACCTTTTTAAAAATCCTTTGGAGACAATCTGTTGTTAAATTGATCTATATATTTATGTTCTCTCCTATTCGCTGTTATTTACTATTCACCACGGCTGCCAACTTTTAAACAGTTTGGTATAAATGTTTGTTCCGAAACCTTTGCTGATAGATGTGTTTTATGTAACAGTAATGGAGTCCATTAACATGAAGCACTAAAATATGAAAAGAAACTAAAGAGGTTTATAAGCATATGAAATGCCCTCACCAGAGACAGTTGAAATAATAAATCCAAAATCAAAGGAATATTTGTGAAGCTACTAAGAGCAGATTTATCTCCTTCGAAACATGTTTTGTGAGAATGAATTATACTATATATTATGCTTAATTTAGAAGATAAAATACAAATTGCCTCTCATTTATTGGTAACAACTTCTCATTGTGTTTAAGGAAAACTTACTATTGTAGAAGAGAGAAATGTCACTTTAAATACTTTTATGTCATTTGCATTCTTGTTAAGAGAAATTTCCTGAATAATTTTTCTTTAAAAATTGGAAATTTTGGAAAGCTCAAATTATTAGTATTTTGAAGCGACGTGAAATGACTCCCAGCATTACTGTTTTAGAAAAACACCCGATTCTGAGCCCAACCGCTGGTAGCAACGGTAGTGTAGAGGGCAGTTTTCTCTTGGCTACCACTTGAGATATAATTAGTATCCTCAGAAACAAACATGCCCCCAACCAAAAAAGTTGGCAAGTAAAATGGTGGCATCTATCTCCTCGTTAAAACATCAGATTGACAAAGTCCATGTACTCCTCGGTTTCAGAAAGGTCCAGCTCCTTTAAACACTGGCATTCTTATCATTTTGCGCATTTGGTGCTGGCCACGGGCTAACAGCATCTGTGTGGATTTCTCCTTGAATATCTTTCCTCCATCAACTGATAACAGTCTCTCCTAGGGTTTCTGGTCATGAGCACCTCTCAAGAAAGAAAGCCAATAGTACATATTTGAAATTGCTGCAGAAAACATTCCTTCTCTTCTTGTTTTGTTTGTTTGCTTGTTTGTTTCTCCTGTTTGAAGGTGGGTCTAAAGGGCCTGAGGTTTCAGGCTGAGATGGCCCAGCACTAGAGTGGCAGTTTCCTATGCTTTCTTTGGAGAAAAGACACTGATATTGTCAATCTAGCCTGTATTCACAGTCATAGGGCTAATCCATGGCCGTAAAATTAGAGTCAAATAGAAAATAAACTGTAAGCCACTGTTCTCACGTCCATCTACACAAACAAGCTCATGGATTATTTTAGGAGTGAAAACAAAGTTCTTAACTGCCTCTTAAACATGTGGCTCTAAGTATGGGACTATTACTACAGATGCTTATGAGCAAATTAATTTTCCAGTATGTAAATTTTTTTTTTACAATCAAAAAGCTTAAAATTCAAGAAAATTAAAGGAAAAAGTCTTCAAAGTCTTAGTTCCTCAATGTAAATACTGTTAATGTTTTGGTGTTTTTCCTTTCAGCCTCTTGGTTCTTCTGCTCATCTGACTTCGCATTTTATTTTTTCATTGAATTCAGTTAATATAATGCTCTGGGGTGTCTTTTATGATGACGTGTCAGTTATGAGTTTAAAACGTGTTTTTGGAAGACCTAAGATGGTTTACAGAAAACAAAAAATGTGAAGTATTGTCTCTCCTGCAACAACAACAAAAATTGTTCAAAAGAAAAGATTTTCAAATCTTGTAAACACCACACAGTAATTTTCAAATGTAGCAACTAAAAGTGGAATTTGAAAAGGTTGCAGGAGGAGGAGAAAGAACCCCAGCCCGGCGGGAAGGCCGTGGGGACTCTCACTTCTCAGGTGAGCGCTCTGAGTCCACCACCTGCTCTCAGCGCCCGCCAGCTCCGTGCAGACCTCGGCAGGCCTCCTCTGCGCTGCTGCCCCCAGCCAGGCCTGGGGAGTGATGTGGCAGGGGGCTGGCAGAAATGCTCTGTCCCGTCTACCCCACTTCTGGAGTCTTAGGCTGTCGATATGGGAACCGGAGGGGCTTTGATCCGGCCTCTCTCACTAGATAGATAAGAATGCCGAGATCTAGGGAAGGGAAGTAACTCCATGCAGGGCTGGCTCTGTCACCAGCAGCAGTCTGAAGGGAAACGAGCCACCTCTCTACCGCTGCTCTGTGCCCCAGGCTGCCGGCAGAGGACTTCCCGGCAGGGGTGGTCACAGTCAGCCCGTTTTCAAGCACCAACCCAGATGGAAGTTTCGCATAGGGGAGAAGGAGGATTTTTACCTGTCTTTCTACCACCGGCACATCATAGGCTCGTTTGAATGATTCTGAACAGCCTCCAAGGTGTCCACGCATTGAGGGAACATGCCAGAGAAGCTTGAAAACAAAACTACGACATTTTCAACAACAGGACCCAATAAAGTCCTCAAGGCTTGGTGTGAATACTGGAATTCTAGACTCTCCCAGCTTAAAGGGGCTTTACAAAGGTGATATTTTGTTATGAGTGGATGACTTTTAAGCTACAGTTAAAAATAAAAAAGCCAAGGAAGTTATTAATTTCATCATCAAGAGGTTACTAAAAATCCCTGCCTTCAAATATAGTTATTACAAAAAGTTTTTTGCTTTTCCCGAACTCCAAAAAATGGTGGGAAATTGTTAGTCACAATGATGGTTGTGTTTGCCTTGTTAAGAAGATGGGTATTGAATGCAAAATTTCTGTATCATCACTGAAAGTTTAATTGTATCAGTTCCGAATTTAGCATGTGTGGTAAATTGTTTAATGACCACAAATCCCATCCCCCATCCCATATGCACTCCCTTTTGTGATGTGACTTTGCGGCTCATCCCAGCCAGTGGTGCTGTCCGTTTCGCCATCCCCTTGAATTCAGGTTGGCCTAGTTTGCTTTGACCAGTAGACTGTGGTGGAAGTGAGGTGTTTGACTTCTGAGGCCTCACATGGCCTTGCAGCACTGCCTTCCCTTCCTGCGGCACTGAGAGAGACTGCCTCGAAAGGCAGTGGATCTACCCACAGGAGATTGAGGGGCCACATGGTGCAGAAGCAGGCACTACAGCCAGCACCAACCGCCAGACAGGTGAGTGAGGCCCACTTAGACTTCCAGCCCAGCCAACCAGGCAACTGTGTGCAGCTGTGTTGTGATTGAAGGCAAGACCAGCAGAGGAACTGCCCAGCAAACTCATAGAAGTGTGAGAGATAATAAGTTGTTGTTTGAAGACACTAAGTTTTTGGAGTGATTTGTTACACAGTAATAGATAACTGATGCACTCTTTCACAATCTTTTAATCTGTAATTATGACATAGGAGCTTCTTTGCTTAGGGGAATCCTTTGCAATTCCTCTCCAGTGTTCTCTTGTTCCTCATGGAGAGAGACAGACTCCCGGTAAGGAAGGCTGTTCACTCTTAATAAAAGAATAGTCTGGTCTCCCAAGGTTGGTAGTAGAGAGAGAATCTCACGTAGAAAGGGCTATTCCTCCCTTTCTCTTTCATCACCATCACACCCTAGCATGGATACAGACCCATCCCCAGGGAAAGCTGGACCTACACGCACACACACACACAAAACCAAGCACATGCACGCATGCGCGCACACACACACACACACACACACACAAAACCCAAGGTCACACAGCTGATAAGGGTGGAACTAGGATTCAAGCCCAGCAGACTGGCTCCAGAGCCTGCACTGTTAACAACTATGCTCCACTGCCCAAAGAGTCATATATGGTGGCTCCTACGAGTGGCTATCTTAGGAGCCCTCAGATACCAACACATTCTAGTGTATTTCCCACTGCACTAGCTCCTTCTCTAACTCCCAGCCTGCCCCCCTGGTCAGAGACTGTTTTCCCTCCACCACCCAGGAACACCCTCCTGTCTAGACTCCTAGAACCCAGGCTGAAGGGTGGGAGCTTCTTCAGCCCAGATGAGTAATGTGGGGAATTCTCATTCCCTATTGTAAATGCCTCACTCAACACCCTTTCTAACTTCGCTCTAGTTTTCCTTCTTGTGCTGTGGAGGCCAGAATGCTAAAACTACATTCCCCGAGACTCCCTTGTAGCTAGTCTCCACATGTGACCTAGCTTTCACCATGAGGACATACTGCTTAGGATTAGGAGGCTGAGATGACAAATGTGAGTAGTGGCTCTACAGAGAGAGAGATCAGATCTGGCAAGTACAATGAGTAAGACCACTGGATTTCCTGGCTCAACTTCGCTGGAGATTTTGGAGTCTGTCCCTGGCATCCAGGTGTGGCAGAGGACAGTGGCAGGGAATTTTCACTAGAACAGTCCATTGGAGTGTTTGGCCATTTCTCCTGGCTACTTTGTAACTGGCTGAGTAACATCCAAGCCCAGTTCTCTAGCTTTTCCAGAAATTCTATAACGTACCCAATACCTTTTAATAAACTCCTCTCTGCTTAAACTAGCTAACGTGGGTTTTGTTGTCTGCAATCAAAAATCCTGACCAATATAGGACAACACTGCACCTCCGACCACAGAAGTGGCTCCTACAAACAAAGAGTGGAAATTCAGAGGTCATACTGGGGAGGATAAGAGTGAATCCATAAAACCTGGTTCAAAGAGCAAATGTTGGGTCAGAGATACAGAAACCTCAGGTCTCAGCAGAAATGAGCAAAAGAATCCACGTCTAAAGGGCAAGATCAAGTTGGTTGGAGAAGTAAATCCAGGATACAAGTTCCAAATCGAGTTTCATGGACAGCATTAGGCTGAGTCAGGAACCCTTTATCAAGAGCCCTAGCCCCCTACCACAGGCTTGCAAGTACTCATCTTAGTGGTGCGATGTATAGGACATGTCATAAATTTTTTTTTTTTCCTGTGGTGTGAGGACATAAGGAAATGAGATCTCCTACCCAGATATCAGAGAGATTTTTTTAAGAGATGATTCTTTGGATCTCTCACCTTGAGAAAGAAGTAACTTTCATACTGAATAAGCTACTGTCACACCATGAATATATTTTGGTTTAAGATGTAAAATGAATCAGAGGTAATTTGTCTTGGTCAGCCAAGGCATCACAAAAAAAGTTTTAATTCCAAGTGTTACTTTAGTTTGTCTTTATAAGTAAGATAAAGTAGAACCAATAGGAAGAAACAAAAGCAAACCAAAGTTAAGTTATTGTTTCTGATGAGGCAAACCCTGTCCAGAAGAACTGTGAAAGACCAGGCCTTTGTCTGATTGACAGGTGGCGATGGGATTCTTAGAAGGGAGTAAGCCTGATGGAGTGAGGGGGAGTACTGTAGGATGCAAAACACTTGCCTAACTAGACGGTGCACTGAGCCCTAACTCAATCCCATGGCATCCACCTTGGGACCAGCCCAGGCAGTTGACCATTGGAGAAGGATCCCTTTATATCATGCCTGGCATTGGCTGCATCTCTCTGGAGGGAGAATGCCCAAACTCTGAGAATATCACCCCTGGGGCTTCCTCTTTGTCCTTTTTGCCCAAAACAATGCAATGAATAGGCTTTTTTTTTTTTTTTAAATTTCTGAATGTTAAGAACAATCTATTCCACTGAAGATTTTTCATAAACTCTTTCCTCTTGCCCAAATTCTTCTAGCTAATTCTGTGATGTCATTTGCAATGCTCAGTAGCCAGGTGTCTGACACTGACTCTTTAGCAGGTCTCTTTGTGAAACTGAGAGGAGAGAGCCCTAAGAGGAAATACAGGGGGTTACAGGAGATGTCAGTTGTTTGGCACTTTCAACATTTACTTCCTACGTCTTTAATGAACAGGCACTGCAAAGGCACTGCTGCAAGTGACCATCTTCTTTTAGTCGTTCACGTGAGGAGACATGTGCTAACAGCATGACTATAGATTGCAGTGGATAGCAGCTATACTACAGAAATTACAGATTAACATACACCTAAAATATTATAATAAAGATTTTGGTTGTTTTACATAAGGAGACTGATCAGGGTTTGTTTATGTCAAATAATAAACTATCCTTGGTTGATTGTTTTCAACTTTTATTACTGCATATATCAGTCAGGCCTTTTTCTGGAACTTTCGGTCTCCTTAACTGTTTGGTTATCATTTAAGGGGGATTTAGTCTACATTTATCTTGTTTTTCCTAGTCATTTCTATTTTCTCTGTTGGAAGCTGGAACTTATAACATCAAGCACTATAAATCAAAATTCATTCTCTTCTTTCTCCTTTTTGTCAACTATGTATTCCTTTTAAAATTCAAAACCTCTGGTCATTACCTCACGGTTTTATCTGATATGGTTACTTTAGCTGATTAAGGTGGTTATTTGTATAAGTATCATAGTTATCTTTATCATATAATCTTGAATTATATACTTTACACAATTAGCACAAATGTTTATAATGGAGTAGAAAAAAAAACAATAGAGCTTCCTATTGTGATGATATGACAGATTGAACACATATGTCTAATTTTGCTCCCTCCTGAAACCCAGTGAAAACTATAGTAAAGAGACTTAAAATCAAAGATAAACTCCCCAGGGCAGGGTGGATACAAAGGAGATAAGAACAACAACATTTTGTAAATTAGAAAGTAGATGGACAAGAGGCATCTTAGCAGATGCAGGAAACCAACTTCTAGAACTGGAGTGGGGAAAGCTGAGGACCAACCTGATTTCCAAGCTGGATCCTCAAAAGCCTAGGAAGTGGTAGCAGCAGGGACTTCTGGAACTGGAGGTGGAGGGTTGTGTGAAGAGCAAAATAAGGAGGGCTGATGAGAGCTGTTGTGGAAGTGAGTTGACCCCTCAGCTGGCTGCCCCCTACACCCTGGGAACCAGCCCCTCTCCCAGCCCAGAAGGGCCCTGGAGGTTTAATTCCTGCAGAGGGTAAACTGAGGATGTCTGGAAGGGAGCTGCCAAGCAGGGCTAAAGATGGGGCTGCCATATTAAAACAGGGTAATTAAGCAAAATTTGTGCAATTAATGATGAATCCTCTCAACCTTTTCTCCTATTGAACTCTCAGAATACAAGAAGCCAGACTTTCATCTTTTGTGGAGGAGAGAGAAAAATATTCCAGCTGGAAGCTGACCAGCCCGAGAGGAAAGACCTATAGCTACTGATTCCAAAAAGCTCCCCAACAAACAACCCAGCCAGATCATTCTATAGTGGGGCTCAATGTGAATACGCCCAAACCAACCATCTTAGACTTCCAGTCAGCTTTCTGGTTCCCTGTATTAAACATAAGCAGCCAGCCAATGACTGCCAGATATCTGAGGGATGTCACTAACCCTGAGGAGAGAAGCTAAAATGATCGAACAGGGGAAAAAAGCGGCTTGGAGAAATCAGAGAAAAGAAAACAAAATAACAAAATCAAACAAAACAAAGCACCAAAAAGATTATTAATATCTTCAGAGAATTAACGGAACAAATGTTATTAGCCAAAAAAACCCCAAAACCAATAAAGAAAAAACCCAAGAACTCTCAAAGAACCAAAAATAATTTATAGAAATGAAAAGCTATATAATAGCAGAAGTGGTATTAGGTTTGGAATTAGAAATGTTGAAAAAGAAAGTTGAATACATTTTCCAGAAAATAGAGAAAAGTGGAACAAAGAAAAATAGAATAAAGAAATGGAAACTAGGATATTAAAGATAATAAAATTAGGTAGCTAATACAGAAGTTTCAATAATAGAAGTTTACAAAAAGAGAACATAGAAAAAGGAGGGGAAGAAAGTATCAAAAAAATTTTCAAAAGAATTTCCCAGCGCTTAAGAACATCGGTCTCGACTTGAATAGACCCTCTGGGCGCCCAGCATTGTGAATCAAAAGTGATCTACACCAATGCACATCACCTTAAAATTCCAAAATAGGAGGAAGAGTCTACAAGTTTCAAAAAAAGAAAAACAAGTCACATGCAAAGGATCAGGAATCAGACTTATTTCAGATTTCTCAACTGCATCACTGGAAGCTAAAAGACAATGGAAAATGACTCCAAATTCTGAAGGAAAGTTATTTCCAGCCTAGAATGCATTGCCAGCCAAAATATCGATCACATAGAGAATAAAGACATTTTCAGACATGAAAGTTCTAAAAAAATTTTTACCTTCCCTGCACCCTTTTTCAAGAAGCTCCTGGAGACTGCGCCCCCACCAAAGAAAGGGAGTAGATAAGCCAAGAAAGAGGAAGACATGGTGTTCAGTATGAGCAGCTAGAGCGCTAGAGCGCAGGAGTGGGGTGACAGGAGTCCTCAGGGTAACTGGGAACAGGATCCCAGGGTGACAGCTGCCTGTCAGGTGAGATGGGAAGCCAGTCCTGAGTGGAGCAGCATGACTCAAGAGATAGGCATAGTCCTTTATGCTGCCCTTTTGACCTCGTGAATCTATTAGAGACTGTGCCCCTCCCTCCAAAACAAGGCAGCACGCCAAGCATGAGACCCAGGAGTCAGGGAATTTAAACTTGGAGACTGGCAAAGGCAGTTCAAGGTGACAGCCAAGGGAGAGAGGAGTTCTCCACGAGGCATGTCTAAAAAGAAAAGTCTGTATATAGATTGATGATATTGGTCTGTGAATGAAATGTTTTAAAAGGCTTTTGAAAGGTGTTGGAAGAATTAATAAAAAACTAAGCAATGAAAGTAAGCAAATAAAAAATCAAGGCAATTATTAATTTCAAGGAAAAGCGTATACAGCATTGTATATATTTAACCAAAAAATTGTACTATAATCATACTGAGAGGGTGGGGAATGTGAAACAGATGGATGGTTGTGTAAGAAAACTAAATCCTCAACTCCCATAACAGAAAGTCATATGAGAATGTCTCAAACAGAGGAAGAAAAGATAGCATAATTTTATATTTAGTATCACTATATAGTATTTAGGAGTGAAGTGTCATGATGTTTGCAACTTACTTTTTAGGAATTCATCAAAAATGTGTGTGTATGATTTTATGTGTATGTACATATATGCTTTTTTGAAATTTTTAATAATAAAAATTAAGGATAAAAATTTATGATATAGAAAAATGAAGATGTGTAAATTCTGGAAGCAACAGTTCCAAGTGGTACTCCCTGAAGAGAGAGACTACAGGTGTGGTGAGGGGTGATTTAGGGACTGGTGTTTTTTGTGAAAAGCCTTTTAGTTGTTACTTTTTGACTTTCTAAACTATGAGCATGACTCAGATAAAAATAAAAACTTATTTAGAAATTTAAAGAAAGGAAAGAAAAAAGGACTCATCGTCCAATTACATTTTACCACTTCTAGTTACATGACCGCGGTCAAGTCCTTAACCACAGAAGACTGCAGGGTTGTGAACTATTACGTGAAGAAGATTCAACTAGACCCTCTACTTCAAGTCGAATTTGCTGATTCTCTCATCAGACACAAATTTATTTATTTAAACTTTGTCTTTCTTCATTATTTAAATTTTGTATGTCTAAAATTCTTCCTAGATTATCAAATTGCATTGAATAGAAAAGTAATTCTTCATGAAGATGACTTTAGCGGTTTGTCACAAAACTTTGCACTGTTACTTGGGTTTATCCTCTTCACAGTCAACAAGAAAGCCTGGTCTTCCTAGATTCCTAGTCTCTAACTTGGAAAAAAATATGGAGCATGTGGAACAAAAATAGCTCAAATGTAGATTCACTTGGGGAATGATTTGGACTTACATAGTTAAACGAAAAATCGCCAAAGTCATATTCGCCAGAATTACATCCAAGAACAACGTTTTATTTAGCAACTAACTGAGATGAATAGCAGCTTCAGTAGCTCTAAGCAAAGGCTCTATTCATCAAATTTAAGGACACAGGCAAAGGAAATTGATTCATTTCTGGACCTGATTGAGTTTCCACAGTTAGATGCATTGGAGGGAGAAATGGCCTGAATGCTTCAATTCTGTGGTCATCGCCTGGATGTAATCTGGTCTGGAACACCCCACCCTTGTGTCCTCAAGACCAACCAGGCTCCCCACATGGAAGAGACTCTTATCTCCATACCCTTTTTAGAATAATCAATGGTATCTTTAATAAATACCTGTGATCTCTCAGCTTTCTCTTAGAAGGTGCTTATGTGTTTGAAATAGAAGATGCATGAAAGACTGGAATACCTTATGAAAAAGAGGGTTCAGCTTAGTGCCTTGCAATTAGTTTGTGCTCTATCAATGCTTGTTAATCAAAGGTCTCATGTTAAACTTATTATATTTGACACGGTTACGAGATCTATTTTCACCTCCTCTCCATCATCTTGAGAGCCTGCTTGGGAACCAGAAGGCTCTTCTCCTGTGGCATGTTATCACTGCCGCTTCCATAGTTCTTAGTCACTTGAGTGACACTGGCCCGGTGTCTTAACTTACCTCTAGAGCTGAAGCCCTGAAGGCAGGGATATGTCTGTCTCATTCACCCCTCACCAGGCCATAGGAGGCCCTTGGAAAGTACTTGTCAGAGAAGCAGGCTTGGTTCTGGTTTTCTATTCTCATCACCCAGAAGGCTCTTTTGATGTCAGGATACTAGGTTCCTTAGTTAACTCCTTAACGTGGGTTTGTAAGCCTTTCCCTTGGAGTCAAAAGACCCTGAATGTGAGCCTTAATTTGACTTATTAAGTATAGGACCTGAGACAATTTACTTACATTCTCTGAGCTTCAGTGTCAACCTCTGAAAAAGAAGTGATAATAACACCTTCCTCAAAAAATTTTGGTGTGACTTAAATGAAACATATATGCGTGTGTGTGTGTGTGTGTGTGTGTGTGTATCCTACGATAGAACCTAGCACATCATAAGTACTCAATAATGTTAAATCTTTTCTGTTCACAGACCAACTTACTGATGTGTAGAACTTGAAAGTAGCAATAAGGGGCTGCAAACTATTTTTAATAGTTCACAAAGACTAATAGAATTTTTATATTTACTTATATTAATGGAAATGTTAACCTCTTTTGGGAAATGTATCAACTTGCTGATTCATGCTAGTCAGCATTCTTTCTTGGTACATGCTTGTCTCAGATTAATTAAAAATGAGAAAATTAACTATTCATATATGTAGCTTAGTATATAAAAACTCAAAATGGGGAGTTTATGAGGTGTCCTTGGTTAGTTGGAACTACAATGGATCCTTGGTTTTTCAGAACCACCTGTTTTGGACCTGGCTCTCAACGCCAGAACTGTGATGAGCTTACAGAATTTGGGGCACTGAAGCGTTTGCTGCTGGACACTTCGAGTGTGTTTAGTGATAAAACTAAACCAGTTTCACAGCAATAAGAACACATGTTCTGGCTAGACTGAGCTGTTATAATTTCACCTAACACTCATAAAAACAGCATATGCCTAGTTTGTGTTTGAGAATTTTACTGAAAATTACTAAATAGTGGATAATGAATAATTTTACCATAGGCTTTTGTTATTAGATGGCCAGAATCTCACAGTGGCATGAAATGACTATGGCATTCTAAAGAAAAATAGAGTTATATATAAATAATCCAGATTATTTGTGAAATCCTATAAAACCCTCAACTCTCTTGTATTTTACTCTTTAAAATGTTTTAGGAAATTATCAGCTAGCATATTTTGGGGAGATAGTGTAGAGATATAAAATCAGAGAAGTAACTATTTACCAGCCTCATAAATATGCTATAAAAATCCTAATGATTTCATCAGACTTGACTTATTTATTACCAAATTCCTATGGGATGGCTTATGGTATGAAAGAAAGAAAGAAAGAGAGAGGAAGAGAGAGATCTTTAGTAGTATTTCCTAACTCCTTTAATATGTGAATGATTTTTATGTTATTTCGTATTAAGTCAAATTTCCCATTATCTTGATTTGAACTAAAGCCAGATTGAAATTTGGAGGAGGACTTTTTTTTACTAACAGGGCAACTGAATATTAAGCTATTGCAACCCCGAGACAAGTCCTACTTATGTTTCCTTAAAATAAAGATCTTTTTACTCCCCCCACCCCCATATTTTTACCGTTACCCTATTGAAAATATCGGGAAAATCTGCTCCAAGGAAGACTAATATACCACGAGTGATCATGTGTCATTGTGCCTGTTGGGCACATAAAAAGACTCACATTTCTGTCTACTGTCCATAGAGAATTTGGGATGTATGTTTTACCTTCCTCCCCTAGGGTCAATTCCAGGATGAGACTTGATATCCTAGAGTAAGTTTTTAAGATATTGCCTACTTATTTGGATAAAAATTGTCTATTTTAATCCCTTGCTTGCAATACATAAATTAATTAAAAATATAACGTTGTGAATACATTTACCACAACTTGGATCTTGTAAAAGAATGAAAGGAAGTTCTCAATTTTCGTGCTGAGTGTACATTTTATTACCTCAATAACAACAATATCTAGCATTTTATATCACTCTTACATGATATAAATATTTCATAAACAATATTGCATTTTGTTGCTACAATAACCCTATGAAATAGGTGGTACGATGTCATTAGTCTCACTTTACAGATGAGGAAATTGAGGCTCAGAGGGAGTTTTAAATTACTTGCCCATAGTGAAATGGCTAATAAGTACTAAAGTCAGGACTCAGTCTCTGGTCCTCTAACTCCTAGTTCTGGATTTCTTTTTCCTCTTTTTAAAAAAGTGAGGTGAAATTCACATAACATGGAATCAACAATTTTAAAGTGTAAAATTCAGTAGCATTTACTACATTCACCATATTGTGCCATCTTCACCTCTGTCTGGTTTGAAAACATCTTCATCACCCCAGAAGAAAACTTATACCCTTAAGCAATCACTCCTAGCCCCTGGCAAACACCAGTCTGCTTTTTGTCTCTGTGGGTTTACCTATTCTGGATATTTCAGAGAAATGGAGTCAGACAGTATGTGGTCTTCTGTGTCTGGCTGCTTTCACTTAGCACAATGGTTTTGAGGTTCATCCACATTGTCACATGTATCATTACTTCATGCCTTTTTATGGTTGAGTAATATTCCATTTTACGCATATACTACAATTTCTTTATCTACTCATGGATGCTTGAATTGTTTCCACTTTTTGGTTTTTGTCAACAGTGCTGCTAAGAACATTCGGACATTTGTTCAAATAATGCTAATTATTGCTAACAGGTATTTGGCTTGCTTCAATTTTTTGGCCATTATGAACATTGCTGCTATGAACATTCATGTACAGATTTGTGTGTGGGCATCTGCTTTGAATTCTCTTGTGCATCAACCTGGGAGTGGAAATGCTGGGTCACATGATGATTCTACGTTTAACTTTTGGAGGAGCTGCCAAACTGTATTCCACACTGGCTGTCCCATTTTACATCCCCGCCAGAAATGTATGAAGGTTCTAACTTATCCACATCCTCGCTGATACTTCTTATTTTCTGTTTTGTTTTTTAAATTATAGCCATCCTAGTGGGTGTGAAGTAGTAGTTTTTATTTACATTTCCCTAGAGACTAATAATGTTGAGCATCTTTTCATGTGCTTTTTGGCCATTTGCATATCTTCTTACGAGAAATGTTTAAGTCCTTTGCCCAATTTTTAATCGGGTTGCTTCTATATTTCTTTAAAAAGATAAATTATGATTTCTCTCCTAAAATTCCGTATTTGCTTCCTTGGAAAATTTACCTTCTTGCTCCATAATACATAATCATGGAGGGAAAATATAGTTATGGTATTTTTGAGATATTTTTATATTGTAGAGCTGTGTATGTGTATGTAAGAGGTGGTTGCCAGGGGCTTACCTGTGAATAAGATATAAAATTCTCCAGAGGTGGTGGAGTTGATAACTGAAGCCCCAAAGGGTGAGCTGATCCATTTGTCAGCCACCGTGGTGCTGTCCTCAGCCTGGGAGCACCCTTCAGGTAAGGAGCCAGGGGTGAGTGATGGGATGGATGGCAGATCTGGGAATGTGGACTTCTATTTAACTTGGACCAGGAGAAAGAGGAGTTGCCTGGTTTGCTGCCCTGTGTCAGAGAATAATGTGGCACCTGCTCTGGAGTGAAGGTGAGGATGGGGGTGGCAGCCAGGTGGGAGTGGAGGGAGAAAGCTAGAGGCTCCTCTTACAGGGTTCTGACAGCTTCCTGGGTCAGAGGGTATTATCGCTGTCGGACAGCTGTCTAAGGGAGTCACGATCATTTTTATGCTGTTTGTATTTTGTGAAACTAATTCCCTTTTGTCTTTCTTGGTACTGAGTACAGCTCTTTGCAAGAGTGCCAGCCTGTCTCAGGTGTGCTAAGGGGAACCTGGGCAAAGGTTCTGTGCAGATTTGGGCCAGTGTTTTGAAGGGAAGCAAAGTGTTCCTGGAGCCAAGGGAGGTGGTGGCAGCGGTGGAAATAACGGTGAGAAGACACCAGAGGGAAGGAGAGGCTCGAGAGCCAGACTGCAGGCCGATTTCCCCCGGGACCCCTCCCTGACACACCTCTGTTCATCCCCCAGAAGAATCTAGTTCTTTTAAAAATGTGACTGGATAATACTTTGAGATATTAATTTACAGACTTTTCTCCTATTTGCCCCTTTCATTTCCCTCCTTTCATCAGATGATTGGCTCTGGTCCACAATCTCAGGAGAAGGAAGTGACTGGCTAAAAAGCGGAAGCACGCTATAAATTACTTGTTTTCGTGCTCCAGAAGTCTGAATATTTAGGGGAGCTTAGAAGATTTTGGGTTTGAACAAAACGTTTGGGTGAGAAAGGGCTTTCCTTTCACCTCCAAATTTGAAAGAAATTCTCCTGGGCTGAGTGGGAATGGGGAGAGCTAAGGTGGGTGCGTGGGCACGAACACAGACAGGAGTGTGGGTCCCAGCGCTGAAGGGACCGCGCCCTGCTCTCCAGGAGAGGCTGGGAGGTGGCGAGGCCCCAGGAAGGGAACAGTGGTGTTGGGGGTGCTGGGCTGAATAATGGCTCCCCCAAAAGGTCTACATTCTAATCCAAGAACTGGTGACTAGGTGACCTTACATGGCAAAAAGGACTTTGCAGATGGGGTTAAGGATCTTGAGATGGGGAAAATTATCCTGGAGTACCCAGGTGGACAGTATAACCACAGGATCCTTACAGGAGGGAGGCAGCTGAGCAGACTCAGTGAAGGAGATGTGATGATCTTACATGGCTGACTCTGAAGATGGAGGAGAGGGTCGTGAGTTGAGAAGGGCAGGTGGCCTCCAAGAGGTGGACAAAGAAGTAAACGGATTCACCTCTAGGGTTCCCAGGAGGAACCAGCCCTGCTGACACCTTGATTTTGGTTCATGAGACCCATTTTGGACTTCTGACCTCCAGAACTGTAAGATAAGACGTTAGAGTTGTTTTAAGCCACTGAGCCTGTGGGGGTTTGTTACAGCAGCACTTGGGAAGTAAGACAGCGGGGATGGAGGCAGGGAGGACCGGAGGCTACACAGTGCATCTCCTGCTCCCCAAGTGGGGCCCAGAGGAGCCAGCAGAGGAGCTTAGGACCCACGTGCAGGGGCAAGGGAAGCCCCCGCCCTGACCCTGGAGACTGGTGACCAAGGACCTGGTGGGCTCTCACATCCAGTGCCCTGGTATGACAGGAGCACCCCAGAATTTCCTGTCACAATCCTAGGGAAGGCTGGAAGCTCCCTCCAAGTGACATTAAATATCTATCACCCAGCCTAAATGGGCACTTCTAATATAAATAAAGAAAGTCATCATTCTCGCGCACTGAGCTTGGGGGCTGAAATTCCCACTCTGTACATAATGTTTTCATTTCAAACACTGTGGGCCACATGCTTTATATATGTATATTCTAGTTAATTTTTGCAACCTGGTGAGGTAAGTATCCCTCATTATCCTTTTCATTTGATCCCGAAAATGTGGCAGATAGAAGATTTTTGCAATGAGAGGGACTATATTCTATTATTTTAAATACAAAAATTATAATGAGTTCCAGGCTTAGTGCAAAAATTTCAATCAATTTTCTCTTAACTGAACATCTTAAACATCTATATAACAATCCATCAAGGATTTCTGCATCATATAAAACATTAAGAACACCAATCATCTAATTATTAAACACAGCAGTGGATATCTTGTGTTTGACACACAATACTGTACAGTATTACGTACCAACTATATTTTCCTTCTACACTGAAATGAACTGCAATTAAATAAGCAATGCGTGTACACAATGAATGCAAATGACACTAAATGTGATCCTTTGGGGCAAATGGCTAAGGTACGACTGTGGTGCTCTCTGCAGCTTCAAGCCCACTCAGATGTGCAGTATAACTTTTTCTCTGCCGTGTCTGTGAGATTTCCTCAAAACTTTGGTGACCATGTAATTCATGGTATGGTTGGGACAGTTTTTGTGAATGAAGGGGGAGCTGTTCCTAACTGTCTTGGGATGATAATAGTTGAAGCCGGAACTCTCTGGGACAAAGTGGGATATACGGCCATTCTACTGAGAGCAGTTCTACAACTTGGAAAATGCATTTTGCAAGTTTTATGGTAAATATTTGGATAGTAAGAATTCAGTATTTTCTTATCTCTGTTTTTCAGATAGGAGAAACCAGGACTCACAGAGAGTTAGCACTGGCCCGAGGTCACACATCATTAGAGTGGGAATTCAAACCCAGGTCTGGATGCTTTACGCTGTGGGTTTTGTGAGTGATTTCAAAGACTTTGGACTTGGACCTCTTTTCTGAGCCTCCAGAGAACTTGTTCCAGCCCCACAACATGCCTGGAGAGGCCTAGGGCAGCTTTTCCTTCCAGTCCCCTAACTCACAACTTCAGTGCTGATGTTAAGGGGCTAATCTGAATGGTCCTTCATCTTGAGGGCCTGCTTCTACTTCAGGGCTCCACTGCAGCAGTAGAGACGGGACATGATCATTCCACTGATGAAGAGTCATTAATCCATTCATTCATTCTTTCAACTGATGTTCTGATGTTCATTGCCTTTTGCTTGTAATCACAATTCTTGTCTTGACTCCTATATTAGTTTCCTCAGGCTGCCATAACAAAGTACCGTGAACATAACAACAGAAATCTATTCTCTCACAGTTCATTGGCCAGAAATCTGAAATCAAGGTGTCAGCAGGGTCATGCTCCCTTCAAAGGCTCTAAGGGGAGAATCCTTCCTTGCCTTGTCCAGCTCATGGTGGTTCCTGGTATTCATTGACTTATGGTAGCACAACTTCAATCTCTTCCTCCATCTTCATATGGCCTTCTTCCCTGTGTATCTGTGTCTCTACACAGCTTTCTTATAAGAACTCTAGTCATTGGGTTTAGGACCCTCCTAATTTGACATGACCTTATCAATTAGATGACATAATGTTTTACATTCAGATTTTTCAACACCATTATTATACTCATTGGTCCTCATTTAGAATGTCTCAGTGTCACTCCTGTGTGAGATGTGAGCGCATTCTGCCAGTCCGCAGACATGTGCTGGCATTTCCTGCTAAAGAGAAAATGGACCACATACTTCTTGCTTGTGCTTATAAGGTCTGAATGGGAATTATTAGGCCATAGGGAAGATTTGTAAGAGATAATGGTAATGTGATCATTTTATTGGTCATTCCGTTAGAAGGGAGGAATCCCTTAATTTTCCTTCTTTCATTGGAAGAACTGTTTACGAAGGTGTAGTTCAACAAGTCTGGAGAGCTATGTGAGAGTCATATTGGGGCCTCAGGGGCAAAAACCCTCTTCTTAAGGAAAAACTTGGGAGTATAAACAGATACTAATGGGGAATAATTAGGTTGTGGTTATTTATGCCTGGACTTATGAAAGAGAAGGAGCTCTGTATACTTAGGGCAAAAGAACACACTCTCCTGATGCAGAGAGAGGAGCTGGACTCGAGCTGACTCTCTCCCTAGGTCACCAGCCCCATCTTCTACCCCTGCCATGGTCTCTGAGCACCATGAGCCACCTGCTGGCTTTGACCCTTCTGTTTTTGTCTCTGACAAACCTCCACATAGTAGGGGTTTGGGAACAATTCATTCATTCACCTGTACATTTATTTGTGTATATACCCTTGTTCATTCTTTCATTCATTTATGAAGGCACTCACTCACTCATTTGACAATGTTTCAACAAGTATTTGATGAAAGCCTGTATGTGCCTTGTGGCAGGCAGGTACTGACTGAGTGATATATAAAAATAAAGGTAGTCACAATCCTTGTTCTCCAGAAATTTATTGTTTTATTTGAGACAAATCTAGCACATATTTTAGAGCTCAGTACAATACATGGCAGTTCAGAATGTCAGTGCCAAAAAAGTGGCCCAGATACTAAGAGCTACAGGAGCTCCTGGAAACGAGCCTAAGCAGTGAAGGGACTTGAGCAGGGCCCTAAAATATGGAGGATTTTGGCAGATATGGAACAGGGAGAAGGGACCTCAAAGCAGAAAACACAGAATAAGCAAAGGCAGAAGGACATAAATAATAACGGTGTTTATGAGGGAGAGTGGAGAGACTATTCTGGCAAGAGAGAATGGGCCATTATCTGGAGTTATGGGAGATGACTATCAAATTAGATCAGGGCCAGGCTGATGAAGGAATTTGAATGAAAGAAACAGCATATTGACTTTATTCAATATGGGTCTTGAGAATCACTAACACTCTTGAATAGAAATGATGATGTTGGAAAGAACTTAAGACAGTTAAGGATAACACCATTACCCAAATAGTCAGGCAGAGTATAGGGGGAAGGTGAACCCTGATTAGGGCAACCTCCTTCATAGGCAGTGGGAATGGGAGAAGGAGCAAAGAGGGGTGATGTTTAATTTTTCTAATCATGTATGAAATATAGGAGAAATATTTGCATGGGTAAACTTGAGTCACACAGGGTTTGCCAGTGAGAGAAAGCTTTGTGTGCAGTGGCTTCTTTAGAAAGAAGAATATATTGGCTCAAGCAACTAAACTGAAGGAAGGACTAAGGCTGTGGCTCACAGCAAGAGGGAGGATTTTGTTTACAACTCAAGTAATCTTACATAAAATTGAAGACAATCACTTTTACTTGTTCTTTGATTAATGTTCAAATAATTAATATATTTAACAAATTGTATCTTCATTAAACATTTAGAACCCACTTACATATCCCAATTTCCATAGACAATTTCAAATAAGAAGAACAAACTTATTACATATAGACATAATAATGAAATAATAACTAACACTTACGTAGCACTTACTATATGCCAGGCGCTGTTATAAGTACTTTATATATATTATCAATATAATCCTCACAACAACCTTGTCAGATAGGTTGCTATTATCAACCCAATTTTAGAAGTGAGAAAATTGACATCCATGGAATTTTATACGTCCAATAAGTTGTACAGCTTGGATTCAAACCCAGTCATTCAGACTCCGGAGTTCATGCTCTTAACCACCACACTTCTATTATCTCTCAATCTAAAAAGAAGTTTTAAAAAAATGTATTCTAAAACCAGCATCATGCTTAATAGAGAATCACTATTAGTGTGACTATTTAACAATATTTTGGTCACACTAGACAATGCAACTACATATGAAAAAGAAATCTGAAACATTGAAAAACAGGAGGTAAAATAATTATTTGTAGATAGTATGATTTTACAGCTGGAAAACAACAAGAGAATCAATAGAAAAACTACTGCAAATAATCAATAAGAGAATTCAGTCTCTCAAATCATTGTAAAATTAAATATAAAATTTAGTAATCTTCATATGTAAAAACCACCTAAATAGAAGATATAATGAAAGAAAAGTCCCATTTGGAATAGTAATATGAGAGCTAAACCTCTTCAAGATAAACAGAACAAAATTTATGCAAGATATACATGAAGAAAACTTTAAAATACTGAGAGACACAAAAAAGACAAGAGGAAATAGAAAGGCATACTATGTTCTTGGATAGGTTGTCTCAATATCATAAAGATGTTAATTCAAGTAACTTAGTTTAAAGATTAACTTGAACCTAGTAAAATTTCAACAGCTAAATGTACAGTTCATATAGGAAAAATATTCAAGCAAGTATAGCTAGGAACATTCTTTAAAGAAAGAGTAATGAGCCTTACCAGATATGAAAATGTGTTATAAAGCTACAATAATTGACAGCATGCTTCTGGCATATGACTAGTTAGACATGTTATGGAACAGAATGTGAAGTCTAGAAACACATCCAAATAAATTGTTTCAGGATATGATAAAGCCTACATTTGATTATTTAATAATTGGTGTTAGGACAACTGCATAGCCTTCCAGAGAAAAATAAAATTATATCCCCACCGTACAATTTGCATCAAAATAAATTCTAGATGTACTAAAGATTTAAATGTGGGAAATGAAAACATACCAGTACTAGAAGAAAAAAATGGGAGAATTTTTAATAATCTCAGAGTAAGAAAGGCTTTCACGATGCAAAGCTGTAAGAGAGCATCACTACTAATCTTACGGAAATAAAAAGGATTATAAGACAATACTATGTACAACTATATTCCCCCCAAAACTAGATTATCTAGATGAAACTGAAAAATTCCTAGAAAGACACAAACTACCAAAACTGGCTCAAGAAGCAATGGAAAATCTGAGCAGACTTGTAACAAGTAAAAAGATTGAATTAGTACATTTAAAACTTCCCACAAAAAATACCCCAGGCCCAGATAGCTTCACTGATGAATTCTATCAAACATTCCGAGAAGAATTAATACTAACCCATTACAGACTATTTCAAAGACAGAAGAGGAGGGAAGACTTCTCAGCTCAACCTATAAGGCCAGTACTACACTGATAGCAAAATTTGACAGACATTACAAGGAAAGAAAACTATAAATTAATCTCTCTTAATAATACAGACACAAAAAGCCTCAACAAAATAATACAAAACCAAATTCAGCAACATATAAAAAGGATTATTCACTCTGACGAAGTGGGATTTATCCCAGGAATACAAGATTGGCTTAACATCTAAAAATCACATCAAGGTAACACATGGTTTTAATAGAACTAAGAACAAAACTACATGATCATTTCAATAGACCAGAAAAAGCATTTGACAAAATCCAACACCCTTTTATGGTTAAAAAAAAACCCAACACTAAAAAGACAGGAGAAGAAAGAAATTTGATCAAATTGATATAGGCCAGCTATGACAAATTCACAGTTAACCTGGTGAAAGACTGATTGCTTTGCTTTCCTCCTAAGATCAGGAAAAAGACAAAGCTGTCCACTCTCATTACTCCTATTCAGTATTGCCGTGGAGATTCTAGTCAAGGCAGTTAGGCAAGAAAAAGAAATAAAAGGATCCAGACTGAAAAGCAAGAAGTAAAGCTGTCTCTATTAGCAGATGACATGATCTTGTGTAGAAAATCCTAAGGAATCCACAAAGTTACTAGCAGAACTCATAAAATTTTTTAAAAACTACTAGAATTAACTAAATTCAGCAAGGGTTCAGGATATAAGATCAATATACAAAATCAATTGTATTTCTATAAGCAGCAGTGAATAATGAAAAAATGAAATTAAGGAAACAACTCCATTTATAGTAGCATCAAAAAGAATAAAATACTTAGGAATAAATTTAACAGAATAAATATGAGACCTGTAACTGAAACCCACAGAATATTATTGAAAGACATTAAAGAAGACAAATAAATGGAAGGACACCTTATGTTCATGCATCAGATGACTTAATATTGTTAAGATCACAACACTCCCCAAATTAATCTACACATTCAACACAATTCCTACCAAACCTCTAGCTGGCTTTTTTTTTCAGAATTTGACAAGAAATATAAAACTCATAGGAATTCAAGGGACCCAGAAGAGCAAAGAAAAAAAATCTTGAAAAAGAAGAGCAAAGTTGGAAGACTCACACTTCCTGATTTCAAAACTTACAACACAGCTGTAGTAATCCACAGTGTGGTGTTAACATAAGGATAGATACATAAATCAATGAAATAAAATTGATAATCCAGAAATAAACCCTTACATTTATAGTCAATTGATTTTCTACAAGGATGCCAAGACCATCCAATGGTGAAATAAGAGTCTTTTTAACAAAGGGTGCTCAGACAACTGGATTTCCACATGCAAAAGAATAAAGTTGGACCCCTACCTCACATCATATTAAAAAACTAACTTGAAAGAGATTATAGACCCAAATGTAAGAACTAAACTTTAAAACTTTTAGGAGAAGACACAAGAGTAAGTTTTTGTGATCTTGCTCATAATGTGACACCAAAAACCCAATGACAAAAGAAAAAATAGATAAATTAAAACTTTTGTGCTTCAGGGGCCGGCCTGGTGGCATAATGGTTAAGTTTGCATGCTCCACTTCCGTGGCCTAGGGTTTCCCGGTTTGGATCCTTGGCACAGACCTACACATGCTCATCAAGCCATGCTCAGGGGCATCCCACATAGAACTAGTAAGACCTACAACTAGGATATACAACTATGTACTGGGGCTTTGGGGAGAAAAAAGAGGAAGATTGGCAACAGATGTTAGCTCAGGGACAATCTTCTTCACCAAAAAAGAAAGAAAGAAAGAAAAAGGCATAAAAAAAATTTGTGCTTCAAAGAACATGATCAAGAAAGTGAGACAACTTTGAAAATGAGAGAAAATATTTGCACATTATATATCTGATAGAGACTTGCATTCAGAATACATCAAGCATTTAGAACACCACCATAAAAACACAAATAACCTAATTTTAAAATAGACAAAGGATTTAAAAAGACATTTCTCTTAAGAAGATATACCAGAAGTCCATAAGCACATGAAAAGATGCTTAACCTCACTAGCATCAAGAGAAAATATTGATTAATTTAGTTATATAAAAGGTTTTGAATAATCTGCATTGCAAAAACCACCATTACAAATTTAAATAGCAAACAATATTCTGGAGAAAAGAGATGGATGACTCATATCCCAGAACAAGGGCTAATCTCCTTCACATATTAGGAGGTTTTACAAATAAATAATAAATTTTTAAAAACGCACTCTAAAGGGGAAAATAGGCAAAGGATATGAATAAAGATTTTTTTATAAAAAGAAATTTAAAAACAACATATAAAAAGATGTTCATTTTCAATAATAACTAATATAAGCATTATAACTTCATTGAGAAACCAATTTCACCCATGATATTGGCAAAGAGCAACAATTTTGATAACACTGTTAGTGAGAATTCAGGAATAACTTTTATGCATTGCTCGTAGAAATGTGTGAAGGGCAATTTGGCCATATATATGAAGATTACAAGTGTGACACACCCTTTGAACCAGCAGTTCCACTACTGGGAATGTGTTCAGTGGAAGCTATACATACTAACAACCAGCTCTCCCAAAAAATTAGGGGAATGGGGGCCTTTTATTTGTAGACTTTGCCAATTTTAATGGTGTAAATAATTCCACCATGGTTAATTTCAAGCTATTCTTCTAAAATCAATCAGCTTTCAAAATTCCAGAAATTTTAACAAATGGCTCTTGAAAGCCCATATGAGCCTGCCTCCGCACACCACTAAACGTTCATCAGAATATACAAAGGATATGTGTGCCAAATTGCACCATATGTATCATAACAAAGATTTGAAGCAATCTAAATGGCCATCAATAGAGAACTGTTTAAATTAATGATTAGATCATAAAGTTATAAAAAAGGTTGAGAAAGCTCCTCTTTTTTTTTTAGTAGATATGGAACAATCTCTAAGCTACATTTTTAATTTAAACGAACTAAGGTGCAGAGCAGTGTGTATCATCTAACGTTTGAGGGAAATATATATTCAGAGAATGTCTCTGGAAGGATATTTAAGAAACCAGAATCATTGATTTCCTCAGGGGAGGGGAAATGGGTGACTCACACATACACTGATCAGCACTCTGCTGAACACTCTAGATGTCTCTCTGCAGATCCCTGGAGTTCTTTCTCTATGTAGCTCTCTCCTGAGTCCTCTGTTCTGCAAACTGTAGCTGCCATGGGCTCCCCCAAATCTTGGCTCCGTCTCCTCAGATCAGGGAGTCTGCTGGTCACCTAGTTTCCTCATTTGAGGCAATTGTAGAGCTCATCTCATTCACTTTCCATCTCTCAGGGGCCACTATCTTTCGTTGCCTGATGGTCAATGTCTTGACGACTATTGTTTTATATATTTTGTTCGGTTTCTTAGTTGTTTTAGTTAGGAGGGTAAATCTAGTCCCTGTTATTCCGTCTTGGCTGGAAATGAAATTCCAATAAAGTTTTTAGAAAGGAATACATAGAATAATATATTCATGACTTTAGGATAGGGAAAGATTTCTTAATGAAGTATTAAGCATAGATCATAAAAAAATGATTAAAATTTTGTATTAAAATAAGACCCCATAAGGAGCTAGCCTGGTGGCCCAGCAGGTTCCGCTTTGGTGGCCTGGGGTTCGCCGGTTCCGATCCTGGGTGAGGACATGGCACTGCTTATCAAGTCATGCTGTGGCAGGCGTTCCACATATAAAATGGAGGAAGATGGGCACAGACGTTAGCTCAGGGCCAATCTTCCTCAAAAAAAAAAAAAGAAAAGAAAAGACCCCCAAAAGACAGTGAAAATATAAGTCACAGAAGGGGAGAAGATATTTCCAATATGCATAATTACAGACTCGTAAATAGACTATGTGAGAAGAAAAAAAAGCCCTGCAAGTCAAGATCTAAAAAACAGATAACCCAAAATAAAATCATGCAAAAGTCACTAATAGGCATCACACAAAAGAGAAAATCTATTTTTTTTTAATGGTTGGCACCTGTGCTAACAACTGTTGCCAAGTTTTTTTTCTGCTTTATCTCCCCAAATCCCCCCCAGTACATAGTTGTATATCTTAGTTGCAGGTCATTCTAGTTGTGCATGTGGGACACCGCCTCAACGTGGCCTGAGGAGCGGTGCCATGTCTGCGCCCAGGACCTGAAGCGGTGAAACCCTGGGCCACCGCAGCGGAGCACACGAACTTAACCACTCGGCCACAGGCCGGCACCCAAGAAAATCTAAATAGCCAATGAGCATATGAAGTGGTGCTCAACTCATTAGTAATCAGGGAAATTCAAATTAACATCAAAATATCAAAATTTGCCACCAGATAGGCAAAAATTTTAAAAACGAACAATTCCATGCGTTAACAAAGTATGGTATAGCAAGAACTCTTTCCTCTGCTTGTGGGAGTACAAATTAATGCAACTATTTTGGAAACAGTTTGACACCTTCTAGGAAAGTTTAAGATATACAAACTTGTTATCCAGCAAGTCCATTCATAAGTTTATACCATACAGAACCTCATGCATACATGTAACAGGATACAGATTCAGGAATGTTCATAGCAGCATTTTTCATTATAACCAAATAATGAAAACAATTCAAATGTCCTTCAGCAGTGAAACGGATACATTATGATATATTCTTACAATCCATAACATTAAAAATGAATGAGCTGAGTCAATACAATA
Source organism: Equus quagga (assembly GCF_021613505.1). Lineage (NCBI taxonomy): Eukaryota > Metazoa > Chordata > Mammalia > Perissodactyla > Equidae > Equus > Equus quagga. The sequence continues at coordinate 92,527,933 of NC_060273.1, read as the reverse complement.
TGGATAAACCTTACAAATACAATTTTGAGCAAAAGAAGCAAGATTCTAAAGAAAGCATTCAGTATGATTATATTCATAAAATTCAAAAACAGGTGAAATTTTATATTATTTAGAGATGCTCTCTTTAGCTGTAAGGGAAAAAACTTAAATGTTTCCCTTCAAAGATAACTCATATCACAGTGAATATTACATGAAATAATATATAAAAAGCACTTAATCCATGACTTGGCACCCAGGCTATGCTCAATAAATTTTAGCTGAAAGTATTTATCTTTATCCTGAAACCCAGTCCTTTTCCTGGCAAACAGCATGTGCTTGCATTGGGGGTGAGCGGGTGTTTAGTTAACCAATTAACTCCAAGATAAGTTTCCTAATGATCAAGACAGTGACCTGCTACTTAGCCTACTTCTTATGGACTCTAAATGGCATATATTTCTCCTGAGGCATTTCTTTTTGTGTGAAATATATGTGTTCTTAATCATAATTATTGATTTCATATCCAGCTTTTTCTTACAGTCAAAGAGAAAATATATTTAGCCAAAGCAAGTAAATGTGCATTTAAGAGATCAGCCCAGACATATCTTGAAAGTGACTGGAATCAAGTTGCAAGAGAAACGGTGAGGTTTATGGTCAAGGGGAACATGAAGATTGCACAATGACTTTCCTGACGACACAGTCTATATATGGATAGGATTGTGATTCATAAGCATTTAAAGAGAAAAATATAATCAACATTGGTTTTTCAGCCAGAATTGAATAAGGAAACTGGTGGTGGTATAATTTTGGAAGTGGGAGGGGACAATAAGAAGAAAAGGGACTGGAACAATTAACCATCTGGGTCTACATGCCGTGTGTTCATTGCTGAGCCATATGTGTTAACTGGAGTTACCTCTAGGATATCAAACAGTAAGAGACATAAAATCTTAAATAACTTTTTTAAAAAATTAACTTTTTTAAAAGGCAATGTACGTAATGAGATGTAACATATTTAGAAGGCTTTCTATGTTCTAAATATTTTTCCAAGACTAACACATTGAATACTCATAACACTAGGGATTTATAGATGACGTCCTTGGGTCCTTCTGTATTAACATACAGAAATGTTAAGCAACGTATCAAAAGTCACATAATTACTAATTTAAGTGTTGGAGCTAGGTTTAAACCCAAATGCTCTGACTTAAGAGTTATAGCTACTAACTATACTGTCTGTCTAACTGTACTGCCTATTTTGACAGTGTATGTCTCCCTAAAGAATAAAAACCATGAGATTAGCACCTAGTTAGAAAGAATAATTAATAAAAATAGAGAGTCACCAGGTGGTGTGTCTAATTAATAAAACCCTTCTGTAAACCACATCATGAATACATAGATCATTTGGAGGTTTGTGTATTAGTTAAGATTGCACAGCTGTGAGCAAAGAGTGTATTTGTCTTGCTTAACAAGAAATTTGGGGATAGAAAATCCAAGGCTAGGATTGCAGCTCAGTGATTCCCAGGGACCTGGGCTCCTTCTACATTCTGACTCTTCCCTCTTCAGCCTGTAGCTTCCTTCCTCAGCATTGCGAGATGACTTCCCTACTCATGGTGTTTGTGCTCAGGATGGAAGAAATGGGAAAGGGCAAAGGATAAAACTCAAAAGTCGAAAGGGCATGGCAGCTGAAGCCCTCTCTTCTTAAAATTTTTCACCCAAGGACTTCTGCTTATATTTCATTGGCTGCTTCTAAATCAACCCTAGAAAGTGAGTAGGGAAAAGAGGGATGCAAATGAGAGCTGGGCCAGCTAACTATTGGTGTGTGCCACAGGACAACTTTCTCTAGAAGCCAAAATTGTTAGTTAAGGCTCTGCTCCTAGGAGACACTGATGGTGGTTTCAGGAGGGAAGGCCAAGTACTGCTGCCCATTATCCAAGACATGAATAAACATTTGCTATAACCAGCCTGGGCTTGTCAATGGCAATGTTCCCTATAAAAAGGGACCCATAGGCAAAAGCTTCGTAGGGAGGGGATGTCTGCCTTTACTTGTTCAGCATTCATTCTCACTCTTCTGGTAAAGGCACCCTGGTTTTCCTTTGGAAAACTGTGCCTGTCCCAAGCTCAGTCTCTGGTTTGGTTAGGGCTCAGGGCTGGGCCTGGCCAGTCAACATACTCCCTTTCCTTGGTTGCAACTATTAGTTCAGGGATAGCTGGGTAACTCAAATTAGCATACTGAGACTCAACTCCAGAACTTTTGCTGGAACAATTGGGAAACATGTGATCATTTCCCCTGAGATTTTTATCTAAAAGAATAAGGTATGCTTGGAGCTGCTGGGGGCAACCACACTGCAGATTTTGCTTGAGATTAAAGTCAGAACAGAGAAAGGCAGAAAGTAGAGATGAAGAGAAAGACAGACTTCATGATGTTGTTTGAACCCCTGAATCCGTCTATACCGGAAACTTCATAACCTGGTTTTTCATATGGATATTATCGAAGCCTTTACAAAAAAAAAAAAAAAAAAAGCTGTTACCTGTTTAATTTCTGCCACCTGCAGTTGAAAGAGACCTCAGTAATAAAGCCAGACTACATCATCCCTGATTCTTCTTAACACCCTTCTCAGACTTTGGGGACAAATCACAGTGGTCCTCTATCTTCACATACACATACAGTCACTCAAATACTCACATCAACTTGATCCTCTCTCCTTTTTGTCAGGGAGAAGGGAGCTGAGAACCCCAAAGCACCCACCTTCACAACTCTGTATCTGGAAACGAGAAGACAAATAGTGCCCATAATCATATCACAAGTAAAATGGCATCTACACAAATGAAAGGAAACAGTGCTAAACATGTGTGTACTTCCAATCCACTTTTTGCCAAGAAAATATCATTTTGAAATGCTTGCACTCATCTTGCAAAGCACTTTTGGTGCTAGCCTTGTAAAGCAGCACAAGAAAATCTGTAAGAGATTGTGACTAACGGAAAGTCCTAAAGGTTTCGGAATAGTAGTGATGGATTTATTGAAGAAGTTTACTACAATGGTTGGCCTTCTCTGCTGGCTCCAAGACAAACATTTGTTTTGAGGAAATAATTGTGAGAAATGCTTCTGTTTGACAACATTTGCTTATGGAGCAAACATTTGATTTTGAAATCTATACTTAAACTATGAGGTGGCTGCCAAATAAAATACTTGTCTACCCAAACATATGTTTCGATTGAAAAATGCTTGCCAACGTAGACAGACAAAAAGGAAATGCCCAAAACATGGTCAAACTTAATAATTCTAAAAGTCAAATTTTTACTTACTGAATTTTAAAAATGTTAATTTTCCAATCAATGTTCCAGTGTCACTTGTCAATTACTGTATTGTAAAAATGGAGTAAGAGTGTATTATTGTATGATCATGCATAGTCTTTTTTTAGTTCTGTATAAGAATCTTACAGTCTTGTCAATGAAAAAATGATTTTTTTCCTTGAGTCTCAAGAGTCTTGTCATTTTTCTGTAGTTTCATTTTTTTTCTTTTGAAGGGGGATTAACCATGATTAGTCTGTAAGAATCCTTGGGAAGTGTATCTGCCTATTCTAAAACATTTTCCTACATGGTTTTTACTTCAGAAGGATCTGAATTACTAGTCTTTTAAACTCCTCTCAGGCTTATTTCATATATATATATTTTTTTAACATATTTTATAGATATATATATTTTCTTTTTACATAGTTCTTTACAGTTTAAAAAGAGTAGGTCAGAGAATCATAGCTTGTACCATCCAAAGGTAGGTAATGGCATTACCCAATCTAGGGTAAGCTTGGCTTGGGTAAGCCAGGAGAGTGTATGATGAAGGGGTGGACAGGCTTCCTAGGGTTCCCACAGTGTGTTTAAGAGCCCCTGTGAGACCAGGGGTCCTGTTTCCTCAAGATGCCCTGGAAGGAAGGCCTCAGGGGCCCGTCATTTATGGAGTTAACTGGAAGCCTTCCTGACTCTAGAGACTGTTGCTGGGCACTTGGGGGAACCCACCATGAACTAGGAACCACCAACCCTCAGAACGTGAATCAACCATAGCATATGTTCCCAGCTTCAAACACAGGCACTGCAATATGCTTGCCTCATCCCGACTATAACTCGAGGCCTACAGGCTTCAACTAATTTGGGCCACAATCTGGTGACCAAGGGCAGACTGTGTTAGAACCAGGTAGCATTTGCTAGAAGAACTTCAAAGGAGACTGTCCCAAAGCTCCTTATGGTCTCTTGCACATAGTAGGTGCTCATTAGATGTTATGTATAGCTGTTAATTTGTAGGTAACATCGACTGGGCTTGTGTATTCTTACAGACTCCTGGAAAAATGGAAGAGTACATTTCTGGGGAAGGGGTGAATAGGAAGTAGATAGTGAAAGGAATACCTGAGTTTTTGAAGGGAAAGTTCTCCTTGTCTAATTATTTTTTCTCCTTACTTGTCAAGACTTAAAAAAAAAAAAAGAGCAGCTGTTTTTTACTCAATGGCTGTTCATTTAATCTTTATGTGACTGAACTTCCCTGATATGTTTTAAACTCATGAGGCCTTTGAAATACTAATAGCTGATTTCCCTGCAAATGGAAAGGATATATTTAGAGGCTTTTCTGGGAGAATGAACTGGCCCCAGGGATTGGTAATGGACTGTAGAGCCTTTCACCTCGAGGTCAGTAGGTCAAATCCAAATCAGGCCTGGGGTGGCTGAGAGGCATTGTTTGAGTGACAGCTGTTGGGTGACCAGGCTGAAAGGAGCTGGAGGGTTCGGCTGCATTTCAAGTGTAGTGAACAGGTGCTGTCTGCGGTGATCCTGGCAGAGGATGAAAGAGAGTGGTCAGAAATAGGCTGAGCATGGTCTCTCGGCCCCAGAGGCCGTCTTTGACCTGGCGTAGTGAGGAGCTTCCCTTCTCAGTACTGCTGTGACAGGAGGAAAGCCGAGGAGACGACAAGTATAAACTGCCACGGCCTCAGAAGAAAGGGGAGGCTCAGGCTGCATCATCTGAGGAAAGAGCTGACTTCTGCGCCCAAAGCTTTTCAGGGCCTCCCACTTCGTGCGTCTTTCTCCTCACACCCTTCCTTTCCGATGGGAGCTGGCACTGTTTTCTATCACTGAGTAAGGACAAAGAGTGAAGATGCAAAGGGATCAATGGGAAGATGGCAGTGATTAAAACAAATGGTGCAGGTTTTCTTGTTTTGGTTTCTCAATACATGTTACGCACCGCATACCTCAGACTCAAGGCATCCAAGAGGTGGGACATAAAATGGGTGGTAGAAAGGGAGGTCAGAATTTGGTAGCTGCTTCATAAAAAGCTTAGGATAGAAAGCCACATTAGTCTCATCTTTTCATTTGACCATTGAAGAAACTGAGGCCCAGAGAGTTTGGGGTAGGTCACTGTGTAAGGCTCTAAGTTGCCAGCAAGAGAGGTGAGTTCAGCTGATGTAAACAGGGAACAGAGGGATTTGAGAGGACATCCAGAAGCTCACAACACCTCATGGGAACCAGGTGGGCACAGGTAGGAGCAAAGCAGAATCTCTCCCTGGGCCTTGGGGGCTCTTCAGGGGAGGCCCCTGGGCTATAGGTTAGAGCAGAGAATGCCCCACTCTAGGCATGAAACCAGCATCCTCTTGCTTTAAGAGTCTTCAAATTCCACCTGATAGGAGCAGCCTTCCCTGACCACTGCATAGCACCCTCCACCTGCTGTACCCTTTCCCTTTTATCTGTTCTTTCTTGCTCTCCAGAGCACTTACTACCATCTGACAGGGACTTGTTTGTTGTTTACTTTTTGTCTCCACCCCCTACAACTTGGATTTCATGAGGATCCGGACTTCGGGGTTTTGTTTGTTTAATGCCCCCGTGGGCCCTTTCAGAGCCAGTAGAGTGTCCACCAGAAGCTGCCGATACCCTTGGGAGTGGAGCTTCTTTTAGATTCCAGGTCTGGCAAGTTGCAAAGCTCCTCCTTTGGGAACTTCTCGGCGATGGGGTAGTCTCTTTCCAGAGATTTGCCCTTTTTGCCTGCATTCCAAGGTCCTCAGTTAGCTGGCTCTTTCCCGATCCTAAAGCACAGAGAAATGGAGCTTAAAAGTGAATGAACAGATGTAGAAGGAGAAGAAAGAACTACCGGAGGCCAGTGTCCCTGTGCTGTCTGGATGCCAGATTTTCAATCAAGTTTTTGACGGCAGGCTAGAGTGACCTGTCCACTAACCTGGCTAAACAAAGATTCCTCCTAGCTGTGTCCAGCCTCTCTCTTCATTTTCCTTTTTCTCCTTCTCTCCTCCTTTCACCTGCAGCCTGACACTCCCCCCACCCCCATCCATTTTCCAGGAAAATAAATCTCTGGGAGGAGGCCTGGAGAACCCTTCTGAATAAATGTCTATATTAATGAATTATTAACTCAGCCACCCATGACCTTAAACCTAGAAGCAGGAGTGCCGAGGGCAGAGAGGAGAGCTGCTGAATCCTTTATTGGAGTCCTGTCAAAGGCAACCGACCATTTGTTCCCTTCCTGCATCAGGAAAAAAATAATTAATATGAAAGGCAAACTTTAAGATTGTATGTCAAACGAAATCAGATAGAAGGTCTCCAGGACACAGTCCTCTTCTTCCTTTCCTGCCCCTTCCTGCCACCCCCTCCCTGCCCTGTCCTCCCACTGCCTTCCTTCCTCCCAGCTAAGGGTACAATGGGCTTCCTAAGGATAATTTTCGGGGGGGAAAAATTGCTCGAGAAAATGATGAATTTGGGTAGTTAATTTATCGATCCCGGCTCCTCTTCCTACTTGTTTTATTTTAGAGGTCATTAATCAATGAAGAAAAACACCACCGTGTCCCCCCGTTTGCATTTAATACACTCACGCTCCTTATTTATTCCTCTGGAACAAATTCCCAGCAAATATTCACCCATCGATTTGGGAGCGATGGATTCTTATAAAGGTTTCCTCGCTTCTTTAAGTGGTAGAAGTGATTTGTTTCCGCGGTCTTCCTCTAAATAATGAAGAGGAAGGGAGCGGATTTCGGGGGTTCATGTCTTATGGTCAGTAAGCTCGCCTTCTAAACCCCCCCCCCCCCAGACTTGCCAGGGTGGCCCTGGCCCAGCGGGCCCAGGAACAGCTCGGGGAGCGGGCAGCAGCCTCCGCAACGAAGGCAGCGCCTGGGGCAGCCGGCCGTCTGGCCTGGGCAGCTCGCGGTGGTGCGCCCCTGGCGGGGGGCGAGGGGGGATGTAGGGGGCGGGGGAGGGGATGCGCTGACCTCTGGCCCAGCCAATTCCCGCCTGGAGGTCACGGTCGGAGCAGGGGCCCTGCCCGGCATGGTGGGCCTGCTGGGGATGCTCGGACTCCTGCTACACTCCCCTTGAGACCTTTCCTGAGCTCCTGGACTCCCCTGCCCCCTGAGCGCCCCCTCTAACTTTCGCCCACCTCCTTCACGGGAGTTCCCTAAGGCCTCTGGGCTCTAGAGTCCTATCGCTTCTCCACCCGCGCAGGCCCTAGGCCTCTGGGGAGGGGGCCCCTCGAATCTGGCAGGTCCGAGACACCACACACAGTCACAGTGAGAGAGAGAGGCTCTCTACAGTCTCTGCTTCTCCCCTGGGTCCCAGAAGCACGAGGAGGAAGCCAGGTCTCCCCCAAGGTGCCCCCACACCCCCCTGCTGTCACTCCGGAGAGAAAGGGTGGGGGATTGACCAAGGTGGGCAGGAAAATGCACTTGGCGCCTCGCTGACCCCAGGTTGAATCTGTCTCCATCACTCATTAACCGCGTGACCTTAGGCAACCTACCTAACCTTTCTGAGCCTCAGTGCCCCCATCTGTAATATGGGGGTTAAGGACAATGCTTTCTCCTAGTGGTTGCTGGGCGGACTAAATGTAATTGAAGCGCCTACCCGTGCCTGGCCTGTCGAAAGCTCTCGCTAACCGCTCAGCTAATCTTATTACAAAGGGAACCCCCTGGCTTCCCCGAGTGTGGGAGGCATGAGGCCCCCGCAGCGGTTGCTGCAACTAGTGTCTCAAAATCCCGAGGCTTTCAAGTGTGTTTGGGGGCGGTGAGGGGAGGAGTTATTTGGGACAGCCAGTCCCACAGCGCTTGTAAGTGGCCGGCGCCGGGCCGCTACTGCTGCGTCGGGGCTTCCATTCTCGGTGCTCCCTGTCTCTCGCAAAGAACAGAGCAGACTCCTCGATTCTCAGCAATGAACCAGGAGAGTGTGAGAACGAGAGTTTGCCCATTCTCCCGTAGCCCGACGGGCACTCTTTGGCAGTTCTTCGAGCAGATTAACTGAAACGGGCCTGGAACTTCATCCTCCCCTCCGGATGGAGTTGTTCAAAGCCTACGGAGGCTGCCTGGTTAGCCTCGGGGTCCTCAGCACCGTGGGTTTTCCCTCGTGGTGTTTGCCTTCAACTTGGGTACTATCAATCTATCCAGGGATGACTGATGACCTTGTCACAACGACGCCAGTCAAAACATTTTCGGTCCAACTCTGTGGCTCCAACCAGCATCCAGGCATCCTGCGTGAGACCCGGAGAGTCTAAACAGCGCGTTTCCCAGACTCAGACGAAATTAGTGGTGGGAAGACAAAAAGAAACAAGCAGAAATCAGGAACGAATGGCTATAAATTGTTCAGGGTAGCGGGTGTTACATAAGTTGGTTTGTTTGGAGAAAGACAAGTGTCATTTCTTCTTTTTGAGGTGTGGACAAAGCTCCGGCGATAGGAAAGCGCCTGAGCCCATCAATTTCACCCACCCTGTCCGTGCCCTCCCCACAGCACTGTGAATGCTTGGAAGAGCTGGGCGCGGGCGCCTAATTCCGGGATGTGAGATCGCGCCTGGAAGGGTGGTGGAGGCCCAAGGCGCCCGGAATAGGCAAGGTGAGGGTGAGACTGCGCTTCCACCCTGCACCTCGGACGCCAGGTTTTAGGGTGTGACTCCTCCCAGAACAGCCCCAGGTAGCCAAAGGCAAACAAGCCTCACTTGTTTCCGGGGGCGGTTGTACCACGAGACGTGGCTCTCGATACTTGCCTCCCATGCCAACAAGGAGAAGGAGGGAGCCCCCCAGGAAGACAACTTGAGAGTGGGTGGGCTGCACGCTGGGCGGTGTCAGACTTCATTGCAGCCGCCTCCCAGCCCCACCGCCAGTCTTGAGTCCCGCCAGGACCAGCCGCCCTTTAGAGACCCTCGGTCTCACGCCTCCCAGCTCGGCAGAGCCTGCCTCCTCCGCTGCGGAGTGAGGATTACATTCCCGAGCGCAACCCGCCCCGCCCCTGACTCTCCCCCTCCCCGCCAGACTCCCTCACCCTCCGCCCCCCAAATTTATGTTAGAGGTTGCGTGGCTGGCTAGTCTAATCTAGCACCCAGCAGTACTCCTGGGAAAACTGAGCCCGGCAAAAGCGCAAACCCGCCCCAGGAACTGGTCCACTCGCCGGGCTGAGCGCGCCTGCCCCGATGCGGACACAGGAGTGCGTGCGGAGATGCATTCCGGTTTCCGCGTTTCCACTGCTTTCAGGATCAGGGCAGCGAACCGGCACCTAGAAAAGATATATCATGGTCAGAAAGAGACAACAGGCGAGCGAGAGACGTCACGCCAAAAAAAAGTGGGGGGTGGGAGGGCGGAGGAGGCATTTGTGCAGGAGAGGCGCACAGGCAGTATGTGGATATAGCCGAGTTAGAACTTCCTTCTTCCCTCTCCCCTCCTCTTAGTTCTTCTGGCCTGCCTCCCGCCTCCCCCCAACCCCCCATCTCTCTCTCTCTCTCTGTCTCTCTCTCTCACACACACACATACACACACACTTGTATTTTGTGCTGTCGTAAAACCCACGTGTCCAGCCGGGAGGCTGCCAGAGCTTGGAGCCGAGGAGCCGGGACGCGGCGGCGGCCGAGCGCAGCAGCCCACGGCGGCTCCGTCCGGCGCCCGGGTCAGCCCGCGCTCCCGCGCTCTCGGCCCGACTGCTTTCGCGCCCTCCGCAGGCCTCCACATCCCTCGTTCGCGGCCGGGGAGGGCTCCGGGGGGCCGATCTCTAGGGCTCTCCTAAGCTGCCCAGGGGCATGTAGAGCACCCGGGACGCACACTCTCCCGCACGCTCATCGAGATACACGCACGTTCCCGCCGGAGACTCAGAGTTTTCTGGTAAGGCGAGCATCATATAGAACTGAGGGTCTTGAGCCCCGGGGATAGGAGGCTGGAGGTCCCGGGCTGGGGGCGGGGGGCGAGACTGTCCCGCCTCCTGGCGCCGGGGGCCAACGCGGCTCGGGCGCTGCGCCACTCCGGCTCGGGTGGGCTCTGGGCGCCGGCCGAGGGCGGGAGTGGCGTCCTGCAGCTGAGTTGTGCGAGAAGCACCCTCTCGCCGGGCTTCACCAGTGCAGGGTTGGAGCTGGGCTCTCCGGCTGGAAGGCAAGGCAGCGCGCACACAGCTCCCTCCGCGCGGCGCCGCGGCTTCGGAGTAAACTTTGCGCCCCAGCGGAGTTTGGAAGAGGGAGCTGCCAAACCCGGCGGTCGCCGGCGGAGCCAAGGGCTCGGGCTCTCGCTCCGGGGTCTCGGCGGCCGTCCTCCCCGCCCCTCTCGCACTAGGCCTTTGGCCCGGCTCACGCGCACCCTCCTCTCTGCCCTCTGCCATCAGCTTGAGGCGTCGGACATGCTGAAGCCCGGAGACCCCGGCGGCTCGGCCTTCCTCAAAGTGGACCCAGCCTATCTGCAGCACTGGCAGCAACTCTTCCCGCACGGCGGAGGCGGCGGCCCGCTCAAGGGCGGCGGCGCCGCGGGTACCCTGGGCGCGCCGCAACCTCTCCAGCCGCCGCCGCCGCCGCCTCCTCCCGAGCGCGCGGAGCCTCCTCCCGACAGCCTGCGCCCGCGGCCCGCCTCGCTCTCCTCCGCCTCCTCCACTCCGGCTTCCTCCTCCACCTCGGCCTCCTCTGCCTCCTCCTGCGCCGCCGCCGCCGCCGCCGCCGCTGCCGCGCTCGCGGGGCTCTCGGCCCTGCCCGTCGCGCAGCTGCCGGTGTTTGCGCCCCTGGCCGCCGCCGCCGTCGCCGCGGAGCCGCTGCCCCCCAAGGACCTGTGCCTCAGCGTCGCTTCAGGCCCGGGGCCCTCCAAGTGCGGCAGCGGCGGCGGAGATGGCCGGGGCGCCCCGCGCTTCCGCTGCAGCGCCGAGGAGCTGGACTATTACCTGTACGGGCAGCAGCGCATGGAGATCATCCCGCTCAACCAGCACACCAGCGACCCCAACAACCGTACGTAGCCGCAGCCCGCGCGTTCTCTCCCGGGCGCTGGTGCCGTGGAGCGCGGGCGCCCGTCGGGGAGGCGGGTCTGATGAGGGGGACACCGGGTGGTGGGCTGGTCCAGGCCGCGGACCCGCACCTCCCAGACCACTGTCGGAAAAGTTTTCCGGCGTTAGAGAAGGAAGGAAAAGGGATGGGATGACCGGGTGGCACCTCAGGGTTACCTCTTCCCTCTCCCCTCATCCTCTGCTTCGCAGCCCCAAGTCTTTAGGACTCGAGTTGTTCGAGGACCGGGATATACAGATCTCGGTCCTCCCGCAGGATAGCCCCGCGCCGGTCGTGTACTGGCCGCGCGCGATGGGGGGTGCCGGGGACAGGCGGGCCTTAGCGGGACAATTGAGGGTCTCAGCCTTTCTAGGGAGAGTGGATCCCAGGGCTTGTGTCTCCTTCTCTCTACCTTCTCTCTGGATGAACTGCGTCAGCTCATTTTCGGGCCTCGGGGTTGTCGGGGGTACCGGCAGGGAGCTGCTGGCTGGCCGAGCTTCTCTGGGGTCGGAGTTTTGGATGACAACTGGGTCAGTTTTTCCCTGTGGGCAGGCATTATTCTTAGGTCTATTATTTATTTAGAAAAGCAGGAAAAGAAAAGAAAAGTTTAGTGAGAAAAAATATCGCGTCTTCAGGGCAGGGTCGTTCCCTGCGGATCCCGCGTTCTCCGTGCACCCTTGACCCTGCAATCGTTCGCAGTCGGTAGCCACCCGTGTTGGCGTACTTACTTATTTTTTAAAAACTAGGGTAACGGTAATTTAGTATAAGAAGCTTACTTTCCTTGTCCCCAAGTAAACAGCAAACACCTAATTAAACATCAGGTCTCTTCTAGCTTCAGTTCCTAAATTCATATTTTCAAACGCTTATCACAAGCACAGTTCCATTTTGAGGTTTGAAGCAAAACTTTAAATGAAGACCAAGAATGTGTATTACTTTATATCCACTTCTTTTTGGTAATTTCAAAAGTTGCAATATGTTTACACCTAACGTGTTGGGGTAAATACTTCCAGAGACCTCTGGAGAGACCGTTAAAGCAGGATAAGAGAGTCAGCTTGAAAGCAATACAGGATTTGAAAGATCAATACTCACTCAGCTATTTTCTTCATCTCATTCCTTCCTCTAGCTTCTGTATGAGGAAAGATGATCATAAACATGTGTTGTTATTCTATCTTGAATAACTCCCTTCTTGCAAAATGTCTACCACTCTGTGAACTTCTCAATTCGTTGCAAAAGCAAAATAACTTCAGATTCTAGTTATTTTAAGGACTCTCAAAGTCATTACTTTGATGAAAAACACTGGGCATGAGCATAGTGATTGAGGTGTATTAATCTTCTCTTAATGGCTGGAAATAATTGTTCTGATGGAGATGATTATTACTAACAATAAGGGCAGTTCTCTTTACTTTTTTCCTTTCTGAAGTCTGAGTGTAAAATACGTGTTTAAAATGAGGGTTTCAACTTGAATTTGCTCTGCAGTTAAAAAGACTCTTGTATCTCAGAGTTTCAGAAAATTTTATAAAATTATATTGTCAGTGGATTTCAAAAAGTACTTATCTCCTACTGAATTTCTTGAATGTGTTTTCAAAGCAGTCCTTTAAACACGTGAAATAAATAAGAAATGAAAAGACTTTTTTTACCACAAAGTGGAATATGGTCATTTTGGGCTGAGAGTGCTTCACTGAGCTTGCACTTTCTCCTTTGAATGGAATCAGTGCTGGAAAAGACACCAGCAGCGCGCCCCAAAGTCCTGGCTGTGTGCTGAGCTCCCTGTACCGTTTACAGTGCAGTCTTGAGGTTCAATACATTTTCACCAGAGAAAAAGCTAGACTAATCAGAGAAAAAATTGAGACAGATTCCTAATTAATATATAGCTATTGAACCAGTTTATTGCTTAGGTAAATTTTTTCCTCTGGCTGGAAGAAATGAATTATGATTTATTTAAATTATTCCTATTGTGTTAATCTTCTGGCATCTCCTTTTGAGTCCATTGGACTGCTTCAGTGTGCAAAATGCAGGGGAAAAGACCGAAGGGAAAGGAAGTCAGATTGTCCTCTTAGAGTTACACTTCACGTTGCTCCCTAATTAATGGGCAATTGAGAAAGAAAATAGAAAGCTGAGAGAGCTCTGTGTAGTGCTGGGAGATGAGGTCTCCCATTCTTTCAGGAACTTCTCTGGGCAAGCTAGGCACTTATTTTAAGCCTTGGGATGTGTTTTTACAAAGATGAAGTAAGAAGTGATTGAGTTTAATCTAGCTAGGAGCTCAAAACAAATCAGAAATGCGAAGGGTGGGAAACTTTTTTCCCTTGGCAGGAGAAGTTGGTATGTTTGTTACTAGAAAGGGGGTGAAAACCACAGCGTCTCCCCGCCCTCAGGTAGTACGCGGGTGGCGGGTGGGGTGAGAGGTAGGAAGGGGAGCATCTATTAAGTTCTCATGTGTAGATTTCCCTCGGGTTCCTTTCAGTCTTGCCATCTTCCCCTAAAAGAATTTTGTGAAGCCACCACTCAGCCTTGCTTCATTCTGTTACTTTGTCTTGAGTCAAAACTTTCTCTTTTTCTTACAAGGCAAAGAAAGGGGCCTTCTTACTTCCCTGTTTCCTTTAGAAGAGTAACTTTTTTTGCCTGGGATCAGCAACCCAGTAACACTTGTGAATCAGTAACAGTAGTTTCACCTTGAAACTTTACTGGCATCTCTGGCAAATGCCATAGTGAAGGCATAGTGGAGGTCTTGTAGCTCTCTTTCACACAAGATTTAAAAACAGCAGAAACTATACAAGCTAGCCCGGGTGAGTTCTTCCAATATATTCCTGTTATCTGACTCCAGGTATCAATTTATTCTATGACTGAAGAACACTTTCCACTGAAGCTCTGAACGCTTAGCTGCCTCTTCTTTCATCTCTTCAGAGTCCGGTGGTCGTTGTGTAATGTAAATGGGGGATGGGGCCCTTTCTTCCCCCTCTTATATTACTGCCCTGGTTTGCTGTTCGGTTGCCTGAAGCCATTGATTCCATCAGACTCCGTCTCAGTGGCCTCTTCTCGGGCTCTAGGAGGTGGTGCGTTGCTCTGAGACCCTGTCACCACTCTTGGAAGGTAGCGAGAGACCGCCACGGGGCGCACGTGGCATCTGTGTTTGTAAGGAGACAGCCAAACCAATTATTTTTTCATACCTTTTTGTGAAAATGTTTCTCCCTCATACTGGGTAGGAAGGCGGGAGCTAAGGCCTCGGAGAGTCTCTCTGCCGATAGTCCGGCCGCTCTGCAACCTCCCCAGCTGGAGGTCTCTGTCGCCTCCTGGTTTAGGGGAGCCTTGCTGCGCAGGGCTCAGCGCCCGGGAACAGCGCTTGCGTGTTCACAGGTGTAAGAGTAGGGTCTGAGGCTCTCCAGTTGGTAGCGCCACCCTGTCCAAGGGTTTGGGGAGAGGGACTGGGGGAGAGAAGGACATCTGGGCCCACCACTGATTTGTCCGGTCGAGGGCGCAGGGAAAGAGTTAAAGGAGAGCGGGTATTTTCTGACTTTCCCTAATCTCTTCCCACTCGGTTGAAAAACCCAGGTCCTGTTTGGGAAGCTCCCAAACCCAGTGACCCACCAGCAGGCTTTCCTGCCACCGAGGCACACTCGCGGCGCTCCTCCTGCGCAATGTCCCCGCTGTCAGTGGCCAGCAAGCGACTTAGATTTCAGACCTGGTCCCTGGTGGGAGGGAGGCTCCGGCGTCAATGTGGGCTATTGTATTGTTCTATTTTTCTTTTTCTCTTTTCTCTCTTTTTGTGTGCAGGCCCAGCCCCATCCCATAACACACATGATTTAGTTATTTTACATCATTCGTTATCTAGCGCCCTGAAACTGAACATAGAGCCATATATTAGATTGAGGTTAGAAGAGGTGGCGACTGTTTATTTAAGGTGATAAAATGGTCCATCAGCAGTAATCTCCATCGATATGTGCCACCAGGAGATGAAGGATGAGGGGACAAGCCACAATTAATTGCCCTATAGTTTTGTAGGAGAGAGTGGAGCCAGCCCAAGCCCGCTTCGATCTCCTCTCGCGCCTCCTATTCATCATCTCCGCCTTGTATATGGCGGCCTCGCAGGGGCATGGCCGGCCGGGTGGATCTCCGCGCAATATCCTCTCGCCCTCGCACACTGGTGCTCCCATTTAATTTATTAATACAGTCGTCGGGAGACAAATAAAATCCACATTTCCTCCCTCTCCCTCTTTCCCTCCCCCTTTTGTCTCTTCCTCTTGGACCCAGGGCCAAGCCGAGCAGGGAAAGCCCAGCGCGTCTGCGATTCGTAAGGAGCCTTAAACTCGCCTACGGAGAGAATCCTCGAGAAGGTTCCGCGGGAGGCGGGGGCGCGACCACAATCGGCTCCCCTTCCCGGTGGCGGGGCTAACCCCTTCGGGGAGCCTGGAAGACTCCGGCCGAGTGGAAGGAGAGGGCTGGGTGGGTGGCGGGGCTCCGGGGAGCGGGCGGCGGCGGCCACGTCTGCTCTCGTAAGAAAGCCCTTCGCGGGCAGGAAGGGGGCGAGGCCTTCGAAACGCAGCCTACGCGCCGAGGCCTCCAGCCGGGGCCCTGACCGCCCGCCCGCGCATCGCCCACCGCCAGCCGTCTGGCCCGTGGCGCGGGGAGGGCCGGGCCGTGAACTCTGGGGCCGCAAGGTCCCGCTGCGCGCCCTGCCTGCCCTCTGCCCCGTGGGCCAGCCCCAGCCACCCCGCGACCCCTGTCGCCGGTGCCCGCGCGCACAGCGCACGCGGCGCTGCCAGCAGACGGCCGTCCCCGGGCCGCGTCCCCGGGAGGGGATCGATGGGCGCCGGCCCGCCGGGCTCGGCCTGCGGGGCTGAGGGCCGCGACCTCGGCGGCGGCCGCCGCGGAGGATTTATAGCCCGGCGGTTCCTGCTGCCCAGGAGGGGAGGCAGGCTCTTCGCGGCTCCTTGTTCCCTGTGCAGAGGCCGGGTGAGGGCGGGGCAGGGCAGGCCAGGGCGGCGGCGAGGCGGTGGGCAGCGGAGGGTGCTGCCTGCGGGCCCAGGCTCTGCCGGCGCCCACACCGCCCGTCGGCCTCGCCAGACACCAAACCAGCCCTGAAACATTTTGTATTTCACCTTTCCTAGAACGAGAAATAAAATACCAGAAAAGAGAACCATAGCCTGCTTTGCCTCTTTTACCTTAAAAATAGATCCATTTTCAATTACAGAAGTAGTACATGCACTTGTAAAAACATTCAAACAATACAGAAAGATGTGGAACGAAGAGTGAAAGTGTGCTCTGCGCACCACTGGGCCTGGCCTTCTCAAGTCAGTGGGTGAGCAAGGCTGTAACTTAACGATACCGCCTTCCCTTGTTAGGGACCCGTAAACGAGAGCATTAACAGATCTATTAAAGATAGAAAAGAGACCATGATCTCTTATATTCCTTGAGGCTAAGTTGGCATTTCAAAGTGTCCTGCTTGGAGAACATAATATTTCTCACAGATACAGAAAAGCCCTTATGAATAATAATTATAATTATAATAATAATATGTACAAAATAATTTGTAGAAAAACTTACCCTGACTTTAAGAGAAGGTAAGAACAGTATTTGACTCCTCTTTATGAATACAAATAGACTCGTATTACATATTGCTTGGCATGGAATGCTGTGCGTAATGTATGTATTATATATATAATATGTACATATATGTATATTTATGTGTAGTTTGGGCATCTAGCCTGCTTCTCCCTCAAACTTTTTCATGTAGGTGTTTATGGTTCGCTGTCTAGAAAATACTCTGCTAGAATGTTCATCTACTTGCGCCACACTTGTCAACCCCAAGTAATCAGTTACTTGTTTTAAACATCCTCAAGCTCCTTTGGGACTCCAAGACATAAGTCAGAAGCCAAATGTTTTCAGCAGAGGAGGTTTTGGGTATTAAAAAACAATAACGTTAGGATAAAGGATATACTTTGATGTGACTGGGCTTTTCTGGCAGAATATTTTGATACAGCATGAAGTGGTTTATAAATTAAGACTCTTGTTGCATAGACTAATGAAAGTGACTTGGCCTTGCCTGCTCTGCTGTGGACCTAACATTAGGTGATCTTCTAAATATTGGGAGAGCCTCAGCTTTTCACTCTGCAAAATGTTACTATTAACTTTTTTCAATACCTCATGGAGACAAATGAAATTTAGGAAATTGAAGAGAGCTTCGGAGGACTCCATAGAGAAAGGACTAGCCATAGTTTTTTCATGCATAGCAAATATTGGGAGCGTGCTTGCTGTCAGGGGTGGTGGGTGAAGTCGCTACTTTTGGTCCCTATTTTATTACTGATGTAGTTGGTGTGATATTCTGTGTGGTGGAGCTGTTGGAAGTTGAGAGAATCTCTGGTCTGGACTGTGAGGGGAGTGAATACCAAACACTCTTGCTTCTCACCCTTTGTTTCATTAAGCCAACCAGAAAAGGAAACTTAAGCAACTCCCTGGGGTAATTTATTTTTATTTTTATGGGCATTTTGCCTTTGCTTATTGTCATTTGTTTTAAGCTATTTTTGCTAAGGTGCTGAAAGGCCATCTCTGAAGTTAGGCACTAAAATTCAAAATTATGGACATTATCTATTTGCTTTCCAATTCATTCTCTTATTTCAACCCCAAACCCAAGAGTGTGGGAAAGAGAAATCTCTGTAATTCGATCATGCTACCGTAATTTTTGTGGCCCCAAGATAGTGACTTTAGTGAAATATTTCAACTCTATCGATTAAATTATGAGTTTGGATATAAAATTCCCCCGGCTTCATTAGTCTTCCCGGATCTCCAGGTTTAGAGGCTTTGGGGTCAGGCAGACCTGACTGTGAATCTTTCTCGCCACTTTCTAGTTTCTGGTGCTTGGTCAAGTTACATTGCTCTCGAAGCCTCGGTTGCCTCATCTGCAAAATGAGATTCATGATATTCAGATGATGTGGTGTTTGGTTCAAGATAGGTCCTGGCATGTAGTTGGTGCTTAGTAATGATGAGTTTTTATTGTCTTTCTTTTCATTCCTGCTTTGTCTTGAAGCTATTTTCACAATCAGAAGCTTGAGAGGGTTTGTGAAGTGTGTGTGTTCTGGAGGGGTTGACGTATGGATACGGGTGGGAATACCTTGCAAATAGGCCATAGGGTCCAAAACAGAGCCTGACTCAGTTTTCACATTAGTTTGTGTTGCTAGAAGAGGAGGCCTTTGGGTAATGGAGGTCCTGAGGCAGGAATACTTCACTACCTTCAGAAACAGGTTGTTGCTTTTCACTTGAGAGGCCTGGGGACACCTCCAAAAAGCTGGGGTCAAAAGGTCCCCTCATTCCCTGGGCTCTCTTGGGCCGAGTAGCTGACTGAGGGGAAGGCACAGCTGGCTGGAGCCCTTCTGCACTGAGATAGGATACTCACATAGGCAACCTTCAGCTGCCTGTGAAGCAAGTGGCCATATGAGGTTTCACTCATCATGTTAGGTTGCGATTAGGTGTTCCTTCGCCGAAGGGTCCTCAATGACTCACTTTGTCACAAGTTCTTTGGGCCTTTTGGCTGTTTCAGCACGGATAGGGTACTCCTGGGTGATCCACCAGGACTGGCTGGGACCAAGCCCTGGCCCAGGTGCCCCGAGGCCACGAGGCCACCCTTGCCCAGCGCTGGCGCATCCGCTGGTGCCCAGCGCTCGCCGCCTCCGCCTGCTGGGGCTCGTCCGAGATCATACCCAGTGCCACAGGGCTCCGTGGCCCGGGGGCACCGCGGATCCCCAGGGAGGCTGGACCTGGGAGGCCGGGTTGCGTATCAGGCGCCGAGGCCGCCTCCTTGAGGCAGGTCCGCCAGGCTGGGGCGCAGACACGGCGGCTCCGCCAGGCCCATTAATAACCCCGAGGGCGCAGCGATCCGACAGCGCGGTCGCCGCAGGCCCTGCTTCCCGGGGCCGCCTGGCCTCTTCCCGCCAAGTGTGAGTCGAGGGACAGTGGGCGTCCACGGCTGCCTGGCCCGGAGGGTGGGGGTCCCCTTGAGCGCTGGCTGCTCCGGGGAACGTCAGAGAGAGACGGCTTCACAGCAGCTCTCTGTTTATAACGCAGGATAATCGCAGTTAGCCTGGGGATCAACCGTTAGGGCAGGAGTTGGGGTCCTCTCCATTGAACCATTATCCTGATCATTAAAGACCCATGACCCTCATCGTTAAATTTGCTATTCCTTTCTTTTTGGCTTCCGGGAAGAGCTTCCACGCAAGTACAGTCACCCCTAAACCCACCAGAAGAGCCCCTGTTCCTCCACCCGTCCCCACCTGGCTGGAGTGCCCAGAGCGAGCGCTGCCCGGTGCTCGAGGGACGTCAGCGCCAGTGCGCCCTCGGAGGCTGGCTTCTGGGACTTGGGCTCCGGGGCCCAAGGCCGGCTCCGTCCTCGCGCGCGGCCGCAGGGGGAGGGGGTCCAGAGGAGTGGGAGTGGCGACCGAGCCAGACTGGTTGCCCACCTGCCCTGGTAGTTTTCAGTCTCTTCTGTAATTGTAAAAAGAGGAAAACCAAATACACCCAGGCGACCAATGTAGAATCTCTCCGAGGTACCAGATTGGGCAAGAGATGGGCTTTTCATGGGACAATGATAGACCCACTGCGAAACACCAGAAAGAGAGAGAACCCGAGGGAACAGCGGAGAGGGTCAGAGGGAACTAGGAGGGACAGAAGGGAAGGGAAGGGGGTGGTGGGGACAGAGAGAGAGAGAGAGACCCTGAGCAGAAGCCGAGAGCCGTCTGTTCCGCGGAGACAACGACGCCATCCGCGCCCAGCTCGGAAGCTTTTTGGGGCGCCCTGAGTCTCGACCCGGTACCAGGAGGATTCCTAGGGAGCGGCTCGTGTTCACCTCTCCCCTACTCCCCGTGGCCCCTGCGCCCTCACGGTGTCGTGCCCCTCGCAGGTAGCTTACCCAGGCAGGGATGCTGTTGCCTCGGGGATTTACCCGAGGATGGGCCGCCAAGCGGCCAGGTTAACCCTCTCCCTTCCCTCCCTCCCGCGTGTCTCCGGCAGGTTGCGACATGTGCGCGGACAACCGCAACGGTGAGTGCCCCATGCATGGGCCGCTGCACTCGCTGCGCCGGCTCGTGGGCACCAGCAGCGCCGCGGCGGCCGTGCCCCCGCCGGAGCTGCCCGAGTGGCTGCGGGACCTGCCGCGGGAGGTGTGCCTGTGCACCAGCACCGTGCCCGGCCTGGCCTACGGCATTTGCGCGGCGCAGAGGATCCAGCAGGGCACCTGGATTGGGCCCTTCCAGGGCGTCCTCCTGCCCCCGGAGAAGGTGCAGGCCGGCGCCGTGAGGAACACGCAGCATCTCTGGGAGGTAAGTCGCCCGCCGCCTAGCACATTGCCATCCAGCTGGAGCTTTGGCCAGCAAAGAGCCTGGACCTTGGAGGGTGACAACTTCGAGGAGAGCCTCCTTTGTTCCCCAGAGAGTAGTGGATAGACTTCTCTGGTGATACAAATGCCTGGTGTCTGCAGCGCTTACCTTACGGAGGTGCAGAGCTGGGCGTGGCACAACAGCAACTCAGCCAGAAAGACAGGGCTTATAGGTTTCTGAGATGGACTTACCTAAACAAGCCTCTATTCCAGCCGGGATGGGTTTGACCATTGGTCTCCCTGGATCTTGGGAAAAAGAGAAACCAGTTGAGGAGATGAAACAGAGAAGATTGGGCACTGGGGAGTAAGCTGGGTGAACTTTGTGCCCCATTCTAAGCTCTTCCAAGATGTCTTTGCGGGTGGGTGAGAAGGAACATAAGTATAGACAGCACGAAGGAGAGTCAGGCTCATTTTCTCTGATAAAAACAATTTTGTAAACACCGAGTATGAGACTGCAACATGTTTCGTAACTTTCAAAGTGCCTGAAGTAAGCAAATTATATTGTGAATCAGAAATCACAAATTCTGATTCTACTCTGACAAAGTACAATTATGCAACCTTCAACAAAAAAAAAATCAAAACATAGGAAAGCTGAACACTTTGGTATAACCCAATTGATGATAATACCTCAATGGCCCAATCTTACCTGATGCTGTTATTTAAAAATAAACAACCTATTTGAAAAACGTTAACCTGAGCTTTCTCCTAAAGCTTTATGATTAATTATTGAGGTCCATTCCTCAAGAGACAGACCCTTAGCCTAGGTAATCCCCCTACCAATTTTAGCCACTTCCCACCCATAGAGAGTTATTTATGAAATACAAGATGCTAGACGTCTTGCTTTTAAGGGCAATATGTAAATCTGACTAACTGAGGCCAAGGAATATAATGGAGTGGGAATAGCCAGAAAAGAAAGTTTCTTAAATTCCAGGGGCCAAGTTGTCATGGCCCTTATGGCTCCATTAATGGGTCATTTCTGCAGCAGCTTGCCCCACACACTTGGCTCAGCAGCCTGTCAAGATGATCATTTTCACTGTGAGCAGCCTTGTAGTCATTAAAACTTGTAGGACTCAATAATCCACTCAAATTTTTGCTAAGCACCCTGACCAGCACGGTTAGGCCCTGGAGATACAGTGTTGTGAAAAATAGACCCTGTCTCCAGAACCCTTATGTGACTGTTGGCTATGGGGTGCTGAGGCCTGTGCCTGCAAAGCCTCCTTTGATAGGGGAGGAGCTAAGAGTATGAGCTCACAGCCCAGCAGCCCAAGACGACCACATGATGTCCATTGGCTGCACCATGCCCTTGTTATCCTCTGGTGCCCTGTGCCCAGGCCTGCAGGTTCCATTTCTCTCAACTATTGTTGGAAAACAGTTATACATTTTTAGTCTTTTGGGATGGGATTCTTAAGTGAGGCAAAAAAAGTTGAGCATATTTATGTTCCCAAATAGAGCTTTTTCTTTTTGGTTTTTTTTTTTTAAACAGAAACTTTTATAGGAAAACAGGGGAGGAGAGCATGACTTGGTCCATTCAGGCAGGTTAAAAGTTAGAACTTTGGGGTAGGAAAAACTGACAAGTGGGAAATAATCGAAGCATCTGGTTTTGAAATATTTCCTAGTTGGTTTTGTTTCTGACTAATTAGTTGTAACCTCCAATGTGGTTTAAAGTTTGTAAAACACTTCCAGGCACTTTTCATGTTTCACTGGTGTTATTAGGAGCTGTAATACCGTACGGTTAAAGGTCTGCCAGTACTTTTCTAAGGAAATCATAAAGCAAACATTCAGTGGTGCTGATTTGCTCTATCTGAAAATGTTAAAACTGAACACTATTATATTGCCCTCTGATGCTCCAGGTTTAGTGCCCATCTATTTTTAGAGTGCCAGAGGACAAAGCCATAAACATGAAAAAAATCCAATAGTTCTGTATTTGTTTGTTTTTTTTTCCTCAAAGCTTTGGATGATGGGGATGTTGGCAGGAGACCACTACACATATGGAATATAATGATATGCATGAATACTGAAAACTATGGAGCCTTTCTTTTGTACCTTTCCTTTTACTTGATGAAGTTAAAATTCTGTTGTCATAAGGAGACCAGGGAATTTAATTGGCTTTTTGTTTCTGTTGTTGTTGATACTTCAGTAGTTATGAAGTGAGTTTTACCTGTTATTTGGGTGAGTTGAGTGTGTTGGGTGTGTGCATAGAGTTTGTTCTGTGTTATAGAAAAGGCTTGCTGGGTGTTTGCTTGAATGGTCTACAGGTCCCTACTCCTGATTCAGGACGTAATCTATTTTCATCATCTGTAAGAACAGTTAGAAGAACATACATTTAGGGGACTGAAGGGATATTAAAATGCAGCCATGCAAAATGTATCAGTCTCCTAGGAGATCATGTAAAATGTGACTGACTGGGGCCAGGTAACTGAGTGCCAATGTCCATTTGTAAGATAAAACACTTACTTTAATAGGGCTCAGATTTTTATTAGTGTAATTATTTTTAAGATAGGAAATACGAGTTTATTTTTAATTTTTAAACCTTATGATTTATTATTTTTATGAAATGTGACTATTTGAATTAAGTTACATTTATAACAGAAGCCTCTTAACGTTGGATTGTTCCTTAAATTTTAGTCTTTCCTTTCAAACAAACCTCAATTCTATTGTGAAAATTTTTAATTATTGTATTTTCTGTATTAAAAAGAATCAGTAATTGGAATACACTGTTAGGTCTATATGAAACTTTTGGCAATAATTGTTTAATGACTCATGTAATAATTATCCATTTTAAAAACATATTCTTTTAGATATCTTCCAGAATATCAGGCCGACATAAAGCAGATCTTTAAAAAATTAAAAGCACTTGAATCATGACTCTTTCGTTTTAAAAGTCAACTGGAATCATTTCTCTTCCTCGCATTTTTTCAAGTCACTTGCTGATGAAGAAATGTCTTTATATTTAGAGTTCAATACTCAGGTCCTGATGGATCTTACCAGAGTTACTTATCTTTATTTCAGTACAATAAATGGATTGCTAATCTTTTCCCGTCACTGTTTCCAAGTAGATGATGGATTTTTGTTTCAGTTTACAGTTCATTGTTTTTAGTATGGTTGTACTTTATTATACACATGAAGGCTTATTACAGAAACAATCAGATTCACCTTAGTTACTCCTTTTGTTTAATCATTAAAAGCTCTATTTTCTTTGTTGAAAAATGACTTTTTAATATTTAACATACATCAGCCATGGAGAGCTTGTTTGATTGGTTTGTAAGTGTGCTATCATTTTTAGTTAATGTTATCTTTGTGTATAATCCTCGTTCTTAAAAATATAGCAATTGAAAGAAAGTTAATTATCATTCCATTATCTTCAGTATGTTTTGACTTTTTTGGGTGTTTATGGGAAATTGAAAGAGTTTTTCTTTTTTCTTTTAACAATAAACCAAGGTAATTCTTTTTGTAGTTTGAGGAGATTAACAAGTTAAAAGCCAAATTATTAGTCATTTTTGGGGCCAATTTCTTTTAGAATCAGAATTTTAATATGGTTTATAAAAAATAATAAATTCAGATAGTTTAAAACACAAACATTACAGAGTGGGTGAAACGATCATTTGCCTTGCTTACATACATTTATTCCAACAAGACTTGAATGCATGATATATTTCTAGCTATTTGGACATAATGGGAAAAATCTTTCTGAATGTTTTGCAAAGAAAACATAGTCTTTCTCAGCAATTAGGTCTTATTGATGAGAATGAGATAATTTTATCCTAATGTGTTTTATAATAAAGAAGTGAAAAGGCACATTTGATTCCAACATTTATGAAAACATTATCTCAATTATTAATGTGCCCTTTTTCCCTTGAGATAAATTAATCTAGTTGCACATGGTTTTGCCTTTCTGCTTAACATCAGAATTTAATATGACTGGACCTGAGGAATGTACACAGTGTATACTTAAAATTCTACTGGAACAAAATACGGAAGTTTAAAGTAAAGTTACAGTTTAAGATAGGCTAGAATTACTTAGGCCTTTCAACTCAAAGTCTGATTTGACAAGAAATTTTAGCAACAATGACAAGATAAATTGCACTTATTTTCACCCTAGGAAAATGATTCTGCTAATTGAAATAATGTAGTGACTTGTTAGGATTACAGTCAAAGTGCAAGAAAGTGATTTAATTTTACAGAACCTGTCTTCTCTTTGCCCGAGTAAATTTGAGTGTCTCATTTTCATTTGCACTATGTGGAAACCGTCATGATCTTTCTTCAGAAAAATCAAGGGGGATAACATAATGTGGTCCTTTTTGTGGTTTGATTTTGTGCCATAGTAGTTTAGATTTAATAAGAGTTTTGCTTTTAAGCAAATGTATTTTTCATCATTACCGTTTAGCTTAAGTCAAAAGGCATTAATGAAAACCAATATTAAAAATATATTACACATTGCAAAATGTTTATATTTCAAAACCATCACAGGTAATTGGTATTAAAAGGAAATGAATTGATTTCATATTTTAAATGTATTATATATGTTTCTAAAATGACTCAATTCTATACATAGTACTGTACCCATTTGTATATATTTAGATGTTGAAAAAATCATTTAAAATTAATCACTTTAAATTAAAATAATTTTTAAATTAAATTAACATCATTTAAAAATTGTTCCAGGGGCTGGCCCTGTTGCGTAGTTGTTAAGTTTGCGTGCTCCGCTTCGGCGGCCCAGGGTTTCACAGGTTCGGATCCTGGCCGTGGACATGGCACCGCTCATCAGGCCACACTGAGGTGGCGTCCGTCCCACATGCCACAACTAGAAGGACCTGCAACTAAAAATATACAACTATATACTGGGGGGCTTTGGGGAGAAAAGGGAAAAATAAAATCTTAAAAAAAAAAATTGTTCTAGTTAGTACTGTAAGTATATACTCCGTGTTTTGCCTTATAGACTTTGGCTCATTTTGGCCTGATTCACCAAAACACCAGGGGATAGAATTATGTGGCTGTCACAGCTATACTGAAGTAAAAATTGTGTTTCTTAGCAATTTATCATTTAAAGTACTAGACTGCTTGTCAACTTGGTTTTGAATATGTCAATTTCACGAAATCCAAGTAATTTCCCCTTAAAAATAAACCATAGTAATGTTACTGTTATGTTTTAAATTATGCAGAGTAACAGCTGGTGTATCTCTTTGACTTTGCCTCATTTGATTTGAAGGTGTCTTTTATAGTGGTGCCCATTTGATAGAGTGTGAGCATTTTGTAGTTTTACATAAACTGTAAAACCATCTGCCACCTCTTGGAATCGTTTCCAGCATTGTGTTAAAAATCAAAACTTAAGTACTTAAAGTTGGCTTTGAAAAGGCCCATTTAAAGTCCTGTTCCTTTTGGTTTATGTATCACCTTGCACAGTGCCACTCTTGGTTTTCTAAATCCAAAAATGACTCTGCTTTAAAAAAAATTATAACAGCCATTTGGAAATTCTCCTGTTAGTAAGATTTAATCTAAATATGCATGTGACAGTACAGTGCTTTAGTAGCAAATTGTTTACCAAGAGTGATGTGTTCTGTATCTCCAGGACTATTTTCTCATTAGGCAGTTCAGTTTATCTATTGTTTACAGATTACTTCTTTTATTGATATCATTTTGTCCATGTGAAGAAAATAATTCACAAGTATTTCTTGGTCCATAACTGCACATTTTCTTACATCATGTAATTTTTTTCTTTTTCCACACTGACTTAAAAGTAGGATATAGAAATTAAAATCCAAATCTCAGAGGGTCCTGAACAGATGAAGTCTGCCCTCCCCAGTCACTGTATGGCAGCAAGTGATCTGATGAAAATCTGGTTATGGTAACACTGGGCCTGAGAAACCTGCGGGGGAGCCTTTTTATTTCACTGTGTCAATTAAGGCAGTTTTAATTATTTGAGTAAGTCTCTTGTGTTACCTGGAAATTGCTTATAGTTTTAGTATAATATTATGGGTTTTAAAATCTTTTAATTGAAAACTATTCTGCCTATTACTGCCAAAAACTGCCTATTACTAAGCTGAGGAATCATGCCCACAATATTGAAATCCTCTCTTCTCAGAGGATGGAGGTGATACGTTTGTAGTGTGGGAAAAATATTTTGCTGTTCTAAAGAATGCCGTGCACAGAACCACTATGAAACTACCTCGCTCTCTCTTTTTCTTTCTTTCTTTTTTAGAATCGTACACTCCAGGATTTCATGAGTTCAGACATTCCTTGTGTATTTACACAAGAAATACAGACTCCGGTATAACTACTTAGCATAAAAGCCAGAGAAGCCAGAACAGAATATACTTCTCCTTGTAAGCATTTGCCACCTCGCTCAGATAAGTTACAGAATTCCATTATCCAAATTGTTACACATGTGTGACAGAGGTTGACCTTTCGTCATGTCAATCCTTTTTGTGTAGGCCCCAGGCTCCAGCCTAATGGCTCAAACCCTGATTTACTCACTGTAATAAGGGCAGGAGGTCGAGCGATTGTCAGGCTGCCTGTTCGTACTCTTCTTGGAGCCTGGTTGAAGGCTGTTAACACAAAGCTTTTCAAAGTGAATTTACAACCGGCACCACTGACAGAGGCCAATCAGTGCACCATAAATGTCAGGTTAGTGAGATTGAGCAGTAAGTAAAGTACTGACAGCACACTATTGGCTGGAATCAATTGGCCAGGGTTTAACTGAGAAGAGCAATCTATGTGTGGCGAGCTTATGGAGAGTTAAGTGTGCAGACTGGGTTTCCAGGTGGAGTCCGTAGATTTACCTGTTAGCAGGAGCTGAAAGGTTGGGACGTCACCCATTTGCTTCAGTGCATCCAGCCAGCATCATCTGTGGTGATGTCCTTCACAATCTAGGAGTTCAGAGTGGTGGAGCCTGCTGACTCTGAGGGTTGGTGGTAAAAAATGGCATTAGACAGAAAAGAAAGAGAGAAAAGCTATTACAATATGGGGCTGTTAGAACTGAAGGATGCATCCATGCATTGCAGTTCAGCGAAAGATAATTTGTTCAAATTCCAAAACTGTAATAGGGAGTTCCACAAAGGCCCAGACACATATAAAGCCTCTCTTTTGCTCTTCCTGAGGCTCAGCAGTGCAAAACTTTCATGGAAGTCACTAATGAGTGATTATAGTTTGAGGGTCTGAATATCCATGAGATGTGGTTTCCCACCAGACGGAATGTTTTTATCATTTTGTGTAATGACAGCCTGGACAACAATTCATTTAGCTCTGAAGGCATCAGCATTAAAATGGAGGAATCCATTAAAATGCTGTATGCAAGGATTTATAAATTAGGCAATTTCCTTGATTATTGCAATCATTTACAAAATTGATTGTTCCAGTGTGGTATAGACAGATTTCAGCAACGGTCATTGACAACAAGCACATTCTCTGATATCTATAGTTACTGGTCACTAAACCAGGTCACTATTCCTCACCCACCCCCTGCTGTTCTTGGTTTCAAGGTCAGGCAGACTTTCAAAGAAGCTTTATTTATGAAGTTTCATTTGTCTTCAGAGGGGGCCCACCTAGGCTGTAAGGGTAGCTGCAGGCTGCTCTAAAGTTTGCAGCATTGTTTTTATATTTTAATCTTAATTTTGGAGGAGAGTGTTGATGATCCTGATATACTTGAGATCAGTAGCACAGATTTTGAGATGATGCCAACTTAAAAGGAAATAATTTTTGCAAATTGCAGCTGTAAATATTTATTTGATTGAAGATCTAAAAGTCAATAATGTGTTTTATTTGTTGGTCCTTAAAGTTCTAATTATCCAATAGATATATCATAGAGTCACTGGATTTTAGGTCAATTAATTCTGGAAGGCATAATGAAGACATTGTTACAAGTGTGAAATGCTGAAAACGCTGCTGGTTTTCCTATACAAGAACACACACAACAAGTTTGCTTGGTGCTTAATCACTAACCACAAACCACAAAGTTGCCTTTCTTTCTGAAATATCAGACATGGGCATGCCAAACGTGTCTGCAGAGCTCTAGCCAATGAAAGCTAGCCATGTGGTTTATGCTTAGTACAAAATAACTGCCTTTAGACATTTGTTTTTAATCATAATTTTGTTTTAATCATAATTTTACCGTTCAGAAACTCTATCACAAACTGGGCCTTGTAAAATAACAACACTTTAGAAAATTGTCTAACACTATTGGGGAGACAAACAGCTTTTAGTTTGTCCTGATTTGAATACATTATAATTTGATTTCAAGGTAGTTCGTTGTTTAAAAGTGGAGATGTTATGTTTCAGGAAGTCCTATGGCTTGGTGGCACCTTGTGTTTATTTGGCTATTCGTGCTTAATAAGGCAGAAGTTCATTTTCAGTTTTAATTAGTTGTAAAATTCAACTGCTTAAAAATTAAGGAAAAGGCAATATTTTCACTTCGGTGTCTTGATATTATCTCCTCATTTTTATTTAAAATTTTTTTTCACGATATTTCTGGTTTCTGTTAAGACTTAAAAGCCGTGTGACTAGCTCTGTCTTGGGTGAACTGTGAATGAGGCACTCAGTACTAGAGATGTTTTTGCCAGTGCCCTTGTACATTTATTTAATAAACCAAAATTTACAGTGTGCAGTTGTGAAATAATGATATGAGATTAAGCCCATTTTATTAAAATGAACAGTGTTTTTCACTGTCTGTGACCATTTTAAATTAAAGATGCCTCAGATAATGAAGTGTCTTCTTTAGAAACATTCAGTGTAATCTAATTCAGTAGAAGCTTAAGTGATTTTTAATTGGAATCAAATTAAATGTAATCAAGTCATGTTTTCTGTGCCTTGTAAAGCACCAAACCTAAGTGTTGTTAGCATGCGTGGGAATATTAATGTTTATCACAAAAGTAACAGCATTTCAGATATCCATGCTACCTCCAAAATGGTAGATAACCCATATGTAAATCCTAGGTTAGAATACAGTGCTTTTGGAAACTGTTGTATTTGTCCCAAACTAATATTAAAATTCATTTGGGATATAAAAAATGCACAAATAGTTCCTGGGGGACTGAAAAATATTGGGCTACTGAGGAAAGTACTTAACTTCAATTTATTGCAATTAATTGCAGTTTAAAACTTGACCTGGATAATCCACAAAGTGGAGAATCCCATTACTAGGCTTTCAAATTGTGGAAATGAACTTTTCTGTTAAAAATGATTAATGATGATCATAAGAAATTTAAACTATATAAAAGTATAAACAGTGATAACCATTGTTGATTTTTATGATGGCCTTTTCAGAGATGATTATGTAATACCATACACATTTATTTCATTAAATCACAGTTTTGGTAAAAGATATTTGCACTATATCCTTGATAGTGCAAAACACATTTTTAAAGCAGCAACCAATGGCACTGTTTTCATAGGATCTGCTGCAAATGTTTCAATTTAGCTCACCCAGGAATAGATTTTGATTTTGTGTCTAGTCCCATCCTCTCCTCTCTGCATCTTTCTTGGTGGGAAATTTTATTAACAGTCTGCAGACCCTACTGATATTATAGGAACATTTCTACCGGTATTTTCATATATTTTATAGCATGTGTCTTTAAGAAGACCGGAGCCTTTCTGGGGTTTATAGGGAAATTTTAATGGTCCTCAGAGAGGAAGGAAACAATTTCTGTTTTCCTTTCTATACATGAAAGTGTTAACAAAAAAGGAGCAGATCTCTATGAAATGCTTTTCTAAGTAGGAAGACTCATAATTTATCCAGCTGTGAGATTTTACTTAATTTACTTAATTTGTTTGTACCTCTATTTCTCCATGTGTAAAAGAGAGTCATATTGGAGTATTACACAAATTAGAGAGACAATATTTATGACTTTTGAGTAACAAAAGTGATTTTCCCTTTTCCAGTTGGGATTTTAATAGTAATTTTTAAGTCTCTAGTGTACTCTGCTCGTAGTTATAAAGAATCTCATCATTAGACTGTTAAAACAAGAGATTGTAGGCCATAGACCATGATAAAGAGTTTGGATTTAATTACTTACTACAAAATCAGGCTTAAATAATATTTAAATGCAAACTCATTTAGCACTACTTACAAGTAAGAAAAGATTAGGAATTAAAGGGATACCATGCAACATGGATGTAGACAAAAGTCATTGGATGGCTTTAATTTTTAAAACTGCATTTCTAGTGGAGGGCAACAAGAATAACTTACAAATATTTGGCACATAAAGAACATTTCCTAGATGTACATGATTTTGGCAAGCGAAATGATCACTCTTACTCCTCACAACAGAGAGCTGATTTGCAATATGAAAATGTAGGGGGAATGACTTAGTAACATCTAGAAAAATCACAAGGAAGCCGTAAACCTGAAAGTCTTTTACCATGGACCTCAAGTCAGGAGCAATTCTTTAGGTAGGTCTGACACTGGATATTGAATTATGAATAGAAAAATATCCCCATGCCTAGCATACTGTGGCTTGTCAATAAACATTAAATGGCAACAAGTCAATATAGTAGCACATTTTCCACTGTCCATAAAAATGTGTGTGCAGCTGTGTGTGTACCAGTGAATACCGAGGTAACAGTACACTATACCGAATGTGTCTATGTTGATCCTTTGAAAAGCAAGATTTCCAAAGGATAGTCTATAGTTAGAAAATTTTAGATGAAAAAGTAAACATAAATACCAAAACATGTCATAAGGAACAAAAAATTTAGACTAAAATTAATATTTTTTTCTAATATATATTTCATATTAATCATTTCCATTATGATATGTGGAGTTTTCACTTGGTAGTTTAAGTAGAAGTGATATTCAAAATATGAGACAAACAATTCAGCTTAGACTGTACTTCTAAATGTGGACTCCTGCAGTGGTATCTATGCTGTACCAGCTACATATCAACTCCAAATCCAGGATAGCTAGCTGTGTTTTAGCAAAGCTATTAAACAATTAAACAATAAGAATAATAATCTATAATGAGTATAGACATTCAATTTTGCAAGGCAAAAAATCCTGGAGATTGGTTGCACAACAATATGAATATTCTTGACGCTACTAAGCTGTACACTTAAAAATGGTTAAAATGGTGACTTTTATGTTATGTGTATTTTACCACAATTGAAAAAATAATCTAGACTTTAAGTGATTTTTTCCCCCTCTAGCTCAATAATTCTTAAACTGTAGCATACATAAGAATCTTGAGGCACAGGGAGCCAAGTAAAATGCAATCTGGGGACCTGCCCCTAAAAGATTCTGATTCAGTAGTTCCGCACTGGGGCCCAGGAATCTATTTTCTTAACAAACGTCCCATGTGGTCCTGGAACTGCACTTTAGGAAACAAAATGCCAGGCTCCACCTTTCTCTGCCTTACTCCTGTGGTTGCTGGCTCGCCTTCCGGCCCGTCCCTTGTCTTGGCTACTCTTGAATAAGACTGGCATCTTTTCTGCTTCAGTTTCATACCTGGTCTCGTCTATTTCTGAGTTAATTCTAGTCTCAACCTTGCTTTCATTCTGCTACACTGTGGCTAATCTCTGGACGTTTCCAATCTCCTCCCTTAACCATGCACCGTGTCCCCCCGCCCCCAGCCTCCGCTGCCTTAGATAGATAGATTAGATAGATTGATTGGTTGATAATAGGTAGATAGGTAGGTAGGTAGTAAAGACAGATATAAATATTAAAGAACTACTAACAGGCAGCAAAATGGACTCCCATGACTTTTGTCTGTTTTGTGTTTTGGGAGACCACCTGGCTGGGTGTAAGGAAGCAGCCAAAAAGGCAGAAAGTTTCACACTGTGTATAAATTGCAGTGTATAATTAGTCCCTGAGACATCGAGGTGTGCTTCAGAGGAGGTGGCCTATTGGAAGGCTTTTGGTGGTGTTCACAAGCCCTGAGTTCCAGCTCTCACTGGGTCTGAGCTATGTGACCTGGAGCAGACACCTTGTCTCCCTCAGCTCTTACCAGCACTACATCCGGTTGCAGTGTCCTCTCCATTTCTCCTGTGAGTCTCTTCTGTGCAGTCCTATATCATATAGAGAGGCCATATGCTCCTTGCATGATGTTTGTGATTTGCAGTCTGTAAATTTTCCATATGCCAACCTTATCTGCAAATTTGCTGATCATCTGTTTTCCTCCTTGACTCCCCATTTCTGCCTGTTGATGGAAGTAGTCTGTGAGCATGCACCCTGTTTTCTGATCTCACCTTTTCACTCAGAGATCTCACCTGTTCTTATTGTTTCAATTGCTCCCTGTGAGGAATGGCCCTCAGACTTCATTTCCTGCACTGATCTCTCTTAAATTCTATATCCTCAGTTGTCTGTGGGACATCTCCTTTTGGGTATCCTGATATTATTTCAAATTGAGTTCTCTAACTGTCCCCACCCTACATGTCCTCAAATAGGTGTCTATTTATCCTTAACTTACGGTGCTCTCATAGTCCTTTTTGGCCTATGAGCCCAACATTTTGGAGTTACTGTAAAGGCTTTTTAAAATATTTGTATTCATGGCGACTAACAGAGTGTCTAGCATACAAAAGGCACTTAAACACTGTTGATCTGATAGCGTTAATAAGAGCTAACACAATTAAGCTGAGGCTATGTGCCAGGCACTCTGCTTAGAGCTATATAGGGATTATCTTAATTCATCCTCAGAATAACCCAATGAGGTAAAGACTACTATAGTCATTTTTCAGATGAAGAAACTTTTAGATGAAGGCACAGAGAAGTTAAGTAACTTGCCCAAGGCTGTATGTAGTAAGTGTAGGATTTCCACAGAGGTGTTGTGGGGTGCAGAGTCCTTGCTCTTAACCAGCCTGTAGCTGTGCTGCCTGGCCCCTCCCACTATCACACCTGGACTCTCATTATATTACAGGGCCGCAGTCTCTGCCACAGACTTCTGCATGCAGCTGGCCCTGGCCCTTGGATCTGGCTGTGAGCTCTCCCTCCTTGGTGGACACTGCTTTGGTTTCTCAGACACAGCCCAAGCACAGCTTCACAGAGACCCATAGCTCAGCCCTTGACATGATTAGTTCCACCCTGTGTTCCAGGACCATGGGCTTCATATTTATTATCCCATAAAATTTAAACTCCCTGGCATTCAGAGAAACACATTTATTGAGAAACTACCGTGCATGAGATGTTATGCAGGCCACAGAGATGGACAAGACCAACTCTGCTCTCAAGAACCGTAGAGCAGTAGGACCGTTGAGTAATTCCAGTTGGAAACAGTGTGCAAAAAGTGATTTTTGTGGTGCCGAGAGGAAGGAGAGGTAACTTCCTGCTGGGAAGATCAGGTGTGGAGGAGGAATTTGACCTGGGGACACAGAGGGTTAATACTTAGAGAGTCAGGGATTGTGAGGAAAGATGCTCCTGGGAGAAGATCAGCCTCTCATCAATGGAGCTCCATAGTCCTTCCAAGCACAGCTTTACTGCTTCTGTCTGCTCCTTCACTCTAATTAAGCGAACAGCTTCCTGTTCTTTACCAGTGTTTTGCTAATTTCTACTGCTGAGATTTTGCCTAAACTGTTTGAAGAAACACCTAGAAGGCTTTCCCTTATTATTCTGGTAAATCTGTATCTTTTACTTTTTTAGAGTCCCATCTCCCAAGAAGTCGCTTTGGGTGAATCCCAGGTCTCCACCACCCTGTCCACATTTTCTTTCCTTCAACCATCCCCTGACAGCTGTTGAAGTTTTGCTTTATCACCTGATACAGCTTGCAGCCCTAGTTAGTTTGGTATGCATATATTTGGGACATACTTATACTAAAACATTATTCGTTATTAATTAACTTTGGGTGTTCTGTATTTTTATTTGCTAAACTTGGCAATTCTTTTAAGGTGACAATTGAAAAGAGACCTGATGGAAAAGGAATGAACCTTGTAACTGTGAGGGAGGCCAGTATACTGGAAGCCCAGTGAGTTCAGAAGAGTGTGGTGGGAGAGGGGGTCAGAGGTAGCTGCAGTCAGATAAATTAGACTGTGGGAAGGACTGCCTTTTATTATGAGTGAAGTAGATCTTGAGTGAGGAGTAGCGCGAGCCAACTTATGTTTTAAAAGGATCACTCTGGGTGATGAGTCGGTGCAGGGGCAAGGGTGGATGCTGTTAGGAGGAACTCAGAGGACAGGATGTAGCTGGAGAAATAAATTAGGAGTCGTGAGTGTATAGCTGTTATTTAAATCCGTAGTATGCTTGAGCTCAGCTGGGGAATGTGGGTAGGCAGAGCTTTGACTAGAGGATGGCGAAGATGTCTCCAGTTCTATAAACCTCTGTGAACTGTATCTGTCAGTCAAATGTGGATTAAGGACCACGTAGTTAAGAATAGTTGTGTGGGGCTGGCCCCATGGCTGAGTGGTTAAGTTCATGAGCTCTGCTTCGGGGACCTAGGGTTTCACCAGTTTGGATCCTGGGCACGGACCTAACACCGCTCATCAAGCCATGCTGAGGTGGCGTCCCACATAGCACAACCAGAAGGACCTACAACTAGAATATACAACTATGTACTGGGGGGCTTTGGGGAGAAGAAGGAAAAAAAAGAAGATTGGCAATAGATGTTAGCTCAAGTGCCAATCTTTAAAAAAAATGAATAGCTGTGAATGCCTCATCTCGTTTCCCTCCTCTGCCAGCAGTGGGAAACAGTGCTTACTTTTGCCTCTATGGTTGACATGGCAGTGAGATAGTAGTATAATGACTTCAGAATGATGCTACCACTCCTAAATGTGTAGGAATCTGTGAACCGTGAGGCCATTGTATGTTCCTATTGAGGTCAACAACAGGATCTTTCCTCAGAGAGAGGGATGCTTAATCTCACTAACCTAAATGTTCTACTGAAAATCTCATTTATCTCCTCTACTCGTAGTGAGGCATCTGCCCACGTGTACAGATTGCATGAACATGCACATGTGCACACACACTGTTCTCTTGCGTTTTTCACAGTGCTTCTTGTGAAGTCTTTATTTTTTTACGATTACAAAGGCTAAACATATTTACAAAAGGGAATTTGGAAAATGCAGAAAAACATTTTAAAAAGAAAAGAAAAATGAGCTATAATTACTTCGGTGTGAATCCTTCTTATTGCAGTTAGTATTTTCTTTTAACATATAGATGAAAACATGCCATTTGCTTCGTATCATAAAATCATAAGTGTTTTGCCTATATTGAAACTTCTTTGAGTCTATAGCCAATGATTTTTATTGGCTATATAATCTTAATGTGGTTGAATCTAATTGTTGAGCATTTCTGTTGGTTCTTCCTTCCTCCCTGCCTCCCTCCATTCTTCCCTCCTTATTTTGAAAATATTACTGATCATTTGATGAGTGTGTTGGATCATGCTTGTCAAAATACTTTCAGGAAAAAACACACGGAGAAGCTCCCTCTATATTAACAACAGTAATACTGAGAACAACAGCAAACATTTGTCCATTACTTTCTAATTCATAAGAGATTTCACAACTGGCTTACTGACTTTGTTGCTGCGCCCTCTCCCATGCAGGGAGAGCGCTCCGTCCCGCCTGGTGCGAGTGAGATGGGGAAGCTGGATCCAGAGGCTGCCTCCTCGCTCCTCAGAAGGCCGGGCCGAGCTGGCTCTTTTGACCCGTATGCTCCAGGGGAGCTTTCCATCTGTCCAAATCTTAGCCTGGAACTAAACGCCTCCACACAGTGATGAAATCCCTAACAAATGTAGTGACAACACCGAACATAAGGCCTTAATTTTTTTCAAATTGCTTGCATTTACAGTTAATTCAATTTGAATTGTAAGTCACCTCCATGTGAATGACTCATGCCCTCCTTATTGTGAGCTTTGTTTTCTAAAATGTATAAAACAGAGAGAAGTTAGTTTGCAAACTGCGCATAGCCAAGGTAGTGTTGAGCTGACTTCCAGCCAAGAAAGTTGTTTCATATCTTTGCACAGGTATTTGCATTCTAGGTCTGCAGTTATACAAGAAAACGGAAATACCTTTTAAAAGCACATTTGGACCACTGTCCACAGTGGCCATTGCAGGGAAAAATATGCAAATCAAACTTAATTATGTAGAAAAGTGAAAACAGTTTTTTCTGTTACAGGACATTTTGCTTCAGGCCAGCTGAAACCCTTCTCCAAGTCCAGACCTTTTGGGATCTCGAGGGGCAGATAGATTAGGCCTTGCAGGTTGTGATGAAAACAAGGAAATAGTTTCAAAGCAAATCACTTTCACACTGTCTGAAAGACTGGAGAGACACAGTAAGGAGATGTCCAGAAAACAACCATATAAATAGATAATTGCTGAAATACTTGGATAATTTTGAGAATAAGTGCAGCCTAACATTTTTGGACAGTGAAATCAGCTTTTCATAATAACTCTGTCTCCCAGCCAGTAATTTCCTTGTTCTCCCTAATTTACTTCACTTCTCTGTAGCTGGCAAATCCCTGTGTTCCGTCCCTCAAGTAAACTGGCTTTCCAGCTACCAAGTTCTGTTGTGAGATTCTTGTCTTGCCTCCTGCTTTTATGCACAAACTGGTTCTCGCCACCCAGCCAAGGAGCTCTGGAGCCCGGAAAGGGCTGTGGACTTTCCCCACGGGGCCCCAAAGGATGCCTAACATTTCATTTAATTTGGGACCCACGTCCAGAGTAACTCTAGAGTTATGCAACTTTTAACAATCTTAGGTCTCTTAGTAAAGAGGGGGTGGGGACTAAAAGAGGGCAAGAAGCATACCCAGGCGATCTCTGCTCGTGGGCTTATGGCTAAAGTGGTCACAGCCAAGGTTGGACTGCCCTAGAAGGCAGTGGGTCATTTGAGGTACCTTTGGTTTTTGGCATTCTTTTCTTGGCCAAGGGAGAGGAGTGGCAGTGACTTCTACTTCTGAAAACTCTGTTCAGTGACCTGGTATGATGGAAATTTTCATGCTCTCAACTTTGCATCGCAGCAAGTTTGTGTCTGGACATTTTAAAATCGGTGTTTTAGGAACACATTAGAAAGGACCAGATCACCAGTAGAAATAAGGTGAGTTTCATTTTGATGACCCATCACCGTTCCTGTTTGGCTAGAGTCACTGATGGGTTTTTCTTAGATTCATCTTGATGACGTAAGATCTTTAATGATGGACGTTCTATTTAAATCTTGCGAAAGTTGCCAGAGCAAGGAGTTTCATTCAAAGCAACTGTGGAGAGTATCACATAGGGATGAAGGTGAAGTCCAAGCAGCATTTGCTTTGCGTGCATGGTGACTATCATACTGAGAACTGGACCAGAAATTGTGGAGATGTGTAAAGTGTTAACAGAGGTAGTCCTGATTCTGGAGGAGTTTTCAGTGCGACTGAGGAGAGCCATCATTCAGTCATTCAATATATATCTGATAAGCTTCTGCTATGTGCCAGGCACTATACAGGGTCATTGGAGGATAGCGTTGTGTTAGAAAGACATGGTCTGCCCCTGGGAGGAACTTACAATCTATGAGGAAGACATCAAATATCCAAGAAAGATGTTTAAGTGAAATAAACAAGCCAAAGTGAGTATAACAGAGCACCTGATTGTGAAAATCCAGAGGGATAACTGAAGAAGCGAATGCAGGACCAGATGGGAAGGACAGTCATTTAGAGCCTCTGGAGGTGGTTTTGCATCTCCTTTTCTGGGATGAGTGTACATGGAAGAGTAACAAGAGGAGAGACGGAATTTAAGATGGAAGAATAGCCAGTGCAAAAGCCCAGAGGAGGAGAAAGCAAGTTGTTTTTGTATGAAAGGTTGGCTTGGTCCGTGGGTCTCTCTCAGTGAGGTGATAGTAAGAAATGAAACCGAAGAACCGGGAAGGCACATCTCTGAACTTCTTGAAAACTGGTTAGAGTTGAGCTGTGACGTGTGAATAGGAAACTGCAGCATAATCTTAGGAGGGTGAGTTGAGGAGGGCCAGTTGCTGATGAAGAGGATGTGGGTTTGACTCAACAGATAATATTTCAACTAGTAGAACTGTATGTGATGGAAGTCTCACCGACATCTGGGATCTCCCCTCATTCAGACGGGTAGAGATTATGATAAAGCTAGGGACATCCCTGAACCCCAGAGAATTTCAGTGACAAAAGCACAGTTTCTGTCACACATGGACTGTCAGTCAGGCTGCACAGCACTTTTAGGGCACTTGAGTGTTGTGATGTCTTAGATTTGGTCTGTAACTCCAAGTGACGTCTAATTAGATGGACAAAGGAGTAGAGGGGGAACAAGTGTGAGTAGAATGGTGCTTGAAAGGCCAGTAGGAGCCTCTCTAAGGTAGATAGCAATTCTCCATGTTAGAGGTTTTTTTTTTCTTTTCTGATGGTGATTGTGATAGGGTCACCCACAGGTGTATGATCTGCTTTTACAAAGAGGATAGCATATGCTTTGTGACAAATGAATGTATCTCATTAGATTCAGGATCTAATTGTCTCTGCCCTGTGTAGTCCTTCAACAAACAGCACTTAGCTGTGCAAATATAGAGGAAAAAAACAAAGAAAAAACTAGGAAACCCAATTGTCTAGGAGCACAGAGTTGAAAGATGGGGGTGGGTATTCATTTGACATTTCCAGAAAGATTTGGATAATATACCCAGTGTAGCTGGTAGCATTAACTGTTATTATTTCCTACACACCAAGAAACAAAAAAGAGAGAGAAATTAACAAGAACACTAAGGAATACAAAGTTTAAGTGAATTGAGGTTAGGGTAGGGAAAAACAAGATGAGAGATTTTAAAAAAATGAAGGAATGAGAATAAAATGGGTGATAAAGGCTGGGAGTTGAGAAGAGGAAGAACTGGCAAAAGGACGGTAGTCTATGAGAAGATGAAGAAAGAACTGCGGGGGCAGGGAGGCGCTGAGGGCAGCTGGGGCTCAGGTGCGTGGTACAGGCGGGGGTTACAGTCCTACCATCTTCAGGGCCGCCATGCTTCTTCCTCAGCTGCATCTCCACTCCTCCTACAGTGACCAGAAGCTTCTGCCGGTGATGCCTGGCCCTGCCCCCTCTTGGAATTAGAAGAATGCATCTGTTTGTGGGCTGGAGATTAGAGTTTCAGGCTGGGGGACTACAAGGAAAGCTGTCTTTTTGGGTGGCCTCACAAGACATGCTTCAGACCTTAAGCTGATACTTCTAAACTTCCTTCTCTGATAATCTATAATTTTCTGTTTTTAGAACTACATTGTCAGCGGTGTCAGAGAGACCCTTCTCAGATGATTCATCCATTTAAGACTAGCAGTAATATCTCTTGTTTGGAAATTAAGCAACAGAAAGGAATTCAAAGGGGCAATCTAAGTAAAGACACTTTAAATTAAAATATATCTATAGTTATATACCAAGTTCAGTCAGGTCAGTTTTTTTCCAGCACTTTAAACAAGGTTAAAAAATTATATTTTAATTTATATTTCAACATGTTTTTTAATTTAAAAATTTTAAGTTGAGTTAAAAATTATTTTTAAAGATTTTTTTCCCTCACCATGTCTTCTGCAATGCCTGATACACATTTGATGTCTTGTAAAGAGTTATTGGTTAGTTTTTAATATCTTTCATTCTATTAAACATGTTTATTTATTCTCAATTTACCTTGTTCCAAAAAAGATTTAAAGTGCCTCTTAGAAAATCTAAGTTTAGAGATGGGTAAATATTTTAAGAAAATAAAAATGGAAAATTCTAAATGAAACAAATGTGCATAATTTAAAAATCTTCTAGATACTGTTTTGATGCTGGAATGTGTTCTATGGAAATAGCGTTGTCTAGACATGGTTACCTGACTGTACTCCTCCTCCAGGTGTCCTGTTGTTTGTTTGTAGAATGGACGTGATATTACCACGATGGGATGTTTTGCTCCATCATCTGGAGGCAGTGACATACAGTGGACAGAGCAAGATGTGCAGAGTCAGACATGTCGAAGTCTCGGTCTGTGGGGTATGGCTGACTGTAGCTGTGCAATGCTGGGTTTCTTTATTAAATTGTGTTTCTTCCTATGAAGCAGGTAATTGGTGTTTATTACCAAAAAGTCAGAAAATATAGAAAAAGATTTTAAATTCTCAAAGCCCACCACCTGGAGACAAACCCTAAATTTTAAATGTATTTTTTTCTAGAAAATTATGTAGGTATATATGTGTGTGTATTATGCTGAAAAAAATTTTTTGCTTAAAGTTATTACCTAAACGTATCCTAGTGTAATTATTATTTTTTGTAATCATTGTATTTAATATATTACCCCACACATGAGTGAGTCAGAATTTGCTTAACTGTTTCCTTATTGTTAGACATTTAGTATCTATGTTATTTGCAGTTTTTCATTATTTTCATGAGTTTATTTAGACATGTTACTTAATCTTTTGGAGCTGTAGTTTTGACTCGTGTCTAACTGGGTATTATTTCTCTCTTATAGGGTTATCAGTAATAATGAATAAGGTAATACATGATAAATAGTAGCTGCTTATTAAATATGGGCACCTTTTTTTCTTTACCTTTGGGCTGAATGTGGCTGTCTTAAGATCTGTGAGTTGATGTTTATAA
The DNA here is from genome assembly GCF_021613505.1 of Equus quagga. NCBI lineage: Eukaryota > Metazoa > Chordata > Mammalia > Perissodactyla > Equidae > Equus > Equus quagga. The sequence goes on along the minus strand of NC_060273.1, from coordinate 92,486,921 downwards.
ATGTTAACTCACTGATGTTTTGAAAATGTTTATTACAAAAATGTAAAATTCCCTATTTTATACAAGAGGGAGGGTTCTAAAAAGTTGCTTTAGCTTCAGTTTTGCAAACTGAATATTTTTAACCCACCAGAGTAGTGGTTCCCAAACCACTGGAGTGCTTTTTTCTTCCTAACTTTATAGAAATTTAAAATATACTCAAAAGAAGAGAGAAATAATATAATAAATCCTCTTGTACCCAGAATCCATTTTGAATAATTTTTCTTTTCTTTTTTGTTTCCTCCATTCTATCCTACTTTTTTTTGCTTTGTTTTAACTTTATTTTGTATTTTTTTGTTGGAATATTTTAAAGTAAATCCCAGACACCATAGCATGTTACCTACAAGTACTTTAGTATCTATCTCTAAAAAGTAACAGATTTAAAAACCCACATACCCATAATACTGTCATCACATCCAGCAATATTAACAATAATTTCTTAGTATTATCTAATTTCCATATTCCCTCATTTCCCTGCAAATATCTTTTTTACAGTTGTTTTGTTTGAACAACAAAACAAGATCTTCACATTACATTTTGTTGAAATGTCTCCTTGGTCTCTTTTAATCTGTAACTGTTCAATAGTTGTGGAGCCTTTTTTATACAGGAGAATTCTTGAGTCTCCCCTCTAACCTACTGAACGAGAATTGTCAGGGATGTAGTCTGCTGGTCTGCATTTTATAAAAGCTCTAGCGGTGATTTGACGGACAAACAGCTGTGAGAACGCCTATACAAAGGAGCATACTTAAGACACCTTTGGAATGAATTTTTAGTAAAACAGTAAACTTTTTAAAATATAAATAATCACCCCCTAGTTCCCTAGTTTGTTTATTTTATAAGTGTGAATGCTTTATTTATTGGATTTTCCCAAAATGGGACTCATTTCTTATATGGATGATGATTGAGATCATTTATGGCTTATTTCTACAAACACTTTTTTTTCTCCTGGTGGTTATTTCTTGTTATGGGTGTTTTTACTGCTTTCTGTTAAGAACTCTATACCAAAATTTCTCAGTCTGTTTGCATCATATCTGTACTTATCTATCTCTTCTTTGCAAAAACTTTGAAAGTGAGAGTATATAGGGAAGTAAGAAGAAAATAAAAATTACCTATAATCTCTCTGTTTAGAGGTAATCACTTAGTATTTTCACTGTATTTCATTCTAGTCTTTTCCTATAGCAGTAAACTTTTTTTAAAAAAAGTTTAAAATCCTACCATGAACATTTTGTTACCTTTTAACATAATATGTTGTAAATATTTTTTCAATGACTGAACATTCTTTACTCTAAGTTTAATGGCTGCCTAGTAGTCTAGCATATGGGTAGAGTTTAATATTGGATATTTGTCTTGCTAATTTTTTTTCCTGGTGTGGATAATACTCTATTAGAGTTGTTACAGATTTTTTTTGCATATATGTGACTGTTTTCCTGGTTTAAATTTTTCTATTTTTGAGCTAAAATGTTTATACATTTTAAAGGTTTTCATTTTGCCTAATTTGCTTTCAGAAGTGTTGTGTCTGTTTACAGCCCTCAGAGTGGATGACAGTATTTGTTTCCCTGATCCTTTGCCTACACTGTGCTCTTTTTCTATTACAAAACCATTTTTGTGTCCTTTCCTCTTTCATATTAGGGGTTTTTAATATAGGTCCTCAGGTATGCTCAGCTATACTTTCTGAAGGACATCATACCTGATGATTCAGTATTTGGCCCTTTTGACTCTTTGAGTGTTAGGAAAACATGCTTAGAAGGTCTGGGAAGCCACTTGTGGTCAGTTCAAAGCTCTTCGCTGTCTTTACAGGAATAAAGGATGATCAGAACTGTGTAGCTGGCTATTGAATTTTTTCATCTGGTTTGGTCATTTTAGATATTGCATTGTGGCAGAGATAATGAAATGACCTAGTTCTAGAGGTGGCTGCATTTCATCGGTAAGCAAAATGAATCCAAAATAAATAAACTTTGTCAATTATCTTTAGGATGCTTGAGGTCCAAGTTTGCAGAAAAAATATTTCACAATGCTTGTATTATTTTCATTTTTATTGCCCTTTGTTCTCTTTCCACATTTATACTGATGCTGTAAATAGGCGTATGATCTCTCTTCCCATACAAACTCTGATAAAGTTTGAAACTTTACCCCCATTTGATACAGACCCTTAGATGTGTCCCCTGATTTCTTATCTAGCTTTTCTGGCTTCCTTCAGTCCAGTCTCTTGTCTCAGATGGGAGCACTATGGGCTCTCATTTCAGGATGACAGAAAGAAGAATAACATGAAGAAGAAAGGGAGAGGCAGCTGAGGTTTGGGTGGGATAAGGGAGAGCTAAAATATTTGAATATTTTGAAAACCTGGAGAAATGCATGGTTTGGAGTAGAATACAGCCTTTAAACAAAGCTTACCAGAGTGGAATGAGCAAGGTCAGGGAAGACAGGATCCCTGGCAAATTTCGACCTGGTCCAGGGCGGGCCAACCTTGGAGACTGACCTGCCAGGCTGAGCGGCTGCTCCTTCTGTGTTGAAGGCAAGTCACGTTGTGCATCTCAGTTTTGTGCTGTAATTGTCCTGAGCAACCACACCAAAATTCTTTTTGTTTGTGACCGTTGATGCAGCACGACAGGGAGAGCCAATCTGGTGGTTTTCTAAATAATTATTTCCGTGTAGATGGCCAGCAGGATAATTCAGACTCCAATGGAAATGGAAATGATTTTATCTTAAATTGTCCACTTTAGCCACTCACATTGGTAGAAAGAATGCTGCCAAATTTCAGTTTACTTTTGTGCTGTTTAGACACACTTCATATGGTGCTTTATTTTAAAAGACCTCAAAGTATTTTTATGGAAGTGTTTACAGGAAGTTTGCTTCTCAAGGGCTAAGGCAGAAATACTATTACTCCATTGGTAAATGTACTTATCCAAATCTGCTTTTTAAGACAATAGCCCGTCTTAGAGCTGGTATTAAATGGAATGATTCTGGTCTTTCACAGATACAGTGTCTAATTCAGAACCCTTGCTGTTTTTGGCAATCCCACTGCCTTGATTTAAGTGGGACAGGGATCAGGGATTAAAACGACTCGACCCAGGGGGAAAGTAGACAAGTTTGACAGCAGTGAAAACCAAGACATTGCTGCATCCGGAAAATTTATGGTTAAGACCAGGGAAGTCTGCAAAGTTAGACAACTCTGTCATTTATTAATTTATCGGCCTACGCAACATGTTTTACTTTAGAAGACTGATCTATGACCTCTGAAAAGATATGTCTTCAAGCTCTGTGTTTTTTTCTTCATACTAAATAAAGATATTCTGCTTATGGTTTTATAAAAAAGGAAAGTAAAATAAAAGGAAAAAAAGATCCATGCTTTTGCATCTAGACCTGTGAAACAATTTTCCTTTTTCTCTATTTGCATTCTGTGTACCCCAAAGGTTTGATGCCAGAATCTCATCACTACAAATATTTCCCTTGAAACTGAGTGCGGGCAACTTATAAAGCATTTTTTTTGAAACCTTGTGTCGCATTTTCCTGAAAACTCTCCCAGTCCCCTGCTCAATCCATATGACGACACACACACACTCAGGGACACTCCGGCTGTGGGTGCCTTTTGCACTGCTAGCCCGGCTGGACTTGTGCTTTTCAAGTCTTGGTGACTTAGAGTCTGTTTGTTTTGTTGCCTCGTTTAAATTGTGGTATCATAAATCACTCCATTTTTTGATCATTTGAGTAGCAAACACCCCAAAGCATTAAAGTTAAACAATGTTAATGGGGATTTACTTTGGATGCCATTGTTTTAATATGACAAATGGCCATGCATCAAGCTGCGTAGCACAGTTTATTTATGCAGACATAATTAAGCCTTTGAAATGAAATATACGGTGAGGCATTTGCCAGAAATTCAAGGCCTACTTGACATGGTCCCTCCTCCAATCTTATTTCTCCTATGTTCTTGATAGATTTAAAGCAAAGTGTAAGCTAGATGAATGCTCTTTGTCGCGGAAAATTGTAATTCGACTTAGGAAAGAAGTTACCTGATATTCAGAGTAGAACACTTCCTCCTCCATTTTCTTTGGCCTTTTTTTTTTGTGACTTCCAGTAGGAGAGACTTGAAAGTTAGAAAAAAAAATATTTTTGGTTTCAGACATCTGATAAAGAAGCATTTTCCCAAAGTGGTCTCATTGAAGAGAGGGAGGATTTCATGCTCTGAAGGACATTGAGCCCCACCGTGCAGGTTCTGGAGAAAAACTGTGAATGTCCTTTCTCAGAGATCTTGGAGAACAGCATACATGTGCTTGGAGTCAGAACCTTGTCAGGACTCTAGATAGTCCTTGTGTCCGTCCCTTATGTTTATTCTGCTGTGCTTATATGTGTGTGGGGGGGGGACAGGAGATGTAGTAGTTCATTTACAGCTGGACGGATGTCACTTTCAGATCTTAACTACTTATATTTTAGTAGTTAGGAAGTAGGGACTAAATTGGCACAGCAGACATATTTTGGGAATGAGGAACCAGCCTACAAGGAATTCTCACAAATTCTTTTCAGCTTCTCACTCTTGTTCTTGCATAACTAGGCTCAATATTCCTCATTAATCTGAGAGGGTATAGGGTAGTGTCAATAAAGGCAGAAAGAGGAACCAGGATGCCATGAGTTATGTCACATTTGTGGCAATCACTCTATCTCCTGCTTGATGTGAAATGTCAAAGGAGGTGTGACTGCCTAAAAGTCTGAAAGCAGGGAGTTGTTGGCCCTAAGTGATCATGACTTTTCTGGTAAAAGTTTCGAGTGTAGCATTTCTGTAGTAACAGAGGACTGAGACCCCTGGCAGTGAGCAGTGGACCAGTACTGTCTGGGATGAGTATTTTCTCTGGGCTCAGCTAATTAGTTATGGAAATGATCCCATGCCAGCCACCATTATACTTGGGTTCTGACACATTCTCAGAACCAGCCCAGTTCTTTTTAAGACATTACCAGTTTCTTGGATTTCATTTTAACCAAGTTTTGTCTGTTTAAGCAAGAATATCCCCTGGACAATGGATGATACATATTCCTGCATTTTCTTAGCATGTAGGAAATAAGATTAATTTTAAGGAGAATATTCCTAGCCAATAACAAGAATTTCCAAAGGTTTTACACCTGTCCCTATGTTTGTTTCCAGACAGAAATCTTCTGGCTACTCACCTGATTGTAGCCTCTCAAGAGCGACTATCGTAGTCATAGTCATTAATAAGCTTCTTGTGTTTTATATTGTGACACCAAGTGGTTTCCTCTGTTGGCGTAAGGAAAGTTGATAAATGTTTATTGTTTTTGTTGTTTTGGTACAAACGACTTACCAGTAAATTTAACTGAAAACTCAGACTCTCAAAATTTAGACAAAGACCCACCCTACTCCCAACGCTTACTTTCTTTTACTCCTATTCATGGGAAGCACTGGGAAAATCTGACAGTCAAAGTGGAAGGAACTAAAAATCAAGAAGTTGGGAAAAAGTTCTCGTTTCTGCTTCTTGGAACTGTCAATTTGAGGGTAAAAGATCTGGTGTCTGTATGTAGCATCACTGAGAAAAGTAAATGAAGAAGTGACTACTTATTTGGGGTTTAAAAAATGAAAACATTGTTAGTTAAGAGACTTAACTCCTTTCACGGTTAAGTCTTTTAAATCTAAGGTTAACCTTTAAATCTATGCCTGGGAAGATCTAGGGCTGAAAATAAAGCAAAGGATTTTGATCCTAAAACAGAACTTTCAGAGAAATCATAGTATAAGAGATTTCTCAGACAATATGTTACTATGAAGCCGTTTAGGATCATACTGAATTCAGGACTTGGTATGTAGGTTATCATTAACAAACAACATCTTCAAATTCTAAGTGCAGTACGAATCTCCTGGGGGTATTCATTAAAGCTGCAGATCTACCCTAAACCCGCTGAATCAAGGTGTCGGGAAAACACTTTGTGTTGTAAACAAGCACAGCAATGTTTCAGGACATTAAATAAAGTTTATTGTGTGACCCTATCAAGGCTCTTTTTCCCTTCCAGTGCTACACAAAGAGTGAGCCTTTATGTGATAGGAGCTGTGTGGGATAAGGTAATGACTAAGGCCTTAGCAATCGTGCAGGTTGGTTCAAATCCTGACTCCACTTTGTTTGACTTTGGGCAAGTCACTTTTCACTTAGCTTTAATTTCCTCGTTTATAAAATGAGGAATACCAATCTTACCTAACTTTGATAAGAATTAAATAAAACTAAGTTACATAAATTTCATAGCATGTTGCTTGTCACATAGTAGGTTCTCTGTAAATGTTTCCTTCCCTTTCTTGTATTAAAAAAAATCCACAGTATGGGGGGCTGGCCCCGTGGCCGAGTGGTTAAGTTCGCGCGCTCCGCTGCAGGCGGCCCAGTGTTTCGTTGGTTCGAATCCTGGGCGCGGACATGGCACTGCTCATCAGACCACGCTGAGGCAGCGTCCCACATGCCACAACTAGAAGGACCCACAACGAAGAATACACAACTATGTACCGGGGGGCTTTGGGGAGAAAAAGGAAAAAATAAAATCTTTAAAAAAAAAAAAATCCACAGTATGAAATTCTGCTCCACCTAGAATCTAAGCCAGAGAGAATAGGAAAATCCAGTGTCTCAAACCTAAGCGATTCCTGTTTATGAAAATAGCATCTGAACTGGCTGGCAGCCTGCCTGCCTGCCTGCCTTCCTTCTTCCCTTCCTCCCTCCTTCCCTCCATCTCTCTCTCCCTCCTTCATTCCCTTCCTTCTCTTCTCCTTTCTGCTCTATCTCTAACAGCAGTCAGTCCTGAAACACATCTTGAAGAATCAGAAAATCCTCAAACGTGGGAAATAACTAATTTCTTAATAGATGCAGCAGTGCATGTATGTTTTTGAATTAGAATTAGACACAGAGAATCTCTTTTTGTAATGGCTTTATTTAAATTCTCTCATCTATTTAGGGATACTTTTTAAACAATAAAATCCATGTGTTCCATTAGAGTGTTTATAGTATTAAGAGATTAAAAAGTGCATTTGAGCCAAATGATAGTCAATGAGCAGTTACTAATTGTCTAAGAGATCATCCAAGAAGTTGATACAACTGCAATTCCACTTGTATTTTTTTTTTTTTTAAGATTGGCACCTGGGCTAACAACTGATGCCAACCTTTTTTTTTTCCCCCTGCTTTATCTCCCCCACCCCCCCCCCCACCCCGACAGTTGTATATCTTAGTTGCACGTCATTCTAGTTGTGGGATGTGGGACGCAGCCTCAATGTGGCCTGACGAGTGGTGCCATGTCCGCGCCCAGGATCCAAACCCTGGGCTGCCGCAGTGGAGCGTGCGAACTTAACCACTTGGCCACGGAGCCAGCCCCTATTTCTTTATTTTTAATAGTACACAGTATTCTCTGTTACCATACCCTGTTCATTACTTTAAAAAATTATCATTATTAATATTAACAGCATTTTCTGTGTGCCAGGCATTGTTCTGTGTACTTTGCATACATTATCCATCTTAATCCTTGAATCATCCCTTTGATGGTGTTAATTCTTCCCATTTTATACATCAAAAAATGAGGCCTTGAGAGGCTATATCTATCATAACACTATGATGCATTGTAGTCATGAATTTTAATATCTGTCTTTCTCAGTAGGCTGAATAAAAGCAACTTGAGGTCAAAGGTCATGTCTGACTGAACTGTTTATCCTCAAGTTTTGGTAAATATTTGCTGAATGAACAATGAAGACAAGAGTGCTTGGTACATTGTCAGATGTTTTGCATCTAGAATGACCTGGGTGTGCATCTCAGCTTTGTCCCCTAATAGAAGTGTGTCCTTGGGTTGGTTGCTTAGCCTTTCTGTACCTCAGGTGCCTCAAGGCAAAATGGGCATAATAATAGGCTCTTTTCCATAAGAAGAGGATTAAATGAGTTAACACATATAAAGCACTTAGGATGGCGCTGGCACAGAGCAAACAGCCTATAAATATTAACTTTATTATTTCCAACCTGGGCATGTCTCATTGCAAAGTGTGTGCTCTTTTCATAACGCCTGTCTTTTTTAAAAAAAATTTATTTACATATCTTTAGATAAAAATTGTATATATTTAAGGTGTACCACCTGATGATTTGTTATACACAAAGTGTATACACGCAGTGAAATAATTACTGTCGTCAAGCTAATTAGCATATCATCTCACATCGTTATCATTTTTGTGTGTGTGATGAGTCTACCTGAAATCTACTCTCTTAGCACATTTCCAGTGTTCAGTACAGGGTTAAGTATAGTCATCATGCCTGTACATTAGCTTTCTTGATGTCATACTTAAAAATATTCATGGAGAGAGATCCAGACTTCCTTTGTCTATTACTTGAGCTCAATTCCTACATTGTGGTCTTTTCAGTGTTAAGAATATCATCCATTAACACACAGCGTGGATAAATGTGGAGAAACACCTCAGGCCTTGCAAAATTAGAATGTTTGCTTGCTCAGTCTTCACATAACCAGGATAAATAAATTCCTCTGTCCAAGTAACAACGAGTTATGTGAGTTTTTTTGTTTGTTTCTCTTCCTAACTTATCAAAGAGAAGTTTTCAAATTCTGGATGTTCTGTAAGTACCTTCTAATGGGTTTCCTTGTTTAGTTTTTCACAAGAGCAGGTATATCATCCCCATATCTCTGGTGGAGCACTCTCAAAGTGTGTTGACATTTCAGGAAGCGTTGAATGTTTCTAAATGCATCAGTATTTGGGGCTGAGTTGTCATCCCAGACTCAGAGAAATGTGCCAACACAAGATGGCTTCCCAGTATAATGTCTAACATGGTGGAATTGTGGTTGTACACATATATGTGGATATGCAAGTTGATATCTCTTACAGACTCCTGCCTTTTTCTTAACATCCTTATTTTAGAGGTTTTAATTATTTATTAAAATTTTTCTCTCCCAGATATATTAGCTTTTTGTTAACTTTTTCTATTTTGCCAGTATATAGATATTATATCTTTACAATTGATGAAGTTTGATAAACTCTTACGTGTTATCTTTAACAGATATTGTCTAGAAACCTATTTTCTCACGAACAGGACATTCTGTCCATCCAGTTCTCCCAGCCCACGAAGTGTACAGTATTCATATAATTATCTCCCTAGTCAAGGGCTTTGCAAGGAGAGAGGACAAGTTAATATTGATAACACATTTTATGTTTTGGAAAGAAGATATAAAGTCAGTGACACCTAGCATGAAAAGGCTATGAATAGGAAATAAAAAGAAACTCATGACTTGATTGCAGAAATAGCGTTAATCACCTTTGTCATAATGTCCCTTTCTATTGAAGACAAAGTATTCTTATTATCATAGGTTATGCATTTTGCCAAACTAATGAGAGAGTAGCAGGAATCTCATAAATTCTTCCTGTACAAACATGTGTGTTTTTCCTATAACTGAGAGAAATAACCACCTTTGATAGTCCTAGCAGTCTCCTTTTAAAATGGAATAAGAATCAAAACTTCCGTCATAGAAAAGGGCAAAAAAAAATATTTCTGGTAGCTTATTACATTTTCTTGGGGCTGGGTGGGGGGCGGGGGGGCAAAAGAACAAAACACAGCCAAAATATCCTTTTTCATTAAAAGTCAGAATTAGCATTGCAAATACAATCCAGAACTTCCAAGCTGTCACTTAGGGTGAACCTTTTGATAAATTGGATCTTGATATTTACAAAATCTATTAAAATACAACCAATAGTGTGTTTGTTTATATGTTGACAAGATGATATACACCCTGAAGGTCAAAGGTGATGTGAACTGTTATGGTGTTCTTGTCAAAGTAGCTAAAAAAGGGGGGGCTATTTAAAGAGTTTTGATGGAATAATGGCTTCACCGCAAGTGTGACGGCAAATGCAAAGATCACCTTGAAAAAATTCAATTTTCTGTGATGTTTATCAATCAAAAAAAAAGAGAAAGTTTCTCTTCCTTCTGTAGCATGTTAAAAAATTGGCAGCTCAAATGGAAAAACAAATAGTGAAATTAAACAGAAAAGCATTGATTTAACTTCTTGGGTGGTTTATCAAATGGCACAACAAACTTTTCATTCTGTCTTGTCGTTTATTAATTACCCTCTTTTAATCAAACCAGTTAAGGATCACTTTACAAACTTTTGGGTTACTTCTGTATAAATAGTTAGAATAACTCAAAGTCATTTTGTCCTTTTACCAAATATGTTTCTCTAATTGTTAGCCAAGTTGTAGTTCTTTCCCTCTTGTAAAAACTCAAAAGTGTATCTGAAAATTAAATGTGAGGTTTACATAATATTTTTCCTAGCACGATTTTACCACTGCCTTTGGGTTCCTTGTTCTCTTTTTCTTAACAATTGTAATAGCCTTGATTATGGGAGACTTTAACTCTAAAATGTAACACCAAAAAGAATGTGGATGCATTCAAAGTCAGTGAAGTTTTTCAGTAGAGACATTTATTTTAGTACTTCAAATTAGCATCTAGAAGAAATGCAGTAAAAATTATATGTGTTAATTTCAAGGTAAGAGATTAAGCTTACTTTAATGAAGAGTGTTGGTACAGTCTGTTAACAAAATATGAATTGGTATAAGTAGATAGACTTAGATGTCGTATCCCCTCAGCTGTTTAGAAAGCATTTTAATTTTTATGTTTTTTTAAAATTATAGTAACACACACAGAAAGCTAACTTAGGCATGTTTGAATTTATTTTTGAAAGGATCTGAACTTTTTCATGTGTTTGTCCCATAATGGATTAATTAAATGAAAGTAAGCCAGAACACCTGTAAACAGACGTAAAAATTATTAACCTCATATCTCCGCCAATCATTTTCAGTATAAGATTTCTGATAAACAGTATGTGGTTTCGCTCCCAGGAATCAATTCTTTGAGTGCATTTCAATAAATTGGTTCATCTCCAGTTACTGCTCAGCACGCAGAAATGTGTGATAGAACATTATGTAAGACATCAGAGTTTGAAGAAGCTAATCACATTGCAAAGCAGGGACGTTTAACCTGCAGTGGTTGACACATTCAGCCTCCACAGGTAATAAGGATAACCAGATCTTATCAAAATAAATGTGTAAATGCAAAAATATTTTTAAGGAAAAACTCATTGATCCCTGTTCTCCTTAAGTAATTAAAAACTTTTGCTGAAAACAAATCTCTGTAGTTGTCTTGATTCAAAAGATCATGGCCATCTCAGAATTGGTAATTATCAGATGGTTTACACAGGCTGGAAACCATAGTGAGGTAAAGTATATGAAAGTATTATGAAAACAATAAAGTTCTACACAAGTGCAAAATGTCATATGAACAAGAACGAAGCTACCTTTGCCTATGTATGTTTAAAACCTTTTACTCATCCTGTCAGATGAAGGTTTAAAAATCAGCAACTCAGATGAAAGTGTTAATGGAAAAGCTTTAAGGCAATACAGGACTGTGAAACTCACCCTGCAGAAAAACCTAAGGCTGTTCCCACAACCAGAAATGAAACAAAACAGAAAGGCATCACCACTGGCTGCAGGCGTGAATGCAGGAGTTTCTCCCCCGAGGTGGCTCCATTCTGCACACATGTCCCAGGGCTGCAGTTCAGCTTCGTGCTAAAGACCTGTGGATTTAATAAAACTTTAGGGTGTGTCCATTAATGGTTGCTCTTGATGGGATTTGCCTTAACCCAAACCAACCTCAACTCCCTAGCCCGGAGCCTCAGGAACTGTATCTAAGCCACTAAACTATTACTAAAGCTGATTAATCACCTCTGACTGCTTTGAAATAAAACAAATGATTTAAGAATTAAAGTTTCTGTATCCCATTATCAAACTTATTAAGTCATCTCAAACTGCTGAATTTTGGATGAATTTCTAAATTCCTAAGAATCTATTCATGCATGTTCACAGCACATTCACACACTCCCTCCAACACACACACGTATTTATCCATGTTACACAAATACTAAAATAACCAGACCAATCCATTTGGACAGCAGAGTTCAACATAATTATTTTAGTTTCCTTAGTTTGTTTTGTTAACTGTCACCCTGCCTTGGGATATTTAAATTTTATTTTTTTATTTTTCACTCTCACTAAGTAAAGGAAATTAAAGTATTAAAATTATATTTGCAGATGTCTAAGCTGTTACAATAAAAATGAAATTTTCTTGGTAAGCCAAGTCTCACTGTTCTGCTGGATGTGCACAGGTGTTGCAGAGGTCTCTGTGAAGTGAGAGTAACTAGGTTTCTTGTGAAAGTTTCAGGGTATATTTCAATTATAAGGTCATATTTTCAGCTCCATCCCACTCTGAAGTCAGACCTTTATCTCTTTTTGGAAATTGTTCCACTTATGAATTTTAAGACTGTGATCATATGACTACAACTTCGAATGTATTCCTTGACATGTTGCATGATGTAACGTGAACTACGTAGGCCTAAAGTGAACCACACCACTTCTATTTTATTTCCACCCTAATCGTTTTAATGCGTTTATAGAGTTCACATTGGCTGAGAATGGCAGTGAGACGTATGACAGTATTCCCCCAATACGGTAGACTATTTTACAACGTAGATACTCAAGATGCCAAAGTGTTTCTAATTGTTATGTTCTTTTGTAGAAAGAATGAGCATGTACAAAGAAACAAATAGCTAAATTAGAAAGAATTTCAGTAGCCAGTAAATCTAAGAGGTTACAAATGTATTTTGGTACATTTGACTCTATTCTGGAACATTTTGGCTACAATTTTTCTTTTCAATTTTAATCCTCTTTTTTTAGAGGAAGAAGCTGGGGATTTATTGTTATTGGGGTTCTTTTTCTTTCTTCCTTTTTTCCAGTTGCTTGTAGTACTGTTAAAAGCTTTAATGTTTCTGACACTGTTTATGCTAAATTTATGCAAAAGAATACATGTTGCACCATATTTCTTTTCAGTTTCCTTATCATTTTCCAGCCGTCATTCACTTTCCATAGTACTTTTTGGTGTTCTCTCTGTCTCTGCTTACTGCTGTCCTCACATCCTCAGAGTTTTGCCAACAAAGAGTGCATGGGAACCTCAGCGGTTGAGGAGTGCTCCAAATTTGTAGTGTGCTGTGGTGGCCAAAGCCCACACTCTGCAGCAAGGCTCCTGGGCCTCCAATCCCCAGCTACATCGCTTCCTAACTAACCCTGTAATCTTGTGCAGGTTACTTCTCTTTATGGCTCAATTTCCCATCTGTGGAAATAGGTTAATGGATGATGGTGAGGATAAGTGAGCTAATGCATCCTTGGAACCATCCCTGGCACAAAGTATGTGCTAGATATGTGTTTGCTGCCATTTCCCAATATGCTCATTTCCCCAATCACTTGCACATTTCTGTGCGTGGTAGGATGAGGATGAAGGAGCATTAAATTGGGAATTGAGAACCTCAAGGCCTGGATCTGGTTCTACTCTGATTTACTGTGCAAGGTGACTGTACAAATCACTCTAAGAGTTCTGGGATCATCAAATTTTAGAATTTGGAGACTTTTGAGGTTATCCTGACATTTGTGTGTGTGTGTGAAGAAGCTTGGCCTTAAGCTAACATCTGTTGCCAATTTTCCTCTTTTTGCTTGAGGAAAATTGTCGCTGAGCTGCCAACTGTGGGAATCTTCCTCTATTTTATGTGGGATGCCACCACAGTGTGGCTTGAGGAGTGGTGCTAGGTCTGCACCTGGGATCCAAACCTGTGAACCCTGGGCCTCTGAAGTGGACCAGGCGAACTTAACCACTACACCACTGGGCTGGCCCCTCTGACATTTTACTTATGGATGAGCAAACCAGAGATCCACAGAACTTGACGTTTCTCATCTCCTGTCACACAGGGCTAGGGCAGAGCAGTCCTTGGAAGCCAATACAGCATTCTTATCTCAAGTGTGGCATGTTGTTGTATTCAAAATAATTTTAGATGGTATACATATATATAGAAAAATGTTTTTAATATATCTAGGACATCAAACCCACAAGTTGATAAATATTGCTTATGCTGAGGCTAAATAACATGAATAAATTGATTTAAAGTCATTTTAAGAAGAATATTAAGTATGTAATGGTACAAGTAGTGTAAAGATAAAGCAAAAGTCATTAATGTCGATGCTGAGGTATGGGACATCTCACCCATTCCAGGTTCACTCCTGTGCTTTCAGATACTGACAGAGGCCAGAACAATTTGCCAGCCCACATGGTTTCCTATGATTTAAGATTTTTTTCATTCATGATGTGCCCAGAGATAAGAAACTTCTTAGGCCTGAGGAATTTTTCTTATTATAATAACTATTTTTTTAAAAATAAGAGCATGAATGAATATTGGTTAACCATATGACATATGTTCTGGAATCCTAAGGGCAAAGGGAAGGAGCAGTTGTTGGGGCAGTTGTACCAAGCTGAGGGAAGTGTGAGATGCACTTTAGAAAGAAAAGGCAGATATGAAAACGAAATGTCAGGCCTGGTTCTGATAGCGAGTTATCTTATCACGAGCATAGGAACATTTACCCCATTCACTTTCAGCAATGATTGCCAAGCGCCTGTATCATCTCTTCTCTTTATCTGTGTGTACAACAGGTAAACCCGATTTCACACAGTAGCTATATTTTTGAAATGTTATAAATACTTTGTTTTATTTGAGTCATACTGTAGGGCTCTGGGAAAGTTGGATGTTTTGAAGAAAACTGGTAAAGCTTTTGTCAAGCAAAATCATCTCTTTGTCTCTTGTAAATTTGGAGATTTATAAATCACATTTTCTTAGAGTAAGACAGACATAATCAGAATGTTCAAGATTTGGGCATATTGGATAACACGTATTTGGTTTTGTTTCAGTTGTTTGGTTTTGAAGGCATGGAGGGAAACCACTGGGAATGTCAGCTGGTCTCGAGGAGAGGAGTGACATGGCTCTTCCTGACCCTTGTTAAGCACCATGCTCCCTCCCACCCCCCACTTTTAAACTGCACTAGGTAATTTTTTAAATGAATGAATATTCTGATATTAAACTTGCAGTTCTTTGACAAATAAGAAGGGGGAGAAGAAGTTTATTACCCCTCAAACTAGCGATCTACCCTGGCTGAAATGAACTTTAAAGTATAATGTGGAATGTCTCAGTGGATTCTGAAAGCCATTCCTTTTTCAGGTGGTCTGTGAACTGATCTCCTCATGCAGACAATTTAGAAGGAGCACAGCTAATAGTTTACAGATAATACTTAGTGAAAGTTAGGTCTTGCCATTGTGTTATTAAATTAGCATCCATTTTTTGGGTAATTTGTGTGTTTGTGTAGTTTGGCATGGTGAGCTTGAGAGAAAGGAGGAGGTGGACAGTGTGGGCCATAGAGTCTTTACCATTCTTGAAAGGGGTTTTGGAGAATCATTTCCTTATTGGCATATGCTGAATCCACCCCTGGGGACACGGGCTTCCCTCAGTGTGTGCAGGCTGTGCTGGATCCTGGCGACTTATTTCTATAAAGTCACTGCGCCTACTATTTTGATTCCATTGACTGATCCAACTGATGCTTAAAATGAGGGGATTTGGGGACTTTGGGTTTATTATAGGAGCAGAGTTGAAATGAAAGAAGGCAGAGATTCTGGAACCATCATAAGTTGAACTAAATAGGAGAGAATAGCAGGAGAGTTAGGCTGGGTGAGGTGGGATGGGGGAGGATGACCTGGAAGGGGGAAGGGTGGCTGACAAAAAGGATGCTGCAGGAATGGCCTCTATTTGATATAAATGCTTTTATAATTTATTTGTGAAAAAAATGCTGACATAATTATAGCCCTTATTTCAAACCATAGTAAGCCCTGCATTTAATTTTTTTAAAGAAAAGAACTGTGTAATTGGTAGTCATAGTTTATATCAAACCATTAAAAAATATTCTAAGCACTATTGCAAGCTCATAGACTCCCTAAGTGACATACTAATTTCAGATTATAGTTATATCATAATTACTGTGGCTTATGAAAAAAAAGGGTTAAGTTCTAAGATATAATAACATCTTTAATCTGAAATTATCTGATTTTTGGCTTGGCCAAATTGGTTTGCTTGTATTTTCTTTCACAAAACATTTGGTCTCAATTGTAGTTTTCTTTCTTTAAAAAAAAAAAAGGTCGGAAAAAGTTCAAAATGACATGATGGAATATATATTTGTTTGGGAAAATGATCTGGTTCTTGCCATGGCAGCTATATTAAATTTTTAGGGTTATGTGATACAGTTTTTATATTAATACCATCTTTGAAATTTACTTACATGATGTAACAGCTCTGATGTTACATTATATCCTTGAAAGCAAAAACGTATAAACTAGCCAAGATTTATGCAGCTTCTTAGCAGGACAAAATTATTGAATTTAGGGGCCAGCCCCATGGCCTAGTGGTTAAGTTCAGCCTGCTCCGCTTGGGGGACCTGGGTTTGGTTCCCAGGTATGGACCTACACCAGTTCTCGGCAGCCATGCTGTGGCAGCAACCCACATATTAAATGGAGGAAGATTGGCACAGATGTTAGCTCAGCACAAATCTTCTTCAAGCAGAAAGAAAGGAAAAAGAGATATTTGTTGGGTTTTAATTATGCCATTTAGAATTTGACGTGTATTTAATTTATTGCAAAAGAAATGCAAAGATGGTTTATAGAAAAAATACTCTTGCCTAATAAAAATGGCACATATCTTGGTCAGGCTATATAGTTTTCCCTTGTAATGAAAGCGGAGGTCTGAGAAATGGGTGTCATAAATGATACAAAATCTTTGTATTCAGTCTTCCCTCTGGTACATGGAATTGTAATATGTATTTATTCTTGCTAGGACTTTGGTTTGTAAGTGGTTTACTGATCAAGAGATGGCAAGTTGTTAATTCTTAAACAAGTTATAATTATTGGTACTCTTGTCTCTAAAGTTATTTATGGGCCTATTCTTTCATCAGAGATGTACCACTTTTAAATTGAACCTCAGATTCCAAGTTTAAAAAAATTTTTTAAAAAATAAAGTTAATACTTTTTTAGAGTTAGTTCTGGTAGTTGTCACCAGGGTGATTATGGAAACTAAATATTTCTATTGAGATAGAGAAAAGTAGAAATCATGTGAAGCTTCTCATCATTATACTTCCTTGATTTTATAAACTTAGTTTTGAGTAATTATATCCCAAGCTCAGAATTGTTCAGTAAAACAAATATTTCAAATTCTGATTGTTTTGAGGATAGGAGTAGTATTATTTTCCCCCTTCAAACTATTATTTTAACTTAGAGTATGATTCAGTGAGATACAATTGAGATGATTTGGATATTTATTTTCAAGTTTGAATGTACTTCAATGAATATTTTAAACATTATTGAATACCTTGGCATTTATATTTTTAATTTAAAACAGTTGTGTATAGGTTTTTCAGAATATTATGGCTTGCCGCTTTTAAGATCATGGGGTCACTGAACTACAGAAAAATTTTAATTTTTTTAGGAATTCTCTTTTGTAGTTGCATTCAGGCACTATTTTCAGCCCTTTATATGCCTTGTTTCCCTTAATCCTTACACACCGTATGGGGGTTATTATTCTCTTTTTACACATGAGAAAATGAACTTAGAGAAATTAAGTAATTTTCCTGAAGTCACACAGCTGAGATTTGATTCCTACTCTGGCCAATTCCACTTAACACACAACACCCAAGGGTCAAAAATGTTCTGTCATTTTCTTCTGTACTTAGTTCTTCAGAAATATTGAAGTAGAAGGAAATTCGTTTTGGAAAGGAAAACACAAACCAACCAGTAAAAAGCAATGATAACAGTGCTATTTATTGAGCACTTACTGTGTGTCAGGCACTTATGTGGATGATCTCATTCCGTCCTTACAGAAACCCTGGGAAGTTGCATCAACATCTTCCTCATCTTACAAATGAGATAAGTGTTTTGTGCAGGAGGACACAGCTCATAATCTCTGAATCCAAGATTCAGGCCCAGGCTGTCGGATTCCTCTCCATCACCGTGTCTCCTCTTCACTGAAGTCTAAGTGTATCTGTCACACGTTTGTATGATTGAATTCACTCTCAATTACATGGGATTTTAAAAGATGAGACTGTTTAATAGTTTATTCATGACTTAGTTATACTCTACAGCTTAGAAGGTATAAATTATAGTTAAATTTGCAGGGGTCTAATAAAAAAGTATGTGACTTATGGTTATGTTATTCTACCCCCCTTATTAGGCATTGAAATATTTTTATATCTATTCAAAATGGTTGTGTTATGGCTTTTATCCTTCTGGGTTCCAGCAACCAAGTTCATATGTTTAAGACACATTTACATAGTCATAAATTTATGGAGTCATAGAAGTTGGGCTGGAGGATCCCAAAGATCATCTAGATTAACATCAACTGATAGAGAGAGTCAGGTTAAGTGACTTACCTCAGTCACAAAGTTAGTACTGCTGAAGTCAGAATTAGAACCCAGGATTTCTAATTTGTAGCTCATCTACCAATGAATTAAGTAGGAAATATAAAGACAAAAGCCAGAGGCAGATAACTTATAAATTATTCCTTAATTTATAAAAACTTTACAGCTTACAAAGCAAGTGATTCTATTGGTGGGCTGATTTAATGTGATTGTATACTTTCTTTTTAGTAGGAAAAAATGGTGGGATCAAAGGGTTTGATGAAAGCCGAAGGGGGATGCTTTGGAGTATTAATAACCATTGACTCACTAAATCCAGCAATAGGCAGTGCTTACTGTTCCCAAAGCTGAAAGACTGAGCCGCCCACTCACATGATCTCCAACCTAAAAATATCTGTTTTATGAAACAAACCAACCAAAAGACTCTATTCCAGTTTACTGTTCTAGTGGTCCTGAAAGTGTGGTCAGAGATTTAGGCAAAACCAATACATCAAAATGCAATTGCAATCAAATACAAAATGAAATTACAGTAGAAGGGACATAGGAAGCCCAGGGTCTCTAGCTGTGGAGAAGAGGGAATGAGAATGAGATCCAGTGCTTCAGAGACCAGAGAAACCTATCCAACTCTGAAGAGGGCCTCCTTAAAAGTATACAGAGCACCCCAAGAATTCTAGCTCATCCAGATGTTATCTCCATTTCTCCATGCAATACTCTCCTTCTATCTGAATGTGTGGAATTTGGCAGTAGTTTTGTGTGTGTGTGTGTGTGTGTGTGTGTGTGTCTGTCCATCTGCTAGAAGCTATGAGCTTTCTTCCCAGAAGATTGCTTATATTCACATACACCATTTTCTTGAGATTTCAAGGTGTTTGTAGCCTAGCCTGAAATCTCTCAATGGACCCCAGTAAAAGAGATTTCTTTCTATTCATTCCTTTCAGCCCACAGATACTTCCTGTAGAAAGAAGGGAATCCTAAGTCTTCTAAAAATTAGGAAGCATACAGGTTATAACAATGTGGAAATGAGGTGGTTGCTTTTCTTTGGGTGTTGACATTAGTTATACCTCTGCTAAACAGAGGATTTGCAAACCTCAGGCCCCAGATGTTCAGGTTTACTGGATCTCTGGGTTGGATTTCCGGGGAATCGTGCCTTGTGGACTTGACTGCCTATCCAGGAACACAGGGCTGTCTCTCTGTGGGAAGGCGCCGTGTCCCCTCACCGGCTGCACACTTGCCAGCCCTCTGGCCCAACTGTGTGAAAAGAGTTTTATTAACAGTCCCAAACCAGGGCTGTTTAGAGGCCTGGGACACTTCCATTTTTTGAGGCCCTTGATATATCGAAAAATGAAAAGATGCCAAAACAGGGTTACAAAAACAGTGGTATACTTTAAATGTTTATCTTTAACAACTTGATGCTTTTAATACCAGAAACATATAATTGTGCTATTCATAAGTTAATTACAGGATTTATAAAAATGTTAATTTATGGCTCACTACAGGCAGTGTGGTCTGATCAAAGGACCGAAGTTTAGTGTGCAAAGAAGGCCTTCTTCTTTTAGCCCTGTCAGTCTATCTCTGTGATAGTATGTATAACCTCATTTGGAAATGACTTCAAAGGTCTAAATTTGAGGCTCTTTATGAAAGTGAGGCCTAATGGCTCTGCTGGGACCCCCTGGAAAGGATCTGCAGAAAATTCTTCTGCAGGAGGAGCTGGGGTTGCCCCTGTCACCAGAATCCCTTACCTTCTCCTCTGAGCTTCTTCTCTGCTCTTGTCCTGCAACTGCAGCTGCACGGTCAGTGGCCTCACCCTGGATCTCTGCGAGGACCAAACGAACCATCTATGCAATCGGAGGGTCCAGGAGTGGTCCTTTATCCTCTTCAGGATAACTTCAGCCCTTACTATGGCACTTCACGTTCCTTTAAAAGAGTATACCCCTTTTCAAGCCTCACTTGAAGATAAAGCTCAAAATGCGAATATTCTTTCAGGAGTAGCACCTTACCCAGATTTGCAAGTAGGTATAAGTTGCAGCTACTGGGATCCTGATGAGAGTGCGCCCTGGACCGAAAGAGAGGGATTGAAGCACGATGGAGGGTGGAAAAAGAGTCACCTAAAGGGAAGACCAGGGATAGTAACAGTAACCCTCAGCAGGGGACAGTTTAGGGGTGGGAATGGAAGGAGGGACCAATATTTGCAGAGAGGCAGGTATGTGCCAGGCTCTGGGTAGCCTCTGGCCTCGCCGTTGGCTGAAGTCTCCATCCAGCTGCTCTGCGGTGGCCTCAACTCTGCAGAGTTCCATTTTTAAAGGAAGTTAAATGTTTTCACCCAAAATAAATAAGTAAAGTGATGGAAGTGTTAATTAACTAGATTGGGAGAGAGTGGGAATTCTTTCACAATGTATAAATATAGCACATCACCACAAAGTACGCTTTAAATATCTTACAATTTTATTTGTCAATTATACCTCAGTAAAGTTGAAATAAAAGAAACAAAGAATTAAGGGGAAAAATAATAAAGGAAGTGTTAATTTCAGCCAGTGAAGCAAAGCACAGTTTTTCGGGGAATGTTACATCTTTTAAAATTCTCCCGGTTGGATGTTCAACTCTGTCTTAGCTGCGTTGATCTGCCCAGAGAACACTAATGGCCAGCCCTTAGTACTTGGGTACCTAGAAGGTATCCTATCCTTTCTTCTCTATCCTTCTGACTGTCCATCCATTCATCTACCTACCCATCCACACTTGCATCCATCTATCCATTCATCCAACTAACCAACAGGCATTTGTTGAACACCAGGCACTACAGTGTGCTAAGCTCTGTGTTAATCACTAGGGATGTGATGGCAAACAAGACAGATTTTATCTTTGCCCTCACTGAGGTTATTATCTGGAGGATTTTAATCAAACATTTGTGTAACGCTGCCTTCACCATCCAGAATATGTTTAAATACTCAGCTTTAACTCTCCCTTTAAATTCTGATGTCCTTCTTGTAAAATTGTGATGGATTACCCTTCCTACACTTAGGAACCCCATTGTAGACATCAAATGACCAAAGACTGACTGATGGGAAAATCTACAGATTGTGGTGCCAGAATAAATGTCTTCTGATTTGTTTATGTGTGTCTTTCTCCTGTTGAATTGTAAGTTACTTGAGGGCGAGGACTGGGTGTCAAGTTTTTAAATCTCTGTGCTGAGCACAGTGACTAGTACATAGTAGCTGCTTATTGAATGTTTGTTGAAAGAATGTTGTCTGAGAGGTCAGAGGTCTACATTCGAGGCTTATCATTATTGCCATTACCTTCTATCCTTGGTGCCTCCTCTCCTGGATCTTGATGAGGAAGAGACCTGTGGCAAGCAAATATGTTTCTTCAGTCCTCTGGACAACTGTGCAACCATTCCTTCAAGAAAAATGGTTCTGAAAAGCCAAAATCCATCCCTCTGCCATGTTTCTTGCTCCAGGACAAACTTGGAATTTCATTAAGTTTTTCCTATAAGAAGTTATCTTGGGAGCACAGCAACCTCAGGGGGCTCTCTCTTGGAACCATGGCTAGCCTAGGCCACTGGTGACCCTCATGCTCTTACTTTCTCGAGCACCCTGAAGTTGAGGGTTGACTTCATTTCTGCCATTGTCCCGTGATCCAGGGCAGGATGGTGTAAATTGGGAATTGAGTGCATGCTCACACTGTCCAGACTTGACGTAAGGAATGTCTCCTAAATTATTTAAGATCTGAAAATATGTTTTCTACCCTCGACAGATGGCTGCTTTCCCCTTAATAAAGTGTGTCTGACAATCACACTTTATTGGTGTGGTTAGGAAAAGAATGTCGTAGACTTAGGAAAACATAATAATTTACAGAGTGACACATTTCGGCGAAGAAATAAAGCTGTAGACTGCTCTGAAAAGAAGTAAAACCATAGGAAACCATTACTTCATTGGGACAAACATTCTGTGTCTTTAGAAAGTTCTTGCTAAAAAAAGCGGGTGAGCTCTAGGGCACATTGTGTATGTGTCCACACATCCATGGAAGTAGCCTCTCTCTGATTTTTTAGGGACATTCCCTTTGCAAACATCCCCTACTTAGTACCTTCTAAGTGTTTAATATGATTACTGTCTAACATAGCAGCTCACACCTAGGCTTTGGTCCAAGCTGCTTCTTGGAAGTCATATTCTTCAGTAGCTGCTGTGCTGAGGTGTAAAATCAGTAATAGTTTTCACCAAGGTCTGTATAGTATCATACCCACTAGAATTTGCAAACCAGAAATTTCCACTACAGTAAGGGTTAAATAGTACTCCATAAGATGTAGTGCATGCCCCATATGGAGAATCCACGTATGTGCCATGGTGTGTGCAATAACTTCAATGTGTTATTTCATAGTTCTCAAGTGTAGAACTATTTAGTATACTGTCATAGATAATGTGCAAATCCCATCAATTCACACTGGTATTATTTCTAGGATTATTTTAACAGCATAATTGTTCCCTTTCCTGTTTGGTGGAAAACTAAGGCTTTGTTTTTCCAAGTGGAGGAGCATGTTAATTCAAATTTCTCTCTGGTTTATTTTCCAAAATTGATACTTTCTCACATAAACCATAGTATTGTTGTTTATTTTTTTTTTCAAAATCCACCTTTCAGGTATGTGAGAGAGGATGATGAGTAGCTGTGTATGTTTGTGAGTCAGAGACCAGGATCAGTTGCAAGGCAGGATTCTCTGATGCTAAGTGCTGAGATCCCGTTCCACTGATTCGTTTCCACACCAGCAAAAGCGAAAAGGCCAGAGAAGAGTGAGAAAGGCCAGGATGGGAGGGAAGCTGGAAACTCTGGTGTTTTACTCATTCATCTCAGCGTATGGAGAAAAACGTGGTAATAATGTGAGCTGCCCTTTGTTTATAAGACACACAATTCATGGCAGCGATTTTTATAAGCCTCAAAATGGCACTTAATAAATATGAGAAGATACAGGCTTTCTTGATTACTTAGATCTAAATGTTTATTCAAGCTTTCATGAGAGTTTTTCTTCATTTATACACAGTTCTCTTCACTGAACAATTGTCCATTTTTAAACGTGGACTCAGTACATGTGAAACCAGTTTCCACAGGATCCAAATCCATTTCATTTGTGAATATATTTAGTAGAGGTCAGGACTTCTTGTTGATTGCTTTAATTAAAACTGGAGTTTTGAAAAACTGAATTGAAGCAATTTTTAAATGGGTGGCTTGTGTCAAAGAATTTTACAGTTTGTGAAAGACATTCGTGTTGATACTTGAAAAAAAGGAAGAAAAGAAATGAAAAAGAAATTGCTGCGTGAAAATATTTCCAAGGCTGTTCTGAGCAATGTAGGAATTAGCGGTATTTTCCTCCTTGGTGTTGATGTTGCATGGACACTGGAGACAGTTGTGCACTGTGGATATTATTGTGGTGACAGAGGAGAGTGAAAAGGATAGGGTTGCAGCAGAGCAGTCGATGGCACCAAGCCAGTGCCCTGAAAAATGGCAAACATGTCACAGCTAACAGCTGGATGCAGAAATATTTCTCTTTAATTTGGACGGATAAAATTTTTTTCACAGCAGGGCACTCTCAAAAGAGTACAACATCAAAGAGGGCGGGTCTCACCAGTCAGACATCAGCTGGCTCCAGGATGGAGCAAAATGAATGAACTGTCAGGACTTTTCCAGCATATATGCTTCTGCCAAGTGAAAAGTTAAAGGTTCAGTGGCTTGTTCAGATCACAGACAAAATCCTGATAATGAAAGGCTGATTCCCCAAAGTCTTCCTCTGATCAACAGACAGAGGATGTCTGAGGAAGACTCCAGATTGATGGATGGCAGGCTTCCTATCGACGGCTGCCTCCGTCCTAGGAGATAAGTGGGATTCACCAAATGCTCTCTAGCTCTCGGGAGCTCCCGGGCCTCTGGAATCCTCAGAGTCACCCGCTCTCCTCTGTTAGCCTGACACTTAGCAGCAGCTGACCCACAGTGTGACCAAAATACCCATCTCCATTTCTTCACATGGCCGGCTCTCTGATGCAGGCTTCACAAACACCACCACGGGTGTTTTACAGTTTATTGACACTTTTCAACTGTTTTTCTGATTACCATATTTCAGTCTTGACTTATATGTTAGTATTATCTGCAAACTCAACATAAACCTCTAATGATTTTCTAATATTTCTGGAACTTGATGAATGTGAATTGACAGAGTACAGTATATAGCTTTATATCAGCATTACTGAAAATACAGCAACGGTGTATATAACCATTACTCATTTATTTTATGGGGCATTTATTACTTGACCTTTGAAGCTTCATCTTAGAATCTTGGCATTCCAAACATTCTGAATATTCCAAACCCAACTGAGAGGATAGTTTTCTTATTAGACATAACAACAAAATAAGTTAATTCTAATGGAGGGAGGAGGGAGAAATTATTGAAATAAGCCTATAGTATTATATATTTGAGAAAAGTTGAAAAACTGAACACAAATAAGTATGGGCACTATATTGATTTATACATTTATATGTATAAATATTTATATATTATTATGAGCACTAGCTGGCATTTGCTTTAATGAAGAAACTTTTGTTGTAAAATATGCATCTTCATCCACAGGCTTATGCCTTGCCCGTTTTTTGCTGTTGCTGGTCTCTATGGTACGTTGCCATGGCAGGAAAGTGGTTTTACATAGAGGTGGGGAGTTGTGTCTTTATCCATTGCATGGTTGCTTTGTGTAAATTTTACTAACAGATTAAGTAATTCTCGCTAAATTGACATTGCTCTGAAAATAGGACTATGTTTGATAAATGACATTATTAATCATTACGAACATTTTTATAGCCTTCATTTGGAGAATTTCGATGCTTTTAAAGAAAAAGCTCTGCTATTTCTCCCTGAGAGGGCAAATGGATGTGATGAGAAAAGCAATAACATGGTGGCCTAAGATTCAGGAGGATTTCATCCTTGTCACACTCACTTACCAAATGCACGTCATTTAATCTTCCTTAGCCCAAGGTTTCTTGTCTGGAAAACAGAATAATGTTCCAGCCTACCTTCTGGGTCAGTTATAAAGATCACATAAGCTTTTGAAAGTATTTTATAAACTAAAGCCCCACACAAATGTGTAGCTGTTGCTCTTTTTGTTAAGGTAGAGGCAGAGGCTTTCATTCATTTTTAAAGTATGGATTTGTGGTCTCTCTTCTCAAGCTTTGATTTAGCTTGATTTGAAAGTTCAAAAGTAAAGAGGTTAGGAGACCACAGTGCTGTGGTTCTTGCTGTCTTCCCCTCTAGATTGGGAAGCAGTACCCGGAGGCCCTGGATGACAGTGCTCCCTGTTGATCTGATGTTCCAGGCTGCCATCCACAAATGTCCCCTGCTCCTCATCCAGGTACATTTGATTGCACAGACAGTTCACCTACCTTGAACGTGTTCAACGTTTGTGTAGAAGTGAGGCACTGTGAGGTGAGGCCTCCCTGGGCCAGAAGTGTCAGTGACTTCAGAGGTCAAGCAATCCTACGTGGTGGGTGATTTCAGTGAGAAGCTGTTGGGGTCCTGAAGCCACAATTAATTAAAACACCTGGTAGTTGTAATAACTACCTGTTAGTTATAGATATGCTCCAGGAATACTTCGTGTGGTGGGTGCCTGTGTCTTTTGGATGACATTTTTATAACACTGCATTAAACTGAAGACATTAAATTCAGGAAATGGAAGATGTAGGACTGAAGAAATGCTTCCTTATTGTTTTCTAGATAGTATTTACATTCATTCAGCATTTTTACTATTTTGTTTTATTTTTTGATAGACTCATCTGGGAGATAAAAACATAAAGTAGAATGACTGATTTATTCCTTATACCTTCCTTATGTTCTCCCCAGTTTTTTCTTCTTTCTCTTTCTCTCCCTCTCTTTCTTTTTCAACAAGAGCTGACTTCCTGGTATGTACAAAGCCTTGTGTAAGGTACCTATGGGGAAATTTTTTAAATATTTAAAAGACATTCCTGCCCTCAATGAGCTTACAGTCTGGTAACCTTAGCGATAATGAGTTTGTGTATGCTGCACATATTATCTGTGGTGTCCAGGAGCAGATTAGCAAATTATGCCTGAGCTGACAATTCCCATCTAAACATAGTGATGGCCTAAGGGTAGCTAATGCTCTTTGGGCTCTTACTGTGTGCCCTGCACTCATTTAAGTCCTTTCTATATACTAGCTCTTTTGATTTTCATGCCAGCCCTTTGACATAGGCACTATCATTAGCACCAGTTTTTCAAAGAAGTTCTCAGCTTTCGCAAGAGGTTAAGTAACTGCCCAAAGTCACATGGCTATCCAAGGTGGAGCCATGATTGTAACTCACACGCAATGGAGCAGACACCCACATGCATGCTCTTGACCTCTGTCCTCTGCCCTCTCTGCTCACTCCTGACTGGAGTGACTTCAATTATGTTTTCACTGGTAATGCTTAAGAAAGTCTCCTCTTTTGACTATGCTATTAAAAGTAAAATCTTTTATTTAGCAACAGAGGTATTCTGGTTTTTAAATTTTCACAGTCAAACCAGTCAAGAACTATTCTTTAGTCAATAATAATATTATTAGTTGAGTGGCTATCCATGAGCCACACAATATTCCACCTCTCCCTCCTGACACAGAGGAATCTCTCAGTAAAACATTTTTATCCATCGTGGCAAACAGTATATTTTTCAATTGAGTTTCTCAAATTACTAATTTGAAATTACTAATTATTGGAACCCTAATTTCCAGAATTTTACAGGAAGATGGGGCCATGTAAAGGATCTGTGTGGAGAATAGGCAGAGGGTTCCGAGAGACCATCTTTATATCTATTCTTCCCTGGATCCTGCAGGCACTGTGAAAGGACTTAAGACAGGGCTGAGTTCTCAGGTCTAAGCTGGAAAACTCCCAAAGACCTCCTGTCAGCCCTTTTCTCTGGTAATTGTTGATTACATTTTAATCATCATATGAAATTCACCTTTGCATTTCATAGACTTGAAAGAAGTTATGTTCAAGGAGGATGTGATATTTTCTTTAAAAAGCCTTAGTTGTTCGTGCTTAGAATAGAATTTTAATTGCATTTAGTAGTGATTTCTTCTCCAGCTTTGAATAAAATCTATGATCTTTAAGAAGCTATAGAATTATTGGGAGAATTCAGTTCACTTCAGCATGTTTTGAGTTCCTTCTGTGTGCTGGGCCCTGTGTTAGAAGTTTGGGCATAAAATACACTCCCTCACGTCAGCTGCTCAGTGAAAACTGAAGGAGGCTGGCATTCCAGCACGCAACCAAATGCTGGAGTCTGGGGCCTCAGCATAGGGGCATGGCAGGTGGGAAATACAGGAGAGGGAGCTGACACGGCTCCCTACTCCCTGAAAGTCAGCTCATCTTTTTTGTATAAAACCTTTGGATCTTTTTTTTCCCATGCCAAAATTCAGGGACCGAGGTTCTGGGAGGAGACGATTAATGTTTAAGTTGTAGCTCAAGTTCCTTTTGTTTATGGTCATTGGCTTTCTTCAGTGTATTTGCAGGATTCAGTGAGGTGAAGGGGGCCTCAGCACTCTCCCAATGGGAAGGCAGAAGGATGGAAGGTTGTGAGGACGCCTGGAGACGAGGCCTCCTTCTGCCACTGACTAGTAGTCTCCCTTTGTCTAAGTCACTAACTTTTGGAAACCTCACTTCCTTATGTATAAACTAATCAGGTTGGAACAGATGGTCTCTGAGGTCCCTTCCAAATCTGATTTTCCTGGGCTCTAATTTTAGCCAAGGTACTCTGCGTTCTAGCAAGAGAACTGGTGACCAAAATCTTCATGGAGGCCTGTCTACTGGAGGAAGTGCTCTGCCTGTGGTTTTTCAAACAGGGTCCCCCAGTTCACTGCAGGCCCTTGATGATGTCCCACGACCCGCCTCAGAGAGCAAGGCTGAAGTTAGTTGAGCTGGTGGGGTGCCTGGTAGACTTTGTTTTTGTCAGTTTTTATAGTGGAATTATATTTAAGACTTCTTTGAACTAAACAAGATTTCTTGCTTACAAAGATCATTGATAGCCTCTGCTGGTAAAAATGAAAGAAATGATCTGTCTTCTCTGCAACCCCATTCCTTGGAAAACTTCAGCACAGAAACCTTGGATCTCGGTGAGATGATGATGGCTTCTGGGCAGCACAGGAGTGATGAATATTTGCAATGTTTCCAGGCTATCAGTTCAACCGGTTTTGCTTGCAAGTGTCCCCAGCTGTAATAGACTCATTTTCAGTGGTAGCAATAATTCCTTTACAGCTGGGATTACAAAGGTAAATGCTTAATGAAGCCAACCAGGTAAGTAAATTAGTGAAATAGGGAGCATGTAAGACAATAGGGAGTGGTAGGGACTATGGAGAACTAGAAAAGCACATGGCCACCTTCTTTTTCTCAGTTTGTGGATTATTGCCAGAGATTGGGGGACCCATCTTTTGATTTTTTTTCAAGAAAAATTTGAAATTAGGTAAAATTTCCAAATTTTTAAACACAGTGGAAGGAAACCAAAGTTGGTCAATTGCTTGCATTCAGCCTGAAAGCCACTAGTTCGCGAATCTTGCTTTAGAGAAATAGATTGCTTGGAGCCACCAATATACACAAATTCTGATCATTCAGAAGGTGGTTTTCTTACTATTATGTTAAAACGGGCCCAGGTCAGTTGCTGACTTACATTGTTTCCATGATTATTATTATTGTTAACGTAAGTTGGCAACATTCATAAGTGACAAAGCTGTGGACGAGCCACTCATGACCAGTGTTTATAACACACAACACTGGGGCATTTTTTACTCATGCTGTGCTCATTTAAAGTGGATTCTTGTTCTAGAATAATAAGATTGTGGGAGAGAGTGGCGTTTCCTGATATCCAGGATTGCGATAAAACACCGTTCACCTGGTTGTTTTCAGCTAATACCATGCACGGTTTGCAATGAGCGAGAATTTGTGTGATCATTATTTCATGTGTGGCATCCCAGTAAATATTATTGGATTGAAAACTGTAATAATCCCCTTAAAAAGGTAACAGTTAGCTCTGCCCCTTACTTATATTTCTACTTCCATTGATATAAGATAAAAGAAAAAGTACAGACCAAAAACAGTGGTTTTAAAATAGCAACAACAACAATCACAAAAGAAATCAGTGGCTGATAATGTAGTGATACATAGGACAAATATTTTCCTAGGAGGGTAACACAGATATGGTCTTTAACCTTAGGTAAGATAGTCAGCTTCTCTATTTTAACAACGCATGCAAAAACTGAACTACAAAGAAATAAATGCTTAGGGTTTCTTTTTGTTTATTTTTCTTTCTTTGATTTTTTTGAAAAAAAATCAGAAAAGCACAAAGTATAGTATATAATTTCCGATATGCAGGCCATCAAAAAAATGAGTATTAATACTTTGCCATATTTGCTTCAGAATTTTTTTTTAAGAAAAATGAGGCATTTCGGATAAAATATTAGTTCCCTTTGTTTTCTTTCCATTTCCTTCTTTCCCAAGGCCAGCATTCTGCTACAGTTATCAGGAGTCCTTCCACTGTGTCTTTTCAGAATTTTACTATATGTATAGATATATATGGATAGATTGCTATATGTACTTTACAATATACACCATTATAAAATAATCTATTGAGTGTTATTTTGTATATTTTGAATGTTAGGCAATGGTATCATATGTATCAATCTGCAACCCAATTTTCTCAATCAACATTATGTTTTTGATATTTATCTATATCAACTGAATCTTAATACAAACAGATCCGGTTAATTCATTTTAAGTGTTTTATACTATTTTGTCGAATAAATAAACCACAATTTATTTATTCTTCTGATGGTGGATATTTCTGTTACTTCTAATTGTTTACTATTACAAACAATGCTACAACGAATGCCCTTCAACTTGTCTCGTTAGGCACATGTATCAGAGTTTCATTGGAGTAATTTTCTAGAAGTGAAATTGCTGAGTCGTAGGATATATGCATTGTCAACTTTTTTCAATATTGCCAAAATGTTCTCCAGTGTGAGTGTGCCATTTTATACTCCTTTTCAGCAATGTTGAAACTAGCTTTCTAAAACAAATATGCCAAATATACTTCCTACAGTTTTGAGGATTTTCCATTGCAGAATTTAACCGTTTCCCACCAAATGTCCTGTGTGTTTCTTTACATATATTTCTTCTACCTCGAGAGAGTCATTTGTTCTGCTTCCTTAGAAAGAACAGAGCAAATAGTAAAACTTAGGTTGTTGATGTTCATCCAGAATAAAGTCCATAGCTTTCTGCAAAACTGTGCTTTATTCAAATGTTCTTTCACATTGAAATCTCCCTTAATCTAAATTTAACTTTATGTGACTTCATACTCACGTTTTGAATGAATAAAAACTTCTGACCTTTTCAACATTTTCATAGGTCCTGAGGGGATTGTCTAAACACTTTACACATGATTTTCCATTATTTTTCTGCTTATTTTAAATCTTTTGAAAGGTAATGAAAACAAAATCACTCTGGGTCTTGGCATTAATTCACCTCCTTAAATTCCTTAAATTTTTTAAACCTATTCGGTCTCTAACTTAAAATTTCGTTTTAGTGTCACACAAATGTAGATGTCAATGCAACCTCCAAGAACAATTTCCTGAACTTGAACTTGTTGCTGCTGCTCTAGACTGAAGCCTGTTGAAACATTTCCCCACTTGCAGATCCTTCTCTTCTGGGAGGAAGCCCCTGACAAGATTCAGGCTCAGGCTCCTTGTGTACTTCAGTTACATGTGGAGTTTTAGCCCCTCCTCTTTTTTTTTAATCTGAGCTCTTAAATGGCAGCAAAGGTGAGCCAATGGTGGGGAGTAATGACAGGGCCCGAGTGAGTACCTGGAGCTCTTCTGAGACTGCGTCCTACTTCCTACTCAGCGCTCACATTTGGGTATCCTGGTTCTCCCAATTTTACTCTCCCTCCCAGAAATGGGCATCAGTACCTTCTGGCCCATTATTTCTCTTTCACAAAACGCTGAGTTTAAATGTTAAACCTTCACAGCACAGACCAGAAAGGGCCCAGGGTTTTCTTGAGCCAAATGCAAAGTTTGGCACACGTGGTTGGCCTCCTTAAATAACTTTGGTGGGAGTGCTGCCCTATTAGCCTGATGAGCTCCCTGGAGGAAATCCCACGTGCTGTGAATATATGTTGTTGTGACTTGACATTTTATGACATTTATGAAGCTTTTATTTTGGGGGGAAGTTGGGTGAAATGGATATAATCAGATTTGTGTTTTGAAAGAGCCCTCTGGCTACAGTTTAGAGACTAGGCTGGAGGGGCCTGGAGAATC
Organism: Equus quagga; assembly: GCF_021613505.1. NCBI lineage: Eukaryota > Metazoa > Chordata > Mammalia > Perissodactyla > Equidae > Equus > Equus quagga. The sequence goes on along the minus strand of NC_060273.1, from coordinate 92,455,247 downwards.
TGCAGGGAGATCCGTTAAGAGACTGTTGCAATACTTCCGGTGAGAAAGGAAGCTGCTTTGGGCTAGGATGGTAACAGTGGAGAGGGAGAGATAGGTGCACTTGAAAAGTATTTAGGATTTTGGTGGATTTAGGACCCACCAACGAGATTAGGTGATGGCTGGGCTCTGGAGGCTGAGGGAGAGAAGCGTATCAAGGTTAAATGAGCTGCCTCAACTCTGATTGGGTGCAGTTATGGCATCTAATTGGCGCATGAGATTTTTGTCACAGTTTCATGTGAAATAGTGGAATATCAGTGTTAGTGGAAGCCAAGGAGGCTCAGCCTCATGCCATGTGCTACGTTGTGTGATATTTGGAAAAAAACCTGACAAATAGCCATCTACTTTTCCTCAAGGCAAGTAGCAGTTTCATCAGGCAGGCAAAAATCGTAGGATTGCTATAGTCACTATATACTTAGTTTAAGGAGATTATTGCTGAAACAACAGTATAGGAGGAAACACTTTGTTTACTCATTTTCAAGACTGACTGGCTGCGGGCCGGCCCCATGGCCGAGTGGCTGAGTTCCTGCGCTCTGCTTTGGCCGCCCGGGGTTCACCAGTGCTGATCCTGGGCGTGGACCTACACACTGCTCACCAAGCCATGCTGTGGTGGCATGCCACATAGAAGAGCTAGAATGACCTACAACTAGGATATGCAACTTTGTACTGGGGCTTGGGGGAGAAAAACAGAAAAAGAGGAAGATTGGCATCAGATGTTAGCTCAGGGCCAATCTTCCTTGCCAAAAATGCATTAAAAAAAAAAAAAAAGACTGGCTAGTGTCTGGTGTTCAAATGAGCTAACACTCAAGGTAGCACCCACTACATATAAATGTTAAAGAATTTTACTTGCTGTTGAGGACGTTGGCTAGAAACACAAAGGAGAATTCTACTTCTCAAAATGCTTCATCATTATTTCACTGCAGCCCTCACAGAAGGTTTGTTCGTGGGGGAAGGACAGAGCAGAGGGCTGGGTCATCAACATTCTTGGCTCCATTATAGATAAACAGTGGCGTTTAAGGAACTGATGGCTTTGTTCAATGTCGCATGGGCTGTCAACAGCAGACTCAGGGTTAAGACTTTGAATCTTTGAACCAGCTTCCTGAAACAAAAATAAAAACAACAAGCACAACAAAATAACTGCAGTGTCATCTGACCTAAATACGAAGTCTGTCATTAGATTGCTTACGTAGCAGATGTATTTGTCACGTGAAGTGTTTCCATTCTCTACTATTGTCTCAAAACTCAGAATTTAAAGAAGTCATGGATCTTAAATATACTATAATCCAGGAATCTCTTGATTCTTCTCAGGCTACACTGATTATCAGCTGTAGTCACTCTGGCGTGCTACCCAGTCATAACTTCTCAAACAATTGTCTTTATTAAATTGATGTCTGTCTTTTATTTGTGGGGTTAGTGGAAGGGTTGGAGGTGGAGACAAATGAGTTCAAGAAAAGTGAAAAAAACATCAGCTATTTTAAAATGACTAGTGATAATAAAAAGAAACTCATCCCTAAGCCCTTTGGCCCCCCGAATAGAAATACTGAGCTAAATTAATATGAATGACCATACAGGTTTTAGGGCCTACATGTAACCAGTGAGGCTCACTCTAAGACTTATTCTTCATAGTCTATTGGGAAAGGAAAAGTGGAAAGGCTGATCAGCAAGAGTAAGAGCCATTTCTCAGCATGCTCTGGGGAACACCTCAGCGGCTCCCAGGATCCCACTGCTGATTTTATTTGAAAAGGTCCAGCTGTACTGTGGTCCCTCTGAGAACTGTACCTTTTGTTTCCTGGATGCCCCTAGGACTGGGGATGACCTAAAATTCCTGTGTATATGTAACCCCTTGATCTCCCACTCCTCTAGATACCACATCCTCCAGGGTGCCCAAGGCTGACCTGGATTCTTGGAATGAAAGCCGATCACCTCTGCTGTCAGCACTGGCTCTGTGTGTGCTGGGCTGGCTCGTTGTTTTCCATAAGACTTTTGTCCCACACTTATTGCCTGGTTTGAAGCAGACTTCATTTCCTTAAATCTGATCTTGAAAGAAAATCTGCTTGAGATGACCTAAGGCCATATTAGTAGACCAACCTCAGTGAAGACATTTAAAATCCCTAGGAAACAGTTATTTTTTTCCCCTCCTTTTCGAGGGTCTCTCTTTTTTGATGACTCCTCTCCTAATAGTTTCAAGTCCCAACAGCTGAAGTCCTACATCTTCTACGAGGTGAGAGTCCATTTGTTTCATCCAAATCAGAGTCTGTTTGACTCGTTCCGTACAGCTCCATAGCTCTCCAACTGCCTTCTGCTAGGTGCCACTCAGCTTGTTGAACGGACGGTTACTGCCTCTCGAATGCCTTCAAACAGTTATGTGTGTGAGACTGGGGGCCTCTTATGTGGATGTTCCAGCCATGTCAGTGTGGCCTCTCCCTTCAGCCTGCTTTGTTTATCCAGCAGCTCATTACTTAAGAGTAGCCTGTCAAAATAGGTTAAATATTCTTTGGGAAACATGGTCACTCACATCCTTGAGATACCACAAATATGTTTAATACAGGGAAGATTGGCTTGATAAGAAAAACGTAACTGACTTGCATCACCAAAAAATATTTTCCTGTTATTCTGGTTGAGTTTCCACAAGCATCAATAAGCACCAGCAAACTGAAGGGCAATAAATTTCTGCAGCCGACACATAGAGACACCAAGGGAAGCAGGGAAAATGATTGCTGATGATTCATTCTAACTACTTGACCTTCTGACCTCTTCTCTAGATATATGATCAAGATGGGACACTACAGCACTTTATTGATGGTGGGGAACCTAGTAAGTCGAGCTGGATGAGGTATATCCGATGTGCAAGGCACTGCGGAGAACAGAATCTAACAGTAGTTCAGTACAGGTAAAGTATACCTTGATTTCCACTTACGGAGCTGAAGCCCTTTGGCTTGCATCGACAAATTCAGGCTTGCTGCTAGTTTTGAAAAAAAATCCCAGAGTCCTGCAGCACTCTGTAAGGACTGGCAGAAATTTTTTTGTGAGGTCTCTGAAATCTTAGTTCTTGCAAAAGTTATTTCACGAGAATTCAGGAAGAAAGATGCTAGTAGAAGGCCTCTTTCACTCAGCGCACGTGGTAAAGTTACTTCCACATCATCGTCTGCTCTTCCGCAGTGGCCTGAACAAGCCCAGTAAACCCATTGGCTTGGGGGGTCCCCCCAGCGGATGTGTACACACACGTGACTAGGAGCTGGGAGATTCAGCCCTGATCCTTTGCTTTCAGTCACCTTCAGGCTATCCCCCAGGGAGAACAGTTTCATGTGCACAACTGCATGGGAAACCAAGAACTCTCAACCTTCCCAAGGCTGCTTTTCCAAAACCGTTATGCCCCGCAGCAGTGGCTGAGCCAGAATAACCTCTCCTGATCCCTCGAAAGGTGCCAAAACATTTCACTTTGGCCCTTCAACGATTCAGAATATGTTTCAGGTGATGAGGTGGTTCCAGAGCATAGAGAAACCCCCATTTTCCCAAGATGTTTGGGCAAAGCCAAAAGGGTCACAAAGACAAAGTGGAGCCACCTCCATTTCCCACAGTCTCCTAGGGAGGCCCCTGGGGGGCTGAGAAGCTAGGTGGATTCCCAGATGCTAAGCCACATCTGCTCAGTGCACCTGTTGGTCAGGCATTTCCACTTAGTGCTAAAGAAGGTTGCAGTGGAGAGGAGAAGGCAAAAACAGATCACATAGGAGAAAAGCCCTACCCCTAAGCCTTCCTTTCTCAAAATCCCTCGAAAACATGTGCGATGTAAATATATGACCTCAGTTATAAACAGCCGTGTTCCCTTTAGAATCAGAAGCAACTGTTTAGCTTTATTAGGCACCACAGACACATCAAAGCAGAAGGCCCTGTGCTCGGCAACTTGGAGTCCTGCCTATGGCTATTTATTTTCCTTTCCTTTTTTTTTTTTGGTTTTTAAAAATGAAGCCTTAAAAAAAAAAAAAACCCTTTATTCCCCTTATAGGTTAAAGGCTGCTCAAATCTGGCGTGGTCTCCAATTCAAAAGGAATGTATTTGAGCAGGCTGTGACTCCCTGCCTTGGTTTCCTGGGCAGTTATATTTCATTAAATAATGGTTTAAATGAAATAGTACACTATGGTATTTGGTTACACTGCTGTGTACGGGCTTTACTCACCTTTATTGCAGCTGCATTTCTGCCATGAAGTTTTTATGAAACTGGAGCTAGAAAATTAGTAAAGATTGTGCTTGTCCATTCAGCAAAAGATAGTTTGGCTGGTTCTGTAATGAGCACCCGGGGAGCTCTTGAGGCAAATTCTGAATCTGGGAAGACAAGAAACCCCTAAGAGGAAGGTGGGCATGAGTAAGTCATTACCTATCTGTCAATATTAAGTGGATTTTTATAGCTCCCCTTTCATGATGGCGCTTAAACTTCGAGTTCTCTCTGCTGATCTGTTTTCGATTACTTCAGATCTTTATAAAATGAACTACAAAAACACAATTTAAAAAACTGGCATCCGTCACCAGTGACCACGTCCAAGAGTAAGAAAATAGAAAAGTTGGACCCTGAAGAGCCAGCCTAATTTTTATTGTACATGAATGTCCTCTTCACAAAAAGTCAGCTGGTTTAGATTCATTCTGTTATGATTTGTAATATCTAAATGGAATTTTCTTCAAAGCGCCCTTGATTGATTGACCCTTAGCTGAACGTTTTGTTTTTATTTTGAGGCTGACAATAATGTTTGTTGGCGTGTGTTCTGCTTCAACTGCGTTGGGACGCCATGAAGCTATCTTTATGAGTCATCCAACCACAATACTAAATACATGTCAGCAAAGGAAATATTATCTGGAAAGGGAAAAATCCCTTTGATGTGCTTGAACATGCAGAGATCTCTGCGAGTTTTGGAAGCCCTGCCCGCTTGTGAGGAACGGTGTATGCTTACACATTTTTTTTCCCTCTCGGCCGACTCCATGCCTCAGAAGACCACCCATTGCTCGAAAACAGTTCTGCTCTTTCAGCGGCAAAGTGTGTCATTTGGTTTTAGCACATTCATTTGCCGGGCGCTGTGTTTATATGAAGGGAAGCCAAACCGAGAGATGAAATGTTACAAGGGTGAAGTACAGAGTAGACTCCGTTTTTCTCAAGTTAGGAGATGCCAGTGATTTATAGCTCGGCTCCAATTTTGATTTTTTTACGTAGCAGTGGAAAGAATTAATAAAACGCACAGCTCTTGGAGATGCGGAGGGAGGAAGAGTAGTGAGGTCCGGACAACTGGCTGGAGTTTTTGTCAGATATTCATAGAATGTTGGGAAAAACATTCTGCTTAGCTAGCAGTGCCCTCCTGAGACAGAATGGCAGCAAGTGAGGAAAATAACAAGATAAATGAAATTTTTGCAGCTGCAAGTAAAATATTGAGAATCTGCACTTTTTTATTGATCTTTATGATCCTATTGCCAAGAGCCACTTTGTGGTGACAAAATATGTTGACAAGTGCATATCTCACTGCCATGAAAAATGTGATGAAGGATTCGCCTTATGTCTGCAGTGTTATACAAGGGACAAATTGCCCTACTACAGCCAATTCCTTACAGAAAGGCTAAATTTAAGGCCCACCAACCCTAAACACTTTTATCTTGAACTTGAGGGTAATATTTGTAGCAATTCTTCACTGAGAAAACCAGTTGCAGTTTTTTTAATCTGTAGATTTTTCTTTACAGTACCAAAGCTGTTATAATAAAATGTTTATTTCTTGGTCCCTTCACTCTATCATTTCAGAGTGTAATCTTTCAGCCAGAGTAAAGTGCTCTTTCTTGTATTTATTGAATTTCCATCCATTTCACATAAGAGAGTTTTTCTCCTCTCTTGTATCAAACTTTAGAAGAAAGGCAATGGGGAAGATTTTTATTTCTCTCAGTCCTTATGTCACAAAGCTGCTTAATTTTGTTACAAAATTGGGAACTCCCAATGCCAAGTTGCAAGAATACACAGAATGCTTTTCTTTCAAATAAGAAGTCAATAGTATTAATTTATATTTGAGGTTGAGGCACCGGTGTCTGCAATTTGCCGAGAGAGAATATTCTCATCAGTGTCAGATGGAATTTTTTTTTTTTTAAATGAACTCTTTCTTTCTGCTGTCTCCTGGGCCAAATATCTGTCTCTTCAGCCAAGACATTCTGTGGAGGGACACTGTGGAAATAAACTGTGAGCTGTTTATCATACTGAGTTACAGGCTCTAATTGGTTGCTGGGAATGATTAGGTGGGTGCAGATTTTATTACAAACAGAAACTGGTTAGGTGGAGCTGGGAGGACTTTTTCGGGGCAATAAAAATGTGGTTGGGGGCACATTAATCCTACCTATTACTAAGCTGGGTTTTCTTTTGTTTTGAATAGGTCGAATATATTCTACCGAGCCTGTATAGATATTCCCAGGGGTACCGAGCTTCTGGTGTGGTACAATGACAGCTATACGTCTTTCTTTGGGATCCCCTTACAATGCATTGCCCAGGATGAAAACTGTAAGAATTTCTTTTGGCTCTAAATTCGCATCTCAAATACCTATTTCTAAGCTGACTTTTTAAGAGTGTTGTTTGAAACTCCTGAAATGCAGGTCACTCTGATACATAATGCCAATGTGCCCAAGTCGGTCCATCAATTTCTTTTCCTTGTACGTTCTTTGCTTTTTTACAGGGCATTTTCACTTGTATAGGCCAATCCTTCTTTGCCTGTTCACAATTTCAAAACCTTTCCCTTAGTTTTAAATAATTACTGGCAGCAATGTTAAGGTGGCTGGTATTTACTGAGTGCCTACTGTGTGTCTGGTTCTGTGCTTGCCACCTTTTGGGGTTATAAGAGCAGCATAAGATAAATCTTCTGCTCTGAAACTTTGCATAGTCTTTCTGGAGTCACACTGTATGCAAAAATGAAATAAGAGAAAACAATGCTGTTTAATGGAGTACACCCCTCTAGTCAATTGGGTGTGCCTTCTCCTACGTACTCACTGGAGTGAGGAATGGAGGTAAAAATCTTGGCTGAGGAATTTGTGTCTCTCTAAATTTCTTACTCTAAAATGAACCATGTAATTTTCTTCTATCCTTATTACTATGACAATCATAATCTTTAAAAATAATCTAACATCTAGGCAAATGCAAATGCAGCAATTTTCACTTAAACTTTATATTTTTGTTTTATCAGATCTTTGGAAAATATTATAAGGTGATTTCTAGTATTTGGAAAAGAATTGGGTAATTCTGATATGGTTCAGTGAAAAACACTGGTTTCAATGATGTTATTTTTTCTTGTCACCAAATTGACTAATCTGTGAATTGATGATTTGGTATTATGCAACAGAAAAAGAAACAGAGAGAACAGATCTATCTAAGGAAGTTCATTCAGAAAAAAAAAGTGTTATTAACTTTTTCCTTCTTCACTTCTTTCTCTCTCTATCTTACATACACACTCCAATAAAAAAAAATGCTCATACTACTACTGATCCAAATGCTGATGGTCAGATATTTCTTTTCCATATTGTCTTTATTTTCTTTGTAAAAAACAGAATCCTCAAAAAGAATATTACTATCAACTGTCCTTTTATACTTTACCCTAACCCCAAACCAATCTCAAATCAAAACATGCATCTTTGGGCATATAGTACATTCCTCTTACCTCCCAAGTTTCCATTGGAAAGTTTTTTTTCTAAAGTGATACTGCTATGTGAAGGAGTGTCTGTTTTCATAAGAGAAAATCTCAGTGTTGGACCTGAGTGTGCAGTTGGTGTTAGAGGCAGATATAGGTATGCAGGCTAGTATGCTTTCCTCTCAGGATGACTCCTTGCCCCAACTTCCCTAAAGCTACTTCTAGGTCCTCACAAAGAAAGGCACCAGTATGAGCCCCCATGATCTGCTGACGTGGGCCTGTCTGTACGTTAGAACCTTGACATAAACTAAGCTTCTGAAGTATGGAATTTGATCCAACAGAATTCCAGAAATCCTATAACGTCCTCTGCTTCCTCCTCTAATACAACCTGCTATGGACTCTGAAGACATTATTCTGGTGTGTTTGTGTTGAGGAATGTCGAGAGTAAACATATCAAAGCCTAGAGTTCTGAAATACATAACACAAATTTTCATTCGTTGGTTCATTCATTCATTCATTGATCAGATATTTATTGAACACTTACTATGGGCCAGTGTCTTTGCTAGGTCCTGAAAATACAGCAGTGAACACAACAGACAAGAATTCTTGCCCTCATGGAGCTTACATTCTAGTGGAGGGAGACAGATTATCAGCAAGTAAATGAGCAAGTAGAAAGTTTGTCAGGTGGTGATAAGTGTAGAGATAAAGCAGAGAACGGGTAAGGAGTACCAGGAGTTGAGAACTGCAGTTTTAGGGAGTGATCACGGTAGGCCCTACTGGGAAGGTGGCCTTTGGGCAAAGACTTAAGGAAGTGAAGGAACAAGCCATGTGTTAGTTTGGAGAAGAGTATTCCAGGCATCCAGACTAATAGTCTAAAGGCCGCAAAATGGGGATATTCCTGGCCTGTTGGAAGAGAACCATGAGGTTGAAATAAGTGTGTTAGAGTGAGTGAGGTGGGGAGAAGTCAACTCAGATATGGGGAGAGCTAGGGATCTTGTAGGGCCTAGGAGGCCACCGTCAGGATCTGGCTGTTACTCTGTGTGGGCCTGGTGAAGTTGTAACGGGATTACTCTGGCTACTGAGTGGAGGCTACACAGTAAGAGGTGAGAATAGAAAAGGGAATTCAATTAGATGCTCTTGCTGGAATCCAGGGGAGAGATGATGGTGGTTTGGACCACAGTAGAAGTGGTGGAGGTGGTGAGCAGTTGTTGGATTCTGGATATATTTTGAAAGTAAAGCCAGCAGCCTTTGCTGATACTCTGGATGCTGAATGAGAGAGAAAGGAGTCGAGGATAACTCTGAGGCTTTGGTGTGAGGAACTGGAAGGATGGAATGGCCATTTACTGAGTTAGGAGTCAGAAATGGAAACTGTGGAATGACTACTTAGGGAACGCATTTCTTCCCCTTGACGGGGATCTCTGGAGTGGAAGTCACACATCCACAAGATTGCTTCCACCTCGTGATGTGGTGCATGGATGAGAGGGATTTAGGGCTGAGCTGGAGGATTATGGGGTCTTATGTGCCATTCAAAGACACCTGACAATGGTCGTCTAAGAGTGTACCTTCTGGTCTTCAGATTCAGCGCCGCAGTGCCGTCAAAAAATGTACTTTCCGGAAATAACATATGTTTTGCTTCTCAATCCTTCTTTCTCCTATAGTCCCACCTATGGGAAGCATTCTTGAGATTGTTGATTAGAGTATTGAATAAACTCTACCAGGGCATATGTTATGTCATTTAGCACCTGAAATCCTTGGAAGGAAATTTGCAAAGCCACAGCAGCTTGAAGTATTGTGGATTCAGTAGGTAAACTAGGCAGCTCTTTTGGGTTGAGTTCAGAGCTCTAAGTAAGGGTGGAGGGAAGTTTAAAGGGAATTAAGTCATTGACTAAAATGCTCAACAGTGACAATCTCCCTTTCCCCTAAGGGCACTATAGGAATTTTATTTCAGTTCCTGTCTCAAAGTCATATATCTGTCAGTGATTGGCCACCCAAGAAACCAGCAGAAAGCTTCATCAGATAGTGTGGGGGAAATATATGACTTTGACTCTTAACTCTAAGATGGATTCTCATTCCATATGATTCACTGAGAGACCTGGGAATGCTTTATAATGAGGGTTCCTTATTCTGTACTGAGAAAATACTCTGTGTGATTTAAAAGCACAAATGTGTGAAAGGGCATGAACAGATAATTTAACAGCTAGCCTTCCACAGCCCTGAGTAATTTAAATCATCTCAACAGGATTAGCAATTCTAAGACAATTTTTATCCTACTGAGCTAGCCACAAAATAAATTAGGTACCTTAAAAAGAAGCTTCTTGAGATCAAAGACTTATTTGACAAAATGCCCCCACAGAGCCTCCTTGTAGTGCTATGCACCCGGTAAACAATTAATAAATGCTCACGGGATAAATATTGAGAATTTTATTGCCATTATTAGGAGGGATTAAATACTTCAGCCAGATTTTTCTTCATTAATGAAATTGATACATGGACCAAGACATTCAAGAAAAATATGATTTTACTTAGTGAATAATACTTATTAAGCACTTTCATTTATAAAAATATCATTTTCTTCCCATGGTTCTTTCAACATCGAAAGTACACATTTCCTACTGAGCATGTGTGGTGGGCTCAGGCTCCAGTCACTGCCCTTCTGGCAGCTGCCGTGAAGCAGTGGGGCATACACAGTGCCTGGACAAGCCATTGAAAGCTGCCTTGCCCCGAAGAGAAGACAGCGTTTCACACAGGCATTTGAGTTCTGGAAGCAATTCCTATGTTATTTTCTTTTAAAAACCCATAGTTATGAATGTAATAGAGCTCCAAAGAGAGAGCCACTCCATCCACTGTGGGCCTTTCAGAAGAGCCTGAAGGAACGCCTGTGTCGACAGATTGCATCCGCAAGAAGGAATGAGGTTCCCCAAAGCTTCCAGTGGGGGATTAGCTCCTGCAGAGTGTAAAGACCGTAGTGTATTCATATTTGTTTCAGAGGAAATTAAAAAAAAACCTGGGAATAAATGTTCAACAAGTCTTCCTGCTGCTTTTTCTGTCTTGGCATATGAAGCTGAGGTAGCAGAATGTGAAACTTGATGGCAACCCAGGGGTTGCTGCACTGAAGTAAACTCTGCCTCCATGAGGCCAGCCTTTTCCTACTGATTTTACAGAGCAGAAAATAAAAAGGGACACTTCTGCATAGTGCCCCTTACCCCCACCACCTCACCACAATGAGAAACTAGGCCCAGGGTAAGGAAGGCCCTACTCAAGCCTTCTATCTATGAGCACTGAGGAGACTAGAATATAGTTCAACCCAACAAGAACAACAGTGTGCAAGGCCCTGTGTGAAACATCGTGCTGAGCTACAAAACTCAGGCCCTGTCCTCAAGGAACTCAGGCTAGAAGAAGGCACATAAGCATACAACTACAGTACAAAACACAATGCAAGTGCCACATATGACGGCCAGTGAGCCTGAGCTCCAGGGGTGTTAGACTGAGTATTAATGCAGTTGGGAGGAGTCAGGTTCCAGGCCCGCTGTGCACAGTGGGAAGCTGAGATTGGACTCCTTACATAAATCCAGGAACTGGGAGTTACTATTTTGTCCCAGAAAGGAGACTAGAAAAATGCTATCCTCAACCAGTAGGCCAGGGAACCATCTGTCTTGGGCCATTAGTGAAAACAGAGTGTCACACTCTAAAAGCCAGCCACAACTATAGGATAGTGTGGGGTTTGATTGTGCACAAACTTCCAAGTATGGAAACCCTGGGCCAAGAAAGGAATATAAAAATTGGTCTAGAACTAGAGAATCCTGTAGGGTCCTAGAAGAAGCAAAGGCAAAGGAGAAGTCACCCCACAGGGATGCCTCTGCATCTGTGCAGGACTCCAACAGAAGGCAGCACCCACTGAAAATATGTCCACAGAGAGAAATGACAAAAGACACAGGGAAACTTGCTGTCGTGAGAGATTTCACCTCGTAGGTGCTGTGGTGTGCTTCCTAGATCCCAACCTTGCTACAGGATTGAGGTGCTCATTCCCCTCGTTTGTGGGAGTGTAGAGCGGAGAGCTCTCGGATGAGTTTGTCTCCAGGAATTGCCTCCAGCCTAAGAGCTATTTTACTCTTGGTCATTCTCCCACCCCACGTAGCTCATGTCCAGTGACTAGTCATTGTGGAGAAGGAGTGGTTCTCTTGTTCCAAAGCAGGACAATGCTGAAGGACCTTCCCAGCTCCAGAGCTGTTAATCTCCTCCCTCAACAGGATCCCCTTGCCTCACTCCCCAACAAGTGTCAATCCCAGGAGCACTTCTTAGTAAAGCTCCTGCACACAAAACTGCACATCTCCCTTTCAGAGTTTTTTTCCCCAGGGGACCTGACTTAAAACAGGTCCTCCAGATTTCTATTTGCAATCCAGATCTCTCTGCTGAGCCCCAGACTGCTATCCAACTGTCCACTCCACGTCTGCCCTTGTGTGTCTCATAGGCATCTCAGACTAAACCAGTAAAGCTGAAACCATTCTACTCACCCCCACAAACTGCCTCTCCTCCAGTTCGGTAACTCTCACTCCCACTCCTCCAATTGCTCTTTCTAGAAACCTTGACACCTCACTCTTGCTCATCCTTCTCTCCAGTCAGTTATGAAGTCCTGTTGATTGTATACTCTTAAATGCATTTCTTTTCATTTCTGCTGCTACCACCTGGTTGGTGTCACCATCAGCTTTGGCCTGGACCACTGCACTAGCCTTCTGCATGTCACATTTTCCCTTTTAGCATCACTGCGGCCAAAGTGAAGTTTCATTGATTTGCTTATTTTATTGTTTCAGCTTAGTCACTTGTTTTGTTAATAGGTAGTTCGGTTCCATAGATCATAATCCAGAAAGTACTATAGACATATAGTTCTCCTTCCCAGAGGCAATCCGTTGACAGGTTCTTAGGTATCCTTCCAGACATATATTTTGCCCATTCAGATGTGTTCTCCCTCTCTTTCTCTTGCTCTCACTCCAACCCTCCCCCTTTTATACAAATAGCAGCATACTGCATACATTGTTTTACATCTCACTTTTTCATTTAACAATATAGAGTGATGATGTGTTTAAAGCATAAATCTGATCACCTCAGACCCTAAAACCAAAAAAACCTTTTTTGGTTTTTCCCACCTTTGCCATTACTCTTGTTATAAATCCATAGTTCTTTAATGTCGTAGCCTATGGGCGGCATATAGTGTCCATAAATATTTTGCTTGGCTCACATAGTGTTTTACAAAGTTAGAATTCAAACATCTTTAGACTGGCCATGCCCTATTTCATTTGCTGCAGACTCCACCATCCTCTGTTGTATTAACCCACCTCCCATCACTTACTTCCATTACCTGCCCAGCTCCCATAGGCCTTGACGGCTGTGCTGCCTTCCTCTCCAGCCTCAGCTGCAGCGCCTCAACCCTTCTTGCTCTGGCCACATTAGCTGCCTCTCAATTCCTTCAGTGCCCTGAGCTCCTTCCTGCCGCAACAGGCCACACAGACCCTCTGGCAAAGCTGCCAGTGTTTCATCTCCTTGAGTTGCCTTTTCCTCCTTTTGCACCTGTCTGATGTCTGTGTACCCTTCAGGACTCACATTCAAGGTCACTCCCTCCGGGATGCCATCCCTCACACCCCGAGGTTAGCCATCCCTGATATATGCTTTTCTGGTACCTCTTTATTCTCTCTCATAGCACTTATCACACTTGGACCAACTGTATGTTGTCAATTCTAACATGCATATATTTTTCACATTTTAGTCTTTCTGAATCTGGCAGATGTCTTAGAATTAATGGTGACTTGCAATTAATGGTGCAACTTGAAATTAATGGAATTTTAGAGGTGATGTAACTGAGTGAATATTTATCTGTAAAAACCTTTGTTTAATGTCAGTCTCTCTCACTAGAGTTTAAGTGGCGTGAGGGCAGGGGCTGGGGCTTTCTTTCTTCCCCTGTAACCACAGCACCAGCAGAGGGTCAGGCATGTAATGGATGCTTAGTAAGTACTTGTAGACTGACTGAATGGACAAGGGGGTAAAGGAGGACCTTGTTTTATGGATCCTGAATTGGCCTCTCTCAATCTTTTAATTTTCCAGGATTTCATGAGTTCGTGTTCTTCCTTGCCTATATCCTTTAAGGCTTTGAGAATTTGCTCTCTTCCCCTTAATCTTTGTCTTATAGACTGAAGAGATTTTACTAGCTTAGCATGTCTTCATGAAGAAACCACTTCATCTTTTTGGTCATTTTCCTTAGTCATCTCTGTGCTGTTTGCAATTGTCTATACTATCTTAAGTTGGGACGAGATAGTGTTTTCTGATTCGTTTCCTGTCCTCTTCCTGATAATTTCCTGTTTTGTTAATACCTTGGATTATTGTAGCCATGAGGCTGGTATTTAGGAAGAATAATCCTCTCTGTCCTTTAGTCTTGCTTTAAAAGTCTTGCTTTAAAAAACTATGCTTTGTAGATCTCTAGGGTCCCATGGAAGTGTGCAGGAGCTCTGCAGAACAGTTTAGAGATCAAATATGGTTGCTTGTGTGAAAATTATTCATTCCTATCCTTACTTTTTCTTCTTTCTGAATTATATGCTCATTTCATTCAGTTGGATTGAATTTATTCACAAGTACAATAAAGGATCATGCCAAAAGTAGAATATAGAGTGAAGTCTTGCTACCTATATCTTGAAACGTATTACATTTGCTTTGGGGTATCCCAGAGAAGAAAATAATAAAAGAGAGAAGAATTTTATTGCAACCATCCCCACTCTTATGGCTTAAATGCTATTATTATCATTAACTCAGATCTCATACATCCCAGATTATTATACAAACTGGTATAAATTTTTCTTTATTACCATTTTGACCTTGATTGTTAAACTTAGAAAAACATTCGTTGGCCCACAAATACTTTTGTTTAACATAAAGGTTATGTGACCTTAACAATTTTTGAAAGTTGATTTTATTAGGTTACTTTCCAGATGCATAAGTGAGAAGTCAGAATCTATAATCTATACTTGAGTATTATTTGTATTATTTTCCTCCAGAGGCGTTATATTCCTCTTTCCAATAGGGAAGCTTCGGCTGGTTTTCCTGCTCCCATGCATGTCGATGACATCTTCATTCCACAGTCTTCCTGCCCTGCCTGCCCCCTGCTCATCTGGCGTTTCCCAGCCTGCAAGAGCTTAGTGTTGCCTGAAAACTTGCGGGTCTCCCATGCTTTGTCTCTTCTGGATTAGCTATAAATGGGTTAAACAAGACGAGCTCTCCCCTGATCTCTGACAGTGCTGCAGTTTTAATTTTTATTTAAAAAGTGCCAAAACATGATAAAACATTCCTCCTTATCTTTCAATACCTATTTAAAAAGTAACAGTCTGTGTGCAATCAAGAATTTTTGAAAGTCAAAATGTGTGCACAAATTTTATATTGATTATGCACTTTTGCTCCAGAAGTTGAAATTAGTACATAAATGTTTATATATAAAATATACGTACATACATAAATATGTATATGTATGTGTGTATGTGTGCATATATAATATATTTTGGTATATATGATATGTATTTATACATACACACAAAAACACACTATGCTAGCTGTAAAATGTCTTTTTATTTTTGAAACACAGCTAGTAAACAGAGACAGCATAGGCGTGTGGTCAGAAAGAAACACCCTGGAAGTCAGAAAGCTAAAGCTTCCAACTTAGCTGTGTCCTTAACTGAGTGTCTGACCCGGGGCAAGTTATTGGGCCTTCTTGGGCTTCCACTTTTTTCATTTGTAATAACAGAGGGTAGGATTAGATCAGTGATTCTCTATGCTGATTATATATTAGAAGCACTTGGGGAACTTTAGGAAATGCAGGTGCCTAGGCCCTACCAAGAGATTCTGATTTAATTTTTTTAAAAAATCTCCCCTGTGAATCTAATGTGCAGTCAGGGTAAAGAATTGCCAACTGGACAAACCCTAGGCTCTCTCTAGGCCTGTGAGTCTCTTGCTTTGTTTTTCCTTCCTAGGACAGTTGCATCATGCCGACAGAGCCCTGTAGACTCAGCGATTCCTTTTGTTGGATTCATCCAATACACATGATTATACAGAATGCTGAGTTGAAGAGTCCTTAGCGGCAGCATCCCGATCCCTCTATGTCCCCACATGTGGTATCTACCTGTCCACTCAAGTGTGGAGACTTCCGCAGTCACAGTCCCCTACCATTCTCTCTCTGTAGTTGAGGACACTTGAGTTTCGTGCTCCGTAGCAACGGTCTGTGGCGGGAAAGGATGGGAGCTTCCAGTCCATGTGTTTTGTTCCTTGTGGCCTTGAACCAGAATGCCATAGTTTACTTCTCATCACCAATCTTTTTGCCAATCAACCTTTTCAAATATTTTGATCTCTAAGTCCCTTCTCTTGACCACCCTGTAACTTTTAATCCCTTTAACCCCTGAAGTAACCAATAAATACATTTTATTGACACAGTAGTTAATTAAAAAAAGGATAATAGTTTTTAAGCACATTAGGTTCTAATCACCTATGAGCCTATGGGTTGACCAGTGAATACATGATACATGTTCTTAACACAATAACAACCTAAAAAAAAAAGAATAATGAATTTCAAGTATATTAGGTTTCCCTCCTCGAAAACGTTTCTTAGTTCTAGTTCTTTCCCCACTCGTACTGCCACCACCTCAATTTAGGTCCATCTCCCTTCATTCCAGTTACTTCTCCTTCTATAATAATAAGAATAGTGGCCATTGTTGATGGTAGGTCCTGTGATGAGTACTTTCATCACCTCATTCAAACCTCATAAAAGGGGGTTTAAAGATGAGCAAACCAGGGCTCATAGAGCTCAAGATCTATTGAGTGGCAACAATACATTTACTAAATGCTGTCTGTACGTTATCTCACTCAATCCTTCAGGTGACCATTTTACCAAAAACTAAATTGTGGATTTCAGTGTTCCATACTTGCCCACAGTCACAAAGCTAGTAAATAGTGGAATTAAAATCTAGGCTATCTCAACCACTAAGCCATGCTGCTACTACTTTTTGGATTATTACTGTCACTGTCCTCATTTTACAGATGGGTAACTGAGGCACAGAGAGATTGAATAACTTGCCTGAAATCACCAAGCTAATAAAAGGCATAGTCGGGATTTGAATCTAGGTCTTTCTGATTCCAAAGCCTGAGTTGCCAGCAGCATACTCCGCTGCCTCCCGCTCTTCCCTTACCCACTGCACCCTGTCTGTGCATCATACCTCACTCAAGCCCTCCCTGAACACTGCTTCTTTTGTTCTTGCTATTTCTCTGCTCAGAAACAGTCTGTGTCTATTTCCTAGGCCTGAAGTCTTTATTTATTTATTTGGACTTTAAAGGCCCTCTGAGGTCTACACCCCTTACCCCTTATTCCCACAGTACTGAGAAGCCATGGCCTTCTCGGTCAGCCTGTCTCCCTCACTGTCCCACCAGCATGCCAGACTTCTGTCTCCAGACATCTTTCATATTGTTCCCTTCATCTCCTCAGCCAGTTTTTCTTGAATACGTGTCCTGTGCTGGCAAGGTCTGGTGAAAGGCCTGAATCTACCTTCTCTGTACCGCTCAAGGCCACCTCTCTGGACAGCCCCCCACCCCGTTCTTCCCCCCTTTCTTGCTGGATCTCTCCCATCTGAACTCCTTCCAAAGCTGGGGTGCAGAGTGGACCCTCATTATGGAGTCTTTCTGTCTCAAGTCATAAGGGAACTCTTTGAGGGCAAAGACCGTGTACAAACAATCCTGAGCATATGGTACTGGCTTAATAAATAGGCATTGAATGAGTTATTAATTTGTGATAATAGCGCTTTTCTCCTCAAATCAAATTGTCTGCTATTATGTTAATTCTAAGTCTAGAAAAACAAATTTTTTAGATGTTGATTTATAGGAATTTTTTTGAAACATGTGTCATTGTGCTTATTTTAAGGGCTGATAAAACTGATCTTTTATAACTATTGCTGTTCTCCCAGTAAATGTTCCCTCGACGGTAATGGAAGCCATGTGCAGACAAGACGCCCTGCAGCCCTTCAACAAGAGCAGCAAACTGTCCCCGGCCACCCAGCAGCGCTCCGTCGTTTTCCCACAGACTCCGTGCAGCAGGAGCTTCTCCCTCCTGGACAAGTCTGGGCCCCTTGAGTCAGGATTTAACCAAATCAACGTGAAAAACCAGCGAGTCCTTGCGAGCCCGACTTCCACAAGCCAGCTCCACTCGGAGTTCAGTGACTGGCATCTTTGGAAATGTGGGCAGTGCTTTAAGACTTTCACGCAGCGGATCCTCTTACAGATGCACGTGTGCACGCAGAACCCCGACAGGTAACCCCCACCCTCACTGCTCACGGTGTGTTCGCTTAGTGACACCCACTGCTTGCCTTCCCGCAAGGTTCCAGGCACCTCCTCCAGCTGCACCTCAGGGACAACCCTGTGATAAGAGCTGTCTGCGTTCTGGAAGGTCAGAGAGTAATAAATGTGAGGCCACTGCTTGACTGTATTGTTTAGACAGGCTCCATGAACAGTGGCTGCAGAGAAGAATCAGCTCTTGCTTTCCAAACTGTCCAAGTCTTAGGGGGAGCAGAGTAGAAGGAACACTTATGAATATCATAGATGGAAAAATGAGGTCATGATAATTAGAATCCTCTCTGTCTTCCAAAGATAATATAGCTGGCTGCTCTGCTGCTGTCACAGCCGTTTCAGGGTTCACCTCCAGTGTGCCGTGGGTATGAACTTAATTAAGTACTAAGAGGTAATGAATTGGAATTTTTTGCTTAGTACTATTTTTCTTCAGAGCATGCAAACCCATAAATCCTGCAAAGCTGTCAAAAGGAAATACCTACTCTGCTAGTGATGTGGAGGAAAACAGATGCCACTTATTCAATAAACTAATATCCACACAGAAGAAAAATGTTGACTAGATACCTCAGAGTCAAAGTTGGTTTGAAAGTTTGTCAATAAAGAATTTTATGGCCATGAACTGAGGATGAAATTTAGCTGAACAAGTGAATTAAAATTTCAGGTACTCTGACGAGTGGCACAGTAGATATAATGGAACTATTATTTATGAATCAAAACTGGTTTATTCGACAGTCTTGATAGCTGGGAGCGCAAAAGACAAAAATCAAATTAATTCAATAAGAAAGGATTGTGTTTTCTCTCTCCTTCATGTCCTACGAAAATTTGATTAAACCCAAATATCTAAGAATAGCATTGAAAATGCACTTTGAATATAAAAGTAGAAAATGATTTTTGGGAATAGGGTAGGAGACTCAGAAGCAAGACTTCTGAATTATTTTCTTAATTTGGCCATCGATTAATCTTAAGCCTCTCCATTCTCCTTGCCTTGTAATATACAGCCAGCTCTCCCCTCCCGGCTCTGCAGGATATGACCTAGCTAGTGCTGGAAAACACTAGCAGTGAAGGTGGGTGGCGTAGAGGGGGTGGATCTTTTCTAAAGTAATAATAATCCATTTTAGGGTACATATGCACATTTACACGTGTGTATGTTTTTATTTGTCCCATTCTAGAAACCACTTGCTTAGCGTCAAGCATTGCTGTAACTAATTAATGTTGAAATGTTTGCATTAGGGCTGTTAAGGCAGCTGTGTCTTTACAATCTTTTACTTTAAATAGGAGAGCCCCCTGGTGAAAATATCACCAGACTTCTGCACATCTTAGTACCATTGGCTTTAGAGGGGATACAAAAGTTTTGAAACTGTTCTCCTCACTCAGGAAGGATTTTTTTGAAAGTTTGCCTTGCTTACAAATACACATATAGCTTCAAGATACATCTAGTCAAAGTTTGCAAAACATTTTAGTAGTGTTTTAAATATAAAACATGTATTAAAATTGTGTTATTATGAACTTGCTTTTTAAATTGAGTGAGTTAGGTGTATGGACTTATTATTTGCACAGGTTGATTGTTGTTATAATATCAGAACATGCCAGGTAAAATGAAATGACAGTTGAAAGTTTCTGGATACTGGAACTCCGAGCTTAGCTTTGAGTGTGAGATGATTTCATGCTGAATGTCACATGAAGCAAGAAAAATATGCCGTGGTAAATAGAAAGATAGTGAAACAGACTGGTTTGTCTGACCTCAGTTATACTTAGAAAACCGTATGTGTATTATCGTTTAAGTCTCCATGAAGTCTGTCCTGTCAAATAGCAGTGTCATAATGTGTAACACATTTATGTAAACTGTCAGAAAACTACCTGACAAATTAGAAAACGTACATGTACACAATGCGGTTCCATGAGAGATTGTTAGGTCAATGCAACTTAAAGCTAATTTAGTTATTGGCAAAAATCCAAGTGGTATGAGCCTCCCAAACTGTGCTAGACCCTGACGGGCTGATTTGACTCAGATGCCAGGTGTGGTGTGGCCAGGCCTTCCCACGTGAGGTGAAGTAAGGAGTGCTTTTTATCCAGGTGGATAGCAAGAGTGGGATCAGATGACTCAAGCAGTGGGTCCCGCCTACTCCCTTCCTTGTGTTTTGTTGGTGAAGACTTTTGAGGTGATCACCATCATTCACGAATAAGTTAAAATTCAGCATTATGACTTCAAAAAGATTGATCCCTGTGTAGGCAAAGTAATAAAATACATGTTTCTTACTCATCATGGGGAGATGCTTGAATTACTCCATCACATCTGAGTTGATTATTGGAGATAAGAGGGAAATAGAGGGAGATGTCCAGTCACTTTGACCCATCAGTTCCATTCTAGATACATAATTTGCTTCTGGCATATAGGACTGGACTATTTCTTTTCTGTTCCAGAACCTAGAATGCTCTCTTTGCACCAGCAAGTTTGGAAGTAAAAGATACTCTCCATAATTCTTAGTCACATGGGTGAATTGCTAAACAGGAGAAATATACCGAACTGAAATGGAACATCAGATTTGTACATGATGGTTACTAAATTTGGGGCCTTTTCTCTTATTATCCATGTGAAGATTTACGACTGTTGAATATACATATTTTCTTTAGTGATTGACTCCATAAATCAGCTGGCATTTAGTCTTTAGCAATTTGTGCCCATTCAGCCATATACAGTGAAAAGCTTAGAACCTATCAGTCAGAAACCATTTCCCTTCTATTTGAAAAACTCAAGTGCTTTTATTTTGATAGGAAAATCTTGCTAGAACCAGAGGCAAGAAAGGGAGACACAGAAGACAAGTCAGAAGGTAAACAGGTTAGAGTTTCAAGTAGGCCCCTGAATCTTAAGTCCAAAAGATTTTTCGCTCAACAGACTGAATATTTGGCCATGAAACCCAAGACGTGAACCTCCATCAAAGAGACTTTGTGTGTCTATATTTGTGAGCTTTTTCATGTGAGGCCATCAAAAAGTTTATGCCTTGATATAAAGGAAAGAGATCTGAGGATACCCAAGGTTGCCAGCATCACCATTTTTCACTACCCTGTTATTTGCATTGAACGCAAAAAAAAATTCTGTTTGACCTGACGAGGTAGGAATTAGCACTAAAGATAAAAACACATTCATGAGGGTCCAAGAGCCATGGAATTTTCTTGACTTTGTTCTGTTAATATCAAACATACAAAACCAAAAATCTCCTCTTCCTTTTTCCTGACTTTTTCTTTTCCTGAGAGAATCCAAAGGGAAGAAGCTGTTGGAATCTAGATCAACCTAGATTTTATTTAGGGACTTCATAAACATTTGGGGTTTTGCTTAGGCTTATTACCTAGGCCAGGGCAGCTTGACTCAACTCTTGCTTGAACCAGGAGTTAGAAATCCCTTTTCTCTTCTGTTTTTCTGCTGCAGAAACTCTCAACAGTCCCAATGGGGGGGCTCCAGAAAGGGGTAAGCGAAGCCTTCAATCACAGTGGATTATTTTCTGATGAATATGTTCTCTTTTATTTTCTGCAGAAAGTGTCTTTATAATGCTTATCTTTATTTTGCATCCTTTTCCTTTTCTTTTCTCCTTTTCAATTGTTTGTGCCACCTGGGGAAAGTCCGCCTTTAGCCTCCTGGGTGCACTGTCAGCTGCTCACATTTGTGTTTTGAGTATTATTGTTTGTAATTGGATGTGGTGGTACCTGAGGGGAAGATGGCTCTAGAAGGTTCTGTTTGGTGGGAGGAGCCTGGAGATAATCCATTACCATAATAGTTGTTTTGGAATGCATCCGTGTTCTTGTGTTCTACTGTTTCCCCTCCCCACGAGCGTGAAGGTTATCTTCTTTGTTTCTTTCCGTTTTCTGCAGCTGCTTTGGCTCTGCACTTTTCCTGCTTTCCTGAAATCTTTTTCTCCTTACATACAGCTCTGTTCTTTTCTCATTCCATGAAGCCAGCAGTGACCTAAGTAGCGCTCCCTTTGAAGTCTCAGGAGATTTGCATTGAGCTGATGATGTGGGGCAAGGAGAGAATGTGGCCCCAATTGAACAACTTTTGTCCTGGAGGTTTTATGCCATGAAAGAAAAATCAAAGCAGGATTAATAATATTTTAAACCAAACCGCACTTAATTCTAAGTGTTTCGTTCTTTTCCTATGTGTACACCAAACCAATCACAGACTCAAAGTAAATGAATTGCACATTTTGCTGGAGTAATCTTTGGCAGAGGAGCTGCCAGTTACAGAGAATGCCAGGGGGTGTCTGAAATTGTCTCACTGCTATATTTCTGCTTAAAAATTGATCGGCATATATGCTAACTAAATCAACCTAGGCTTTGTCTGTTTTTTAGTTATTTCTTTATTGAGTACAGAGCACATTCTAGTTTTTCGTGAAGTTTGATATTTCTGTGTTGGACCTAGCCACATGAGGCTGTTTAAATTTAAAATAATCAAAACTAAGTAAAATAATACTTTAGTTTCTCAGTTTCCCTAGACACATTACAAGTGCTCAACAGCGCCATGTGACTAGTGGTTCCCACATTGGATAGCATAGGTACAGAACATTTCTATCATTGGACAACACTGCTAGATATCTCAAGTAGTAAAAAAAATTTTTATAAAATGCCATAAGCTTCTTATGCTTGTGAGATGTTGATTATCCCGTTGTGAGGAATGCTATTGAGTTTGTTTCGAGAATAGTAAAATGCTGTATATGATGACTTGGGGAGAATCAAAGTGCTTTAGAAAGGAGATTCCCTTTTAGTTGTTCAATGACATGAGATCCTGGAAAGAGTAAAACTGAACACAGCACTTGATGCAGTCCTCCCATACTGCTTCCAGTATGACACATCAAAGGGAGACAGAACTTTGGAGCTGAAACTGATTGTGTCCAAAAGCTTAATAAATTGAGTCTTATCTTTTGGCCAGACCATGAAAAGTTAATGGGAATGTTAGTCATCAGGGTAAAAAGCTGAGTAATGGCAACTAATTCTGTGCCCCTAAAGCCTGTCAGCTGTCAGTTGAGGGGTGAGGAGTCGGAGTGTGCTGGTAGAAACATGTGTACACAGTTTTAACACCTGCAGCCAGTTCTCCCAAAAGAAGTTGTGATGTCTGAGATTCCTTAGTGGCAATCATGTTTCTTAAGCCCTGCTCTTGGGCTTGAAGGTTTCATTCTGTCTTGAACTTACTCCTGTGTCATTAGATGAAAGCCTAGGACACAGTCAATATTTAAATTACTTTTTGATTGTCTTTACTTTCGGAGGGCTGACTTTCTGTAAATTTCTAGGCTGAGAGAGACAATCTGTTGTTATAGTGGCAAGTAGAGTACAGATATTTGTTCTAAATTCTACATAAAATCATCTTCTGCCAACGTGAATGTGACCACGTGGTCTAAAATAATTCTTCAAGTTACCTAAGAATGAAAGGATATCACTTTATTTTCTGAGATCAGCTAAGATGAGGCTTGGTCTTACATTTTGGTACTAGATTTTCTTGTCGCTATGAATTCTCAACTGTTTACCAAATAAGTTTTAGTGGTCCATATTCTAATTAGTGTGGACATATACACAAAACCATAGAAACTCTGTGTATAGGGAACTGGCTAGTACACACAATGGAAGATGGAGATCATGTTATTGATACTGTCTCTTGTGAGCCTGTGCCTTGTACAGATCCTCAGGCAGCACACGTTTGTTGATTATCTGAAAACAGGAACAGAGCATGACGGGATGTGAGAGAGCATCTAGTAAGCAGTCCGTCCTGCTTACCAGAGACATGAGAAAATAGAGAGGGAATTTGAGTGACTTGTCCAAGTTCCACAGCTAATTAGGGTCAGAGGCTGAAGCAAGACTCACCTCTCCTATCTCCCCTGTTCTAGGCCTTTCCATTCAGTCAAGCTGAATCTGCAAAGTTTTGAAAACTGTGCCATAGGTCACTGGATACCTAGCGAACACCTCTCAGGCCGGTGCTGGGCCAAGGTGATGTGTTAGAATCCTATTTGCCTTTCACTGGTATTATTTTGGTATAAGAATTCAACATAAGCCTCTCTGTGGTCATTTCTACTCTTCTGTGTGTAAATCTTCACCTCTGTGACTATTAACATAAAAAGGATGGATTAACTTCTGACTATAGGAAATAAATCATCCCAACTTTTGACAGTGGAGTTAGAAAAAAAAGAAAAGATTAATTGGTTTTATTTAGTGGCTTATTGTTTATTGTGATAGCTATTAAAAATAGATAACCAGAGGCTAATAAATGTTAATGGTTCCTTCACTATTAGAAAAATCAATTGTCAGTGGATATAGCATATATAAATATATTATTTTGTTTATAATCTTCAATAACGTTTAAGAAATTCACCCCTGAGAGAATGCTTTCTTGAGGAGCCCTTTAAGGTTAATGGTTACTACCAAGAACAGATTCAGCAGGATATTTTCATCTACATGTAATTTTAATGACTTTCAAAGCATTATTTTATAATTGTAATAAAATGCATGTGTAATTTGTCAAGATTGATAAACTCCTTACCAAGGACTCTTATATATTTCTTTGAAACTTGTTTGAGAGCAGTTAGATAGATTTCTAAATGTAAGTAATTAAAATGGTATAGTATTGAGTTATTGACCAATCCTAGACTATTAATCAAGCTAAAAAATTCTACAATCAGTGCTCAGTGTGCTGAAGCCTGGTAAAATAATAGTATTTGTGTTCAGTGAGGCAAATAGCCACAATTAAGCACTTCACTTGACAAATGAGAGGGTACACTTTATTTTGCACTTAATTGAATTGTTGTACATGCTCGGTCACCATTGTCTCCTAGCCCTGTATTTTGGTTTCTGGTCGTTGGATCTTATGCATTTGTTAAAGGTGGAGCAATTAAGTCTGCTTTCACCATTGGCTTTCTAAACACAGCCAGAAATGTCTGGGCCACAGACCAGGGCTTCATGAGCACTGTTAATATCCTTCATGACAGATTATTAATTTTCTTAACAAAAATTTTGATAAACAAATTAGAGCCCTGTCAAGGAATGATATGAAATAGCTTCGAATAGGGAAAACTCCCCAGGTTTTATATCACTCACCAGATTCTGCTTAAGTAAGCAGAAGAACTTCTGTAGAGAAGACAGAATTTTAATCTACTTTATGAAAACCAAAAATTGATTTACTTCTCATGAGCTGGAAAGAATGTTCTCTGATAATCTTGCTAATTATCAGGTATTTGTCACAACTTCCTTCCATTTGCTTTTGCATCACAGTCATCCTTCTGCAAGCATAGTGACATCCTGTCATTTCTGTGCTGCTATAAATCATTGCTCACTACCAGATTAAACTGAGGAGCTGAAGTTCAGGAAAAAGGCCCAATGGATGAATATTAGTAGGGGGAGGGAGTAAGTAGAAGTCAGGATTTCTTTTACAAAGGAACAAATCTGGGTGCACATCTGTGTTCGTCTAGGCAATATTATCAGATAACCCCAAGTTGGGGTTGTGCCATAGACAGACCCTGAGACAGTTTAGTATTTATTAAAACATGCATGCAACTTGCTGGCTTGCCTGCATGTTTACCTGGCACTTAGAATAAAGGTCCAAACACCCTAGAGTGACCTTGGCATCAAGAGCTTATTTCCTATGAGGACGATTTATCTTCAGTTTTCTGCACTGACAGAGATAATAACAACTACTTTCCTTGCCCCAGAGAATTATTGTAAAGATTAAACTAGATAATTGATTTTAAAGCACTTTGAAAAGTTAGAAGTGCTATGGAATTATGAGAGACAATTCCATATTTTCCCTTGTGACATTCTGCTTAATCAAATCTGTACTCGATCCTCCCAAAAGTACACTAGTATTTGTCTAGGGATGGGGAGAAAAACAAGAGAGTAGAGGTTCTTGAAATGGTGTGGTTGGTACTGGAAAGGAATATTTGTTTGGGAATGAATGCGTCTCAGCATCTCTGTGAATTTTGTTCCTATGGCAACAAGTAAAGTAATGGGAACCCAGCAGCCCAAGCTCTGTTTTAAAAACTGAGATAATGTCCCCAAAAAGTTTTGACCCTGCCTCATGGTGCTGACTTCCACTGACTCGCATAGAGAACAATGACCAGGCAGTCTCTTTATTTGTTTCAGACCTTACCAATGCGGTCACTGCTCCCAGTCTTTTTCCCAACCTTCAGAACTGAGGAACCACGTGGTCACTCACTCCAGTGACCGGCCTTTCAAGTGCGGCTACTGTGGTCGTGCCTTTGCCGGGGCCACCACCCTCAACAACCACATTCGAACCCACACTGGAGAAAAGCCCTTCAAGTAAGTAGCGCCAAGCCCTTCATCCCCGCTTTCTCTTCGCCTTTCCCGAGAACCGAGCGCAGCGCTGCCCGGCTCAGCCAGCTGGTGGAGAAGGCTATTCGGAAGGTCAGTGTCTGGGCTGCAAAGGGACCTACTTCCTACTTGTTTATTTGCTGTCATTGGGAAAATGAAATCAGGAAACCTGTACGCTGATCCTGGCTTGAGCTGTGTAACCTTGGACATGAGACAATCTTTCTGGGTCTGTTTTCTCATCAGTAAAATAAGGAAGTAGGAGTAAGTAATTTTAAGACTCTTTCTAGTTCCTGAGGATCTGTGCTTCTAGAACTTGAGCCAGAGTCACACAGAGTGGCATCTCATGTTCATCAGCAAGCCTCATGGCCATCAGCAAGGTAGTCACAATTTAGGACATCTGGATAATCATCTCTTGTGGAACTTGAACCTTTTAGGATTCTGGTGAACTATTTCCTCCTCTTTCCTATGTGTTAAAGAGGTTTGAATCTATTATAGCAGCCAAATTGCGGCTTGTCAGTGTGCCCTTTGGATCTCAGAATTACCATTTGGTGAAAAAAGAAAAACAAAACTAAATACAGGGCACATCCAAGTTCTTGGGGATTCAGGGAATGCGGAAAGAGGTGGAACTGAATTCCAAGGGCTTTGGCAAAAGTAAGGGCATCTGAGTGAGAGTGTGTTTCTAGATAGAGCACCGTCATGAAAACACTGGACATCTGAATCATGCGAAGTGGCCTGTTCATTCACTCAGCCATTCATCCATGTATATACATATTCATTCATTAAGCAAATATCTATTGAGCACCTACTTTTGTACTAGTCACCCTGCTAGGCACAGGAGATACAAAGGTGAATGAAACTCAGCCCCCGGTCTTTGAAGATCTCATAGTTTATGGGGCAGCCCAATTCATAAACAAATATTACAACATAGGGTGAAGAATGTAAACGTGAAAAATCATAAGACATATGTACAGTGTTTCAGGGTAGCATAGAAGAGGAGTAATTAGTGCTATCTAGGGGAGATGATGTTTAAGATGTGTCTTGAAGGATCAGTGGGAGTTTTCCAGACGTACAAAGGAAAAGAGGCTTTTCTGGCAGCCCAAACAGCATGTGGAAAGGTTGGGGCGTGTGACCCAGTAGGTGTGATGGATTGGCCATATCAGAGCCGTGTTTACTCTGTGTGTGTTGGGCTCTTTTCTGTTCCGCCCTCTCACATCTTTCTCCCTCTTTGCCACACTGCCTTTCCCTGATTAAGGAGGAGTATTAAAAAGGCATAGATGTACAGCATATTTACCTTCTGCAGGGCAAGATCAAACAAGACAGGAAATAATTCAGGCAGTTGGAGACGAGTCCCCTTAGTCAGTCTCAACCAAGGAGTCTTCTTCCCAGAGTCTCATTACCCCTAATTTTCCCTCCAGAGCTGCTGGTGTGGCACACTGTTGCCATGATGCTCAACCTGAGTCCAGGCTTGGCTTGGGGTCGCAAAGTCCTTCTGGTCTCATCCTGCTGGACTCGTCCTGCCCACCTCCACCTCAGTATCTGCCAGTAGAGGGAGGAGGTCATCACTCGCCTCCCTGCGATTTAGTTAGTTACCTTTATTCATTATTCCTAACTGTTTTCATAGCGGTTTAGATATTAATAACAAAAATAGTTTTAATTTTTGTCTTTGTACGTGGGAGCAGATTCCTCATTGCATGAAAGCATCCGGCTAAGGGGAAGGATGGGGTCTAAAATCAAGACTGCACTATCCCAGCCTAGCTGTGCCCTCCGGGGCTGCAGTAGTCCAAAGGGGCCCATTTTTTTCTAATCCACCGCAAGGGCCGGAGGGGTTGGCATAGTCCTAGAGTTCCCTATTGCAGGTGTTTGTGTCCTGCGCCAGTGGACTTTGTCATTGCCCTCAGGTCTAACCCTCAAGGGGTTCACAAAATTTGGCTTTACCACTGCTCTGGATGTGGAAGATGACAGTGGCACATTTTCTATGCCTTTGAGCAAGAGAGCTTTTCAAAAGCGGAGTTGCAGGAGGACTGATGATTCTCCTGGCTCCTGGACTACAGAGGGCAGCCAGACAGACACAGTGCCAGGAATCAGATTGATTTTTATCTTGTTGCTGTGTAAATAGATTTTAGAAATTAATTGAAGAGGTTTCAGGGTCAAAATGGGAAATAGATTTCTATTAATGTTAAGGTGTTACTTACGTGTAACCTTGTTGACTCCACTCAATTTTTTTTCTTTAGCATCCTGTTTTTGTCATGTTTCCAATAGAGCTGCCATTTTAACTTAATTTTAATTCATCAGATTTACATTTGAAGGGCTTTAGTAGTTGTATCTTTTTCCTCTCTGAAAGTATTTTTTGTGACCATAACCTAATTTCATCTGGAAAAAGAATATAAAGAAGCAACCAGAGTTGGTTGGATTAGATTCTATGTACATGTTTTAGTTCCTTCTACTTCTGCTTTTATTAGGATAGCCACATACTGTGGGTTTTTTTTTTAATACATCAAGTATATATTCCCAGGAGAGAACTGAGTGTACTCTTATTTTAAAAGTGCAAGATTTAAACGTCTTCTAGGAAATGGAAAGCTAAATCTTTCAGTGTATACAACCAGATCGTTCAGGATTGAACTATCCCAAGGGAGTTTTGGGAAGCTTCCAACCATAGCTCATGGATATCCATCCCACGGACATTTGTAAATATTATGAAGATATCCTTTTACAAGCTTGTAAAGCAAACATTCAGAAAAACTTTTGTTGCAGATTAGTCAATAAAATGGGTTTCGCCACAACAGTTAATTTTACTACTTCAACTAATGGCTATTGGCTTAAACAATGTTGCAAAGAAGGAAAAGAATCTTGTAAAGATGCACAACCCTAAATTGTACGCCTTGGGCAGGTTTGAATAAATGCCCCAAATGGCTCAGTCCCCAAATTGTCCCACCTGTCCAGGGGCCAGAAGGCCTTCACAGAATTCTCAGGGGCCAGCTGAGACTGTCTGCCATGTCAGGGGAAAGCCCTTTCCAACTGCTAAAATCTTCTGCTGAAACGTGGTTTTTGAAGGCAGATCAAGATTATTGCCATCCAAAGAAGGCTGGAGAAGATTTGGCATTAAGAGATCAGAGTTTCATTCCGGGCTTTGCCTCACAATCTGATTGGCTGAAATCCCACAGAAAGATTCCAGCCCCCAAAGTCTAAGTAGTTCATGGGCCTGTCAGCAGCTAACCTAGGAGTGGACTTAGAATTTCTAAGGTAAAGGGACCCATAGGAAAAACACGTATCAAAGGATCATTTTGAAGGTCTCGGCTTTCAGTTTATACTGTAAGGCTGGAAGTCGCGGAGAACAAGGAAGAAAAGCAAGACATCATTTCATTTAACAGCAATTACCAAGCACTTTATTAAAAAGAGGAAAGCAGGAAGGAAAGAAGGAAGGAAGGAAGGAAGCTGGCAGTCTAAAACTTACGCTTTGCAGTGAGGACTCCTTTCTGCTTCTCTATTACCAGACATAATCTCTCACGATTTCAGGGAGGCCACTTTGCCTGGGAGGATCCGTGGGAGCCGCTTGTTGCCTGTGAGCTGTGCAACTTTCCGTAGGAGAGGTTCTCTTCATCTTTGTTAGAAGTGAGGGAAAATACTCGTCACTACGTTTTTGCCTTAAGTAAAGACAGTTTGGCTCAGTCTTAAAAAAAAATTAATGGATATTTCAAAGAGCATCTAATGTTTTTAACAAGATCTCGGCAAAATCAAAGCAAATCAAAAGAACACATCAGTAAATATGCATTGAGCATATCATACGTATGAAACCCTGTGCTGTCTGGTTCAGGTCGAGAAGTATTTTGTGACAGGCCATAGACGCACAGACAGAAAGCTTCCTGCAGGTTTTCTGTGTAACAGAACTTGACATTGTTTGCACCTCTATCAGTTTCAGGTGGTAATTGTTAAGCTCCCTGTACCTATAATCCAGTCAACCATGACATTAAGTAATGAATGATCTTGAATCTAAAAGGAAATTAATTCTAATTAAGACACCAGGAATAGGAGAAAGTTGGGGACTTTATCTTTGCTGAAATATTTGGATGATTGTCCATTTCAGTGTTCCTGTGATGTTCTCTTCACAGCTGTGACGTCTGCACGATGAGGAGGACCCTGTGAGCGGGAGCATTTCTTTGCTCCCAGCTCATTACCCTCATCTTTCTTTCCTTCTTGTTCTGTTACACCACATGAAGCCCAGGCTTATAGGTACCCTTGCCCAGTCACTCAACTGGGATTATAGTTCAGGGTTAATTAAAAGCCAACCCTACTGAAGTCTTGCTCTGACCTGCCAGAACCTAGGTATTTGCCTTGAGTCTGTCCTTCTGGTGAGTTTCATTAAGCTATGAAGATAACTTTTGAAGGGGATTTTTCTAATATTACAGATGATAAACATAAAACTGAGGCCCTTCCCTTACTTTCAAAAAATATCTTTATATTTAGCTCTGTTTACTTCCTCAGTTATACGAATTGTGTTCTTATCATTCCCAACCCACACAGATATTATTTCTAGTAGCCCACTTTCCTCAAGAAGGGGGAATTCCTAGGAAAAGGATCTAAATTAAGGTAATTTTCTATTTATCTGCATGTGTTTTTCCTCACACTTGGTGAGCAGATGGCACTAGAGATGATTTTTCAGAGATGACCTCAGGTACCCTATAGATCAGACTTAGTAAATTTCCTGACTATTACAACAAATTGTTTCACGAGTGTAAATATCCATGAGGCATTAAGGCAAATACTTGAGAAAAATGTAACTCCCCTCTTAATGTCTCTGTCTAATCTGGATATTTAAATATTACACATTACATGCACTTTTGTGTTATATGAAGCACCAAACATCCCACTTATGAGCTCCTTATATTCTAATAAACAAGATTAGAAGTGCAAAAGCTTGAGCCAGGTAAATAGTCAGTCCTCCTAATTGTTCAAACTATTCTCTCTTTGAAATTGATTCTGGAGCTTCAAAATTTAAAAAAAGGAATATAATAACTTGAAAGTTCGTCAAGCAGTGAAAGGTAGTATATTTTGACACGCTGATCCAGTAACTAATCAGTTTTCTAATAAACAATCAGCAATTCGCTAACATGTCATCGGCACTTCAGGAGCTCTGGAGAGGGGATGAGCTGCCCGTGGACGTTAATGAATACACCAAAAATCATTAGCTGATCAATACTTCTGAGTTATTTTCATTGAGCTGATAGGTCTGATACATTAAAGCTGACGTTATACATTTGTCAAGATCACAGTGCAGTTTTTAACAGTGGAACAGGCTGCTAAAAATATTCCCTGAAAGACAACCAAAGAAACACAACTTCTTCACCCTGACACACTAGCTGGCGCAGGAGCCCTGGAAAACCCCAGTGTGACAGTCAAGCTCTAGTCTCCCAGCGCTCAGAAATATGCCAGAATCCCCAAAGGAGGTGGACGTGTTCTATTTTTATGGTAATTATTTCTGTATCTAGGCACTTTGTATAATTTGCAAAACAGGAGAACGAGAGGACTGGCCACCAGATAACGGGGCACGTAACATCTGATGGACACTTCGGACTTTCTCATGCTGGCTTTGCCACAGCCCCAACAGTGCAGGGGCCCCAGAACCAAGGGTTGCACTATTTAAAAGAGGGACAGTTGTCTGCAGCTCTCCTGAATATCTTTTCCTTCAAAGGTTTGAGGAGAGGACATTAAGGGGATGGCTGAGGTGGCCGCTGTGCCCTAAAGGGTGCTCGGCCAGTGGTATAGGCAGCCCAGAAGAGCAGGGTACTCACTGTCTATGCCCAGCTTGCTGCCACAGCTCATCTGTGTGTGTGTGTGTGTGTGTGTACACATCAGACAACCAGCCAGGAACAACCACTGCCGAACATCTAAAGGTGTGTGTGGTTTTTATAGACTGAGAACCCATCGAGCTAGGAAGTGTACATTGTGTGGGAGATGGGTCAGGCCCAGGGACTCTAGATTATAAATTTGTTTTTTAAGTTAAGGAGAGGAGATATTCTTGAAGTGTGAAACCCGTTTTCTCCTCGTCAGACACACTGGCCCTTAATTATGGTCCCACAAGTACATTCTTTCTACTGTGTTTCTGGAGAAGTAAACTTCTTGGACCACACAAACATTGGTTGATTTGGGGTTTTTCTGAGCCCCCTACCCCACCACAAATGCTGTTTTAGCCGTAAGTTTGACTGGGCTGGGATACCCTAACTAGCTTTTGCACCAAAACAACCACCCACCCCCACCCCTATAGTCACTGCAAACTAACGTATTGCTTCCTCTAGTTTCCAAATTCAGAGTTGATAGCGCTTTGGCTGCTGTGCTGAGGGGAGTAGAATTCTCGATTTTAAATTAGCAGCAGGTGAAATTCTATTTGTCATCAATTTCTCTTTGGGGTTACGGAGCCGAAAACTGCAGACAAGCGGCTGCTTTGATGGCTCACTCCTGAAAGTCTCTTTTTGTTCTTTATCTATTTGAACTGACAGTGATCAGAGCTGCAGCAGGACAGGGTCCTCTGGAGAAATCACCTTCCCCCTGCCTATTGACAGATCCCTCTGTTCTGCCTCAGACGGGCTTTGTCCCATCACAGGCCTCCAGGCCTTGGAAGGAGCCACCAATTAAACCTCTTGAGCCGGTAAAATCTGAAGCCACTTTGGAGTGTCTGTTCTGATTAGGCAGGATGAGAGGAAGCCCATCACCCTGCAGGCCCCGCTCCCTGGTCTCAATTTTCTCTCTTGCCTCCACCAGGTGCGAGAGGTGTGAGAGGAGCTTCACGCAGGCCACCCAGCTGAGCCGACACCAGCGGATGCCCAATGAGTGCAAGCCAATAACCGAGAGCCCAGAATCAATCGAAGTGGATTAACTGATTGACTGGTTGGAATTAAACTGCAAGGAAAGTCATGATTAAATGTCACGGACACTTAAGCAAAACCAAAGATTTCCTCTGAGCAACTTTCAATCAGTCCCAGAAAACCAAAAGCAGTAATAAAATAAGTAAGATGTTAAGAGATATTGATCCTGGCATGGAAGTCAGACCAGGAAAGAGATTATTTATTTATGACTAGGGATGAGACTTATTTCAGTGGACAACTAACCTGGGATGGCTAACGTTTCCAGTCCCACCATGTATTTGCTTTGTTTCTAAAAAGCTTTTTTAAACTGTTATTTAATACCAAAGGGAGGAATCGTATGGGTTCTTCTGCCCACAGTTGTGACTAAGAATGCACAGGGACCTGTTTCTCGTTGCACCTTTTTTTAGTAGCATGATTCAAGGGGACCCACTGTACAGTCCTTCTTCCTGCCATTTCGGTGTGGCCTGGCCTGGCCTGATGCTGGCTGCCCCAGCGGGGACCACGGAAGCAGAAGCGAGAACCTTCGCTAAGTCAGTGCCATCTTCAGCCTCACGGGCATTCCATTTCTGTGTTTTCCACGCTCACTTCTCATGCACTTTTCACGTGGCTCCTTCTTTCCGGCAGCCCGATCTTGAGGCAGAACAGCCTGGAAGAGGAAGAAGATAGTTTAAATTTCAAAATTCAAGGGAAAAATACTTTGTCCTGTCAGGATTTCAAAAACATGTAAAACGTAACGGAGCTTCATAATACAGTATATTGTTCCCAAGTGGCTAGTTGAGAAAATTTTGTTTTCAATAACATTTTAGCTTAAAAAAAGAAAAACAAAAATAAAGTTCTTCGGTATGAGGCTGACCATAAGGTATTAGGCTTCAAGTAATTTTTTGGTGTGTCTGTGAAAGTGTTGAATATGTGAGCAAAAATAGTGCCAGCCCCATTCAAGGTCCTTTTAGGCAGTTTCATCTTCCTTCCTCATGCAGCGGAAGCCTGGGAGGCCCCTTTACTCACTCCTGAATGTGGGGGGAGCCTTTCTGCAAAAATAGGTGAAAATAGCCCAGACAAGGAAACATTGAGAGGAGGAGCCACAGAGAGGACTGCCGTTAGAACAGGCTGCCCAGAAACAGCTCATTTTATCGGTAGGAATTACCTTTTCATCTCCTCTGGCCCTTGATAGTGTTCTTCTCTCAACATTAATCATCGAAAGAGAAAGAATTCTATACACAATTTCACTGTTCTTTGACCAAGTGCAAGGAAAGTGAGCGTAACTTCAGGAGCCTTTTGGTAACTCAACAGTGGTGCTCAATAAAATTGGGTCACGTTTCATGAAATGAGCCAACATCAGGAAGAGCTATCGGCTCCTGGACTCTCGTCTGTTAGCTCCCAGCAGCAGCTCAGAGACAAGCCTACCTGACGCCCAGCGTAGTTAAACTCCACAGTTTTATCTAGAGTGCTCCACAGCAGCAATCTCTGTTTGAATTTCTTGGATTTCCTGATAGCAGGACACAGTCCTTTAAGGAACTCCTTGTCTTTTAGCAACCCCCCCCCCCCATTGTCTTTCCTTAACAAAAATATGAGACATGTAAATGAACTGGCTATGAAAGGCAAAGATACTACATGATTCAGTTTAATCTGTCATCACGTATTCGGTTCTCAGAAAATCTTCCTTCTCTTTTAATTTTCTTCCCTATCCCTTAGCACCCAACTTCCCAGGGCCTCACTAATTGTGTTTGTAATTTATTTATATCTGTATATGTCAAAATAATCTCTAAGATTATGGGCCCCAAAGAGGAACCTGGATAATTCTGACCTCCATTGCCCAATCTCAAGTCACTCACCTTGAATTTCCCCCGGGTTCTTGTTGGCTCCTTGTCACAGAAGTAGTAAGCAATCTGTGCTGCTATGTAACTGTTGCTGATTGAAAATATTTTCTCTGGTAGATAGGAATGTATTCTGATTTTATATATTCCTTGCCCTCAGTGATGAAGACATTCACCAAAAATGTGTGCCATTGGAAGGGTGGAAGGAGCATGTAGCCATACTAACCCGAAACCTGCAAGAAAATGACAGATTGGCTACACAGACGAGCAAGCTGTTTCATTTATTAAGGTTGAAACATTTGGTTGTACTTTTTGAAAATTATAATAAGGGACTCACCTGTATGTTTCTAATACTTTTTTCAGTGAGAAAAATCTGTTCTGCCGTTTGTTTCCTTTCACAATTGAACACAGTGCACCCCATTCAGTTCTCGTGAGCTCCACATGCTAGAATGAGAAGCCTTCACTCTACCTTGATATCTGGTATGGGAAGAGTTTCCATAATAATAATCTCTTCCTCTCTAATGGTTTTGCCAGCTGATCCCAAAGTCCTACTTAATGTGGCAGTAACTTCTATACCAAAAGATTCTTCAAGCCTTCTGCTCCATTTAAGTCTGTTTTCCACTTTTATTAGTAAGGGAGATTTTGGAATGTATTTTCCACTAAATTTGGCCAGAAAATATTTTCTACCTAACAAATAGAAAATTGGGAACATTCACAGTTTTTGCATTACTGAGCCATTGCCAGCTTCCAGCAGACCAGCCCAGGCCGTCTGTTCATGAGATGGGCCTACACTTGCAGATTGGCTTGGAGACTGAAGCACATACTGAGATTACTTGGGTCCCAAATGTTTTTAATTGGAGTATGTGCTGGGGAGAGGTTTCTCCTTAAAACCTCTCAACAACTGCTTTCGCCTTTTCTATTTAAAATTGACAGATAGTCACTTGGGACACTGCAAATGGGTGGTAGAAACTGCAGTCACAAAGATTTGCCAGTCTCCCTTATTAGCAGCTTCCTAATTAATCACGGTGCAAAGAGAATAGCTCTGACTTATTGAGGAAAGGGGAGGCTATCAGAGCTGAGTAGTGTTTCGCTCCTGAAGCCATCCCTCTTTGCCCTTTTCCTTCAATGGGGACAGATTTTTTATTTTCCAGATTAGATTTAGCATCCTAGCACATGCTTGTTTGTCTCGCTAAGAGTCTAAGCCAAAGGATAGTGCAAGGTGGGGCTGCAGACATCACATTTCTAGAAAAATCTCAGTAACCTTAGGCAAAGCAGAACATTTTCCCTAAGCAATGTGCATGAATTTTTAAGCTTTTCATTTTGGTTCTCTTTATCTTTAAAAATGACTTTTTTAGGGGGGATATGCTTTTATACAGTTATTGTATGATAATTAAAGCTGTAAAACTAAATCTTGTATAATTGATATAATTTGATTCAATTAGTAAATATTTATTGAATGTCCATTCAAGTGTAGTCTTATGGAGGAAACTGTGTATAACAGAAAAAGATTATGATACACTCTGTCCTCAGCGGGCTTACAATTTATTGTACCTTGGAAAAACTTCATTCTAGTCCAGATGTATGAAGATTTACCAATATTTACCAAATCATCAAATTTTTTCATCAGTTGATTGGTTCATTGTTTCATCCATTTATTCAACAAATATTTATTGAAGTTTTGTTTTGTATAAAGAGCCCATTTTAGATGTTTGCCATAAGCAGCTTTATTTAAGTGACTATTGGTAAGAAAATAATATTCCTGTAAGTGACTGACTGATAGCATGGGTATTTTAGTCCTTTGGACTGTTGTCTCAGTGAACTTACAGAGATTACTGCAACTGGGAGAATCAGAAAGATGTAAACTCAGCTGGGGACCAGAAGGTAACAAATTTCAAAACAAATTAAGATACACAACTTGATTATCTTTGGTTGACTCACTGGGCTGTTGGTTCTTAGCAACAATATAGAGATACTAGGATTAGGGCCAGAGTCTTGGAGTTTTTATGACCCTATTCCAGTGATAAGGCAACAAATGGAGAGAGGGCTGGAGTTGCTCAGGGAAGGAACTCTGCAGACCCTGCATGGGTCTGAAGGGCCTCATTAGTGACAAGCCTTGACAATGCAGCCCCTGTCCCCATTGTGTGGCTGTGGTGCTCTCAGAGTTGAGGGTCTCCTAAATGGCACTCAGAAGCTTCAGAGAACGCTGTCAGAGTAGATATCCACCACTGGTTTAAAAATAGCAGTTGTTTGGTTAAGTTTGTTTTTGAACCTCGCTATCAAGCTCTTTATGCACTAAAACAGGAGGATCTTCTTCTTCAGTGGCACCACCTCCAAGGCCCCAGATCTCTGGTACATCATTGCAAAGCTAATTGCTAGTAATTGGTTATAAGAGTTATTCATGTAAGAAACCAATATTTAATTGCTTTTCATAGCAGAAGTAGCATCATTACTGTATTTGTTTTGCACTAAATTAAAAAATCAAATGCAGGTATCTGTTGAGTTGTTTAAAATGGGAAACATGGCACATCTCACAAGTAAGGCATTTCCAGAACAGCATGGGGTCAGTGGGTCACCCTGAGTAGGCCCAGCAGCCTTGTGTTTAGGGGCAAATCTGTCATTCTCATATTAAGACTACATATGCCTGTAGAAACCAGGCCAGCAATAACAAATAAACTCAATAAAACACGTTTTCAAAAAAGTTAGTATCTATTTTCCTTCCTTGATGTGAATTTAATCTTATTTCCCATAGCCTTTACCAATTGCTGACACCAAATCCTGAAAGATATTAAGAGATATGCTTCTTTCAGTGATAACAGTAGGTTCCAGAAATGTCATTCATTTGTCAAGATCCTTTCAAGGTGAAGAGGTTTGGAGACATTTTACGAAGTGACTAGATGTTTGGGTACTTATCCTCCCAAGAGTTTGAGGTTTTCCCGTCACTAACACTTATCTGAACAACCACAAAATAACAACAGAGAGTCCCAGGAAGAGCCACATATTTCAAGCCTTCTCAAGATTAAATTCTGCAAACCCAGGATCAGCTGTCAGGTACAACTGACCAGAGAGAGCCGGACTGAACAGAATATTGCTTTATCTGTGGAAGCCTTGCTACTGATGTTTAACTTGTAATCCGTGGTTGTGTTTAACATTTAAGATATTTAGTTAGTGTTTCTTTGAAGTAACAGATGTCAGATGTTTCATCAGGTCAATATGAAAAATGATGAAAAACAAAATTGGTGAGAAAACAGGGCAAAGACGTAAAACTATTGAATTGTCTTCCCTACATATTGAGATGCTACCATTGTACTTAGAATTAGAAAAGAAATTTGTTGAGTAAATTTTGACAGAAAAATAAAGTCTGAGCTTATTCCCTCATATGTTGAGGGATGATGATAATGATAACAACTTATATTGTACAATCACTGTCACGCACTGTTCCAACTGCTTGACAAGGACTATCTAATTTAATCCTCAATAACTCTGTGACAAAGATACCATCATTATCTCTCTCATATATACTTAATCTTAGCAGCTTCTTTACTTTCTCCCCCTCCAAAACCACATGACAGTAATTTTTAAAAGGAAAAGTATTTCTTCATTCAAAGCTTCTTTTTGAGAGCAAGAGCTTTTTAAAATAAATAAGCACAAGTGTAATTTATTTATAAAACATGTTTGTGGAAATAATACTAAACTACTCTTACAATACGTATCATTGTAGTTGCTGATTTTGCAATCTCCGAATCTGTGCTGCTAGACAGCAGAATTTCCAATATCCCATTGCTGGCAGGCATTGTTTTTGGTTTTCTAAACATGCAACTAAAATTCCATGTTAAAAGAAAAACAAATCCTCTCAAGTGTGTGATACACGTAAGGGACAAATGGCGACAGACAGGAAGGCAGGTTATGTTGGGCAGTAGCCAAAAGGGAACCAGGCTTGAACACTAGTGACAAGTGAAAACACCTCCTGAATGGGGCTAAGTGAAATCTAGTTTTCTTTCTTTGTTCTGACTGAATGCTAAATGAGTTACTTTTCAGGCATCAATGGAGTCATTATGCAGTTCTGTCCATTAAGAATATGAGCTGAGGTGGTTAGCCTGTTGGTTTCAAGCAGTGAGGTAGAAAGACTGGAGTTGTTATCGGTTGGGTTTGTTAAAGGTACAAATAATGTAATTACATGCATGAGGTACTCAAGGAACCAGTTCAAGTTCTTACAATCTAGATGAGACATTTTGTGAGATGTGTTCAAAAAGTAAGTTTACAAAATTTCTTCAGGAACTGATTTATTACAAGGCAATTCTTTACTATGCTGTTGAAACCACGATGTATGCTACTTTTTTCCAAATTCCAATTCTAACAGGCACATTTGTTTGTCAAAACGATCAATGTTTTCCACGTCAAACATGGTAGGCTCTGGTTGGTATTTCCTGTTTTCTATCTTGCAAAACATTACCGTTGTTGCCTTTCTCTCCCGAAGCTTGGCACATCACTCCTGACTGAAAACAATCTTGATAGAAACTTCAACAAGTTGGAAATATATTTCTGTAGCAGAACTCATTCATGTTTAAAAAAAAAAAATCCTGTCACACAGGTGATCACCACATGTCAGAGCGCCATTTCAGACCAAATATCTTCCAACTCACGGTCCCTGTTGATCCCCACTCGAGCATTGTGTAATGCTAAAAATGATTCCTGTAAACTCACTTTCTCTCGGTGTAGTACACATACTCAAATTTCTCCCAACTTGGAGAGAATGAAATAGCAAAGACAGAGACACAGTTCTTCCCCTGGGAAGTTCTTAGTACTCCATGAAAGAGGCTTCCCTAATACAAACACAAATGCCAATGTGCTGATGCAGATAGTAAGGAAAACTCCAGCCTAGACCAGCAAAATTATTTTGGATACCTCCTGTCCCCAAGTTAATTTATTTTGTTATATATATCAAGGGAAAGCATCCAGCTTCATAGTATGCTACTAGAAGTATGATAATTAAATGCTATCAAGGCATTCTGTAAATTTCCTTAATATGCTAATTTTAAATTTACTGTAAATGTGCCCCATTGGAAGAGAACTATATCTTTCTCCAACTTTCCTCCAAATAAAATGGTTAGGGCTAGGGCTAAATTTCAGTTCTCCTTTTTGAGGTTAGTAAAGTTTAAACAAGTCAGTCAAAAGAATGAGGAGAAGCTCAATGTGGGTGGTGAGGAGCATTTGCTGTAAGGGCTGCTGCTATGACAAGAATGATTATCCTGCAGTTAGAATGGTAAACAATTTTCTCTTGTTTTTTAACTTATTAAATTCACATCTTAAAAAAATAACTACAAAGAACCAATGAGATCATGCATGCAGCTGTATTCTTATGATAGAATCTACCAGGATTACATTGTGTTTGAATGAAAAACAGGCACACGTTTAGAGATAATTGGCTAAGAAATGTAAATATATCTGATTAATAAAACATTCCTGTGATGATTTGATATGCCCTTGGGTTCTGTCTTTCGAGTCCCACGTTGGTTCTTTTTCCAAGCGCAAACTGTTCAATCCTAGTGTGCAACTTAGGGAGTAGGCAGTCAACAAACTCTTCTTGGAAAAGCTTAAGCTAGA
The DNA here is from genome assembly GCF_021613505.1 of Equus quagga. Classification (NCBI taxonomy): domain Eukaryota; kingdom Metazoa; phylum Chordata; class Mammalia; order Perissodactyla; family Equidae; genus Equus; species Equus quagga. Next base: position 92,414,648 of record NC_060273.1, on the reverse strand, counting down.
AAATGGAATGAGAAAGCTTATAGAACTAGCTAGCAGAAAGGTTGTTAAAATTCCCCCATGTGTGGTTTATTCAGGTATATTTGAGATTGATCTTTTCCTCACTCCTGTGCTCTCAGGCTCATTTCCCAAACCAGGTTGGATTCACTCTCAAGGAAATTCAGACACAGAGGCCTGGCCACAATTCTATGGCAGGGTGGGCTTGGTATTTCATCTCCATCCTCCATAAGATTTGGAGAAGAGCAGAAAGCTCTTGCTGTGAGAGTAGTCTGGATCTGTGACCTTCTGAATGTCCAGGGCCATGGGGCTCTAGTCAGAAAGCCAAAGTCAGTCGTTTAATTTACCTCTTGTTCTGTTAGAAAATAAAATTCCGCTTGACTCTGGGAGGCAATATGTGAGCTTCAAGGAATAGCAAGGACTTTGAGGCTGAAGTGGATGGAGAGAGGAGGAGATTGCAGGAGATAAGGTCAGAGAGGTAAAGTAGCGTGGACCATGTAGAACCTTGAAGGCCATTGTGAGAACCTGGCTGTTTCCTCTAAATGAGGGAGGGAAAACTGGCTTCCAGAGAGCTAGGGCATGACGTGATAGAAAAGGATCATTCTGGCTGCTTTGCCGAGAATAAACTATAGGGGATTATGGCCCGAAGATGGGAGATGTTTAGGAGGATGTCAATACAGATGAGAGACGATGGTGTCTTCTGCTAGGGGGGTAGTGGTAAAGGCAGCAGGGCATGGTTAAATTCTGGGCATATTTTGAAGGTTAACAGGATTTGCTAATGAATTGAATGTGGGATGTTAGATGAAGAAAGGAGTCAAGGATGACTCTAAGATGTTTGGCCTAAGCAACTGGAAGATGGAGATTTTTGGTTTTGGAGTTTACACTCCATTTTTAGGTTGCTTGTCCTTTCCATGAGCATCAGGATCATTCCAGTATGATAAATATGAAAACGGTCATGCACAATAGGCAGCTGTCTGACCAGGTTGCTGACTCTCCTGAGTGGCCAGGCTCAGCCACCAGCCCCAACCTGGAAGCAAGGAGTTGAATTTTATCCTGCTGCTTCTGTTGCACCACATGGACATTCCATTGCCCAGGAATGGCATGCAAATGTTTCCTGAGAAAAAGATTACATCAGAAGTGAAGATCTGCTTTTGAAATAGCAGTATGCTGCAGCCACGGGACACCTGAGTCTCATTCTGGAGATGCTTTAAGGAAAGGCTGCTCTGAGAATAGACGAGACTGTTTTCCTGTGTGGCTTGTTTCTCTGATCAGGTTAGAGGTTCAGTTCAGTGCCTCTTGGTCGGGGGAGGGCAGGGCTAGCCAGGGAGCTGGTTGATGGTTTTCAGCCTCCTGGATGGGACAGTTCTAAACAGATTTAATGAGACTTCTAGTTCTTAGACAACTCATATTTGTCATTCATTCATTCATTCATACATCCACTTAAATATTTTTAAAAATCTATGTGCTAAGATTCCATTTTGCTTAATACAAAAATGAATAGGACATGGTGGGTAATAAAATCTAGGAGATAGAGAAAGACATGCAATCAAATAAAATATGGAGGTTGTAGGAGCCTGTACAGGAAGCAGTGGGGAGAGATTTGAGGGAGCAGTCAGTTCTCCCTGGAGGAGTTCAGGCAAGTCCAAGGAGTTGCTTTCTGAGATATGAATTGAAATGAACAGACAAGTGTTTGCATTCCCTACTAAGCAGCTACCACAAAGAACTGTCGATATGGGTTGTTTTGAAAGATTTGCCACGTTCATTAAAGGCTACCCAATGTACCCTTCCCTGGGGGTGTTTGTGTCATATTTGAATCAATTTTCTTTTATTGAATTTTTATCATTGCTTTCATCCCTTGGGTGGATAATAATATTGCGCATGGAAACTAAAGAACTTGCCAACGGTCAACAACAAACGGATGGTTCATAGCACTGAGCCAACATGTAGACATGCTTGACTTTTTAGGATGATGACTTCTTTGAGTATGTGACTGCTCCACAGAAAATGTCATAAATACACCAAACTTTACATTGAATTTCAGGGACGGGGGCCTGGATCTCAGGTTAAGAACCCCTGACTCTAAGATCTTGCGTGGAATGTGCCTTTCAATCGTCAATTATATCTTCAAAAGATTGAGTGGAAATGGAAACAGAAGACTCCTAGTAGATAATAAAAACACACATATTTCTTCATTCTTTACATGAAGATTCTAAGTAATGAGGAAGAACAAAGCAAGGTCGATCCGTTCACTGTTCTAGCAAAAGCCACATGGGCTCGAATGCCTGCTTCTGAGACCAGGAGCGTCTCTCCCCGTTTATGACTTGGTATAAGGCCCATAGAGATCCAGAAAGAAAGCCAGGCCAAATCAATAAGTTGGAGAGGTCATTTTGTTATGCTTTAAAAAGGTAACACAGCCAGGCAGAGATTTTCCCGCCTATTATCCCAGATTATTCCCTTTTCCCTTCCCCAAATTAAAACCGAATCTGTATATACAGAAATTATGCCTGACATATATACAATTGTAAGGGAATACTAATTATTTGGAATCCCAATCACAATCAAAATCAATTATTTGGAGTCTATCAGAGCAGATAAAACAGAACTTTAATCCCCAACTCACCGTATGATAAAGTGGAGAGTCATCTTACAGGGCCTTTCTGTCAATTTTTCCTGCCTTCAGGTGGCCAATACACACACACACACACACACACACGCACACATGCACACACACACGTTTCAGAAGAAATAATCTATTTTATCTTTAACATCCTTCATAAAAGAATTTCAAGATTCCATTTGTATTCTTTTCTGACTTTTTACCATTTCCTTACTATTTGTAGTGGGTAGAATGATACCTCCCACCCCAGAAAAAGATATGTTACCCAGAACCTGTGAATGTGATCTTATTTTGAAAAAGGATCTTTGCAGATATAATTAAAGATCTCGAGATCATCCTGGATTATCCAGGTGGGTCCTAAATCCAGTGATTTGGCCTTATAAGAGACGGAAGAAGAGAAGACCCACAGAGGAAAAGGCCGTTTGAGGACAGAGGCAGAGATTGGAGTGCTGCTGCCACAAGCCAAGGGATGCTGGAGGCAGCAGAAACTGAGTCAAGGAAAGCTTCTCCCCTAGAGCCTTTGGAGGGAGCATAGCCCTGCTGACACCTTGATGTCAGACGCTTGGAGCCTCCAGATCTGTGAGAGAATAAATTTCTGTTGTTTTTAGCCACTAAGTTTGTGGTACTTTGTTACGGCAGCTGTAGGAAACTCATGATCCATTGTGGTCCATGAGCCAGCATCTTGCAAGCAGTGAGAGGGCAATCAAATTCACTTTTGGGAAATTTTCTCCACCAAGATAACGTCACTTGCTCTTACTCCCATTGGTTAGTAAGATTTGCCATGTCAACTTGCAACGCAGAATGACAACATTCTCTGGCGATAACTGTTCTTGAATCTGACTTCAAGTGCCTAGATTTATACAGAATCTGTATTCTGCTGACTCTCAGGGTTGGCAAACTCTTTTTCTTACATTTGCTGACCATTGCTTGTTTTTCAAACTTTTATCATCTGCAGAGCATATATGGGCAAAGAGCAAACATGTAGCTCACCAATTTTAGGTTTATTTTAAAAGGGTTGACAGTAATTTTTAAACAAGAAAACATTTAAAAATTAATTATAACTTTAATATTTTTATATAAGTTTTTTGTTTTTTATAATTATCATCAATTATAGTTTATACTGTAAACTATATAAATGATAGTGTCTGTAATCTTTCCCCCAAATTAGCTTCCTAAAATGTATTCTGGTCATCTCGCTCCATGAATGGATGATAGCTTGAGCCATAGTTCTGTTTCCACATCTCGTCAGTTTCCTTTCTTTTCTTTATTTTAATTTAGAAACATTTCACTCCCATTTATAAGTTATTAACCACGGCAGCAGGTATTTGATGCCTCTGTCAGAGAGTCGTCGACATTCAGATTATACACAAACCCAAGAATTAAGGAAAATTTTATTGCCGAAAACTACTTTTGGCGCTGGGTCAGAATCTAACCTGAAGAACATATGCTGTTTCTAGGTTGTAAATTTGGAATGTCAACTTGTGAATTAAAGGCAAATGGTTTCCTAATCCACTCTGGTTGCACATGGCTGTGGAAGGTATTTCTTCCTATTCTGTTGTAGTATTTGTTTATGGTTTTAAAATGTTGGAGATGCTTTACATAATACATCATTGATTTTTTTCCCAACAAATGATAAAAATTATTAATATCAGGAAAGTTCTTGGCAGTTAGACTTTTGCATTGTAGTTTGGTCTTTTTAAGAAAGTATGGTTTTAGCTTAAAAATCATGATATCTTAGCACTGATTGTAGGATCAGAATGTTCTCAAACTGCAGAGCACATTATGAGCAGTTCATATAAATATGGCCCACCACTTTTAGGTACATTTAAAAGATGCATCCCTTGGAGAAGAAATCTTGGGGGGAAAACGTTTTGAATCATTGAAATGATCTTTTCCTTTGCTTCTACGTATCCATCCCCTTTGCCATGTTGAGCTTGTAGTTTTGGCCACTAAAGAGGTGGAGTCTGTTTCCTGACACCTCAACTGTGGGCTGGCTTTTAACTTGTTGGTTAACAAAGTGTGGCAGAAGAGCCTGTGTGCCAGTTCTGAGCCTAGCCCTCAAGAGGTTGTGTGTGTTTCTGCTTGCTTTCTTGTACCTCTTTCATTACCCAGAGAACATGCCTGGGTTGCCTGCAGAAGATGAAAGATACTTGGAACTGAGCCATGTTGCCCAGTAGCCCCAGTTGATAGCCAGCCAACCCTTAGACATGAGTGTGAGCCCAGCCAACTTCAAAAGTGCTGCCAAGCTAACCCCTACACAATTTCAGCGAGACCAGCAGTACGTGTCTTGTGGCATGCCACAAAGATTTTGGGATTCTCTGTTACCCAGAATAACCATGGCAATAGATAATCAATATAATAACCAACATAGCTCAGAGTAGAGAATGAGAGTGCTGGCTTTCATCGCTGCTTTTTCATAAAGCACATCCAACAGACATTCAGCAGCTGTGAGTTGATTATATTTACAATCACATTATTTCCTTCAACATTTAGTTAAGATTTGGAGGCTTATTTTTGGCCACTCGCTGTTCTTTGTGGATAAAGCTGGGTATGGACTGACACTTGTCTAATTACTGACAATTGTTTTACTCCTTTATTCTTGGTGCACCCATACTTAGCACCCCATCAATACTCAAATGAACTTACCTCTTCTATTTGCATCAGAGCTCACAAAATAATTATTAGCTTAGTGAAAAAAGTATCTTTTTCTGTAGTATTAGCTTTCAGTGTTAATTAGAAGAAAAGTTATCTCACATTTCTTCCTCATCTATCTATTACGCACATGCTGAATTTGTACACTGCACACCAGTGGTTTTATCCAGCTACAGGGGGAAATATCTGTTAGTACATGTTTTATGTACTTCTTTGACAAACATTTATATAGCAGGTACCCTGTGCCAGGCACTGTGCTAAGTGCTTTAAATGATTGGTTTACTTAATCCTCTTAGCAGCTCTGAGGTGGTACTGTCAGTATCCCTATTTTACATATGAGGAAACTGAGGCACAGGCAGGGTAAGTATCTTGCCCAAGGTCACATTGCTAGCAAGTGGTAGAATTGGGATGTGGACTTAGGCGTTCTGGCTCAGGGGCACGTGTTCTTAATCAGTACACGTGGTGGCAATTGCTCCTCCACACTCTATGTCATTGTTCTTACGTGACCCCCACAGTGCTATTTGAAAAGGGCGCTTCCCAATAGCTTGTTCTGCTTTCTTGCCAAACATGGTATCAATCAGTGAATATAGAGCTGGCTTTACAAGCTTATTGGCAATAGTGTGACTTGTTTTCCTGTAGAGAATGCCACTTTAAATGATGCCTCTGTCCTTTAGGTCTCTTTTAGGCCTTAACAGCACAAGTGGTAAATTTGTTACTGGCAAGTGTTACTTTGCACTTGTTCTAGTAAACTCTGTTGGTTTATCAGGAAGGTTATTGTGCTGCGTTTAAAAAAAGAGGAAGGCTTGAGTTGCTTCATGACCCTATATGACAAAATTTCATAGCAGATAATATACTGGAGACCAAGGGTAAGTGGATAGATGAACTTATAAAATCTGTTTTCCAGATATCATGTACAACTCAGATTCATTCATCCCAGCCTATGTAGACATGTATTTATATTTGCACTTAGTTCTGGTGATCATTTACATTTATGACATTTTCCTGAGATGTGTATTTTTATTACTGTTTTTATTACTTCTTTTGCACTTCAGTGTACCACTTTGGAGTTCTTTTGTGTGTGTGTGTTTGAATTGTGAATAAAATGATGTATAATTGAGAGGCAGCAAAGGGTCAAAATTTATGGACTCAAGCCAGATTGCCTGGGGTCATATTCCAAATCCAACACTTAAAAATAATGTGACCATGAGCTAGATACTTAACCTCTCTGTAACTCGATTTTCTCATCTATAAAATGGGAATAGTAATAATAATAATATCTACCTTATGGGATCATTCTGAAGAGTAAATGTCCTCACTTGAAATAGTATCTGGAATATAATAAGGGATTTGTAAGTATTTACCATCTAGCAAATAAAAATGTATGTATAACAAAAATGACAAATATAAATTTAACTATTGTAAATAATAACTTGCAAATACAATGAAGAACTGTACCCCGTTGTCTGAAAGTTAACCATGACAGAATGGCTACATGTCATCCTAATAGTGCATGTGTAACTTTTAAGAATATAGTGGTTATTGAGGATGAAATGGGATTTTTGTTAAAACCATAATCATCTTTACATTGCAAGTTTGTGATGTGTATGTAAACAAATTTGTCTACTCACCTTTCCCACTGAAACCACCAAACTACCAAGGGACCAGATTTAGGTTACTACTGCTACATAACCAATTACCCCAAAATTTAGTGGCTTAAAACAACCTTTTTGTTTTGCTCACCATTTTGTAGATAGGAATCCAGGAAGGGCTCAGCTGGGCAGTTCTCGTTTGGAATCTCTCAAGTGGTTGGTTGGAGCCAGCAGTTGGATGGGCTGGATCCTCTGAAGGCTCTACTGGGCTGCACATCCAAGAGGGCTCTCTGGTGTGGCTGTCAGCTGATGCTGGCCGTCAGCTGGGAGCTCAGCTGGGGCTGTTGACCAGAGTGCCCGGACATGGTCTCTCTAGCACGGTAGTCTTAGGGGAGTTTGATGTGTCACATGGTGGCTGGCTTCCCCTGGAGTGAGCATCCCAAGAGGACCAGACTTGGCATAGCATCACTTCCACCATAGTTCATTGGTTTAAGCTGTTACAAACTTGCCCAGATTCAAGGGAGGGGACACTGACCCCCCACTTCTCCATGGAAGAAATGTCAAAGAATTTGGGGGCCGTGTTTTTAAACTGCCACAGACCATTTAACAGAATTCCAGTAGCTTACCAAAAATCTGCAGATACATTCATCTGCAATTTGTCTACCTAGATAATTCAATCCCAGTTTCTTTATTTTTTTCTTAAAAGTCTAGTGTTTTAGCCTTTGAGCCCTTCACAGGGATTTATTCTGGGCCTTTTGTAATAGAAATAGCCCAGGACTAGGACAAAGAGAACTTGCAAATCAGCTAAAACTTTGAAAGAGTAAGGAGATTCCAGTGAAGTTTCCTGAAAGTCCTTGATAGCAATGTTTATCCCCCTCAGAGCTTGGCGATCTCACTAGTCCTGCCCTCTAAGGGCATTTACATAACTCCCTTTACAGACTGCATCGGATTGACCCAGCCGTGTCTAGCTGTCGCCTTTTCTTAGGCTTGGGAAACAAATCGCTGCTTTTTGGCCCTGCAGCTTCTCTAAGTGAATTTTGTACGTGACTCTGGAAAAAAAATTCCTTCTTCACACTATGCTCCCTTTTGTCCCCCGTCACAGACTGCCCACCCCTCAGTGGACACCACCCATGTGAAGAGGTTCCCTGGCTCTGAGCCTTAAAGTGCCTCTTGACTAAGTCCTCCTTTTTAGGAGCAGGAAGGGACCTGAGCCATTGAGCCCCAAATGTGAGGGCACGACCCTCATAAAACAGGCCAAAAAGCAGCCGCTCTGAGAGAAATTATTCTTAGATGAATCCATGTGGAAATAAGTCCAAATCCACAGCTGGATGAATTCTGTTTTCAGTTTTAGAAATAGTTTGCTTTGACATTGTCCATGAAACAAATATATTTGGTATCTTCCATTGCTACTCACTGGGAGCAACTTTGATAAATTTGCTTTGGACCAAGTAAGAAAAAGCCACTAGTTTCTCAAATGAAACAGATAAACTGAGTTCGGGGTGGAGGTTCCTCGAGTCTCACAAAGTGGGGTTCAAAGAATCACAAATAGGTTTGGTTCATTTTCTTTTGAAAGACCATATCCCACAGTTAAGTGCTTCCCTCCAGCATCCTGGTTTTCCTCCCACTTTCTAGCTTGTTTTCCATTGGAGATGGCTTTCCTAGACTGAGTTGTTTTCATGTGCGTCCTGAACACGAGCCCAGTGGGGCACATTACTCTTCCATAGGCTGTGTCTCTGTGAACATGAACCGAGCACCCAAGAGGCAAGGCCCAGAAACCGGCCTCCTGCCCTCCCCCTGCTTTTGGCAAAAGAAGCCTTAAGGAGTTGGGTCCATCCCAGCTCATTTTTCAGGTACCCAGAGTTCTACAACTTTCATTCTGCAGCGTTTCCTTGCAGCCCTTTTTCTTTGGGCCAAGTTTTGAAAGTGCTCAAACTCCACAGGCCTGAGCTTTGGATATGGATTCGAATCTTACTGGCTTTCCAGTCTTCTGGCCAATCACAAAGGTTCTTTCATTAAAAACAAAGGAGATAAGAAGAGGCTAAGGTTTTCTTGCACATCAACAAGCTCTTCAAAGCAACATTTCAAAAAGTGCTACTGACTCAGACCAGATGGAGTCCATTTCCCTGAAAAAGACGAGAGTAATCTAAAGAAACAGGAAGGGAAGATTATGAAGACCACTGTCTTTGGATTTTCCAAACTCCAGCCTCTCTCCAAACACCATCAAGCTACATCCTGCCTTCTCTCTTCACCTGTCTGCTTGGACGGAGACTTCCCTTCAGCCTTTCAGAGAAACAGGACTTAGCCCATATGGAGAGTAACCTCAAACTTCCAACCTCTGGTGGGATTCTCAGACTTCTTTCAGTATCAAAATGCTTTTAATTCAAAGTAAATCTTTTATTTTATTTTTACCTTGTTTAAATTGTGGTAAAATATACATAACGTAGAATTTACCATTTTAACCATTTTAACTGTACGGCTCAGAGACATTAAGTGCATTCACGTTGTTGTACAACCATCACCACCAGCCGTCTCCACAACTTTTTTCATCTTCCCAAACTGGAACTCTGTACCCATTAAACAATAACTCCCCATTTCCCTCTTCCCCTACCCCGGGCAATGACCATTCTACTTTCTGTGTCTATGAATTTGACTACTCTAGGTACCCATATGAGTGTTATCATACAGTATCTGTCCTTTTGTGACTGGCTTATTTCGCTTAGCATAGTATCTTCAAGTTTTATTCATGTGTAGCATGTGTCAGAATTCCTTGCTTTTTAAGACCAAATATTCCATTGTATGTACATATTACATTTCCTTTATCCATGCATCCATCGATGGACACTTGGGCTGCTTCTACCTATTGGCTATTTTGAATAATGCTGACATGAACATTCATGTACAAATATCTCTTTGAGATCCTGTTTTCAATTCTTTTGCGTATATACTCAGAATTGGAATTGCCATAACGTATGACAATTCTGTTTTTAATTTTTTTTTTTCAGTGAGGAAGATTGGTCCTGAGCTAACGTCTGTTGCCAATCTTCCTCTTTTTGCTTGAAGAAGATTGTCCCTGAGCTAACATCTATGCCAGTCTTTCTCTATTTTGTATGTGGGACACCACCACAGCATGGCTTGATGAGCAGTGTGTAGGTTTGTGCCCAGGATCCGACCCGTGAACCCCAGGCGACCAAAGTGGAGTGCACAGACTTAACCACTATACCACCAGGCTGGCCTCTATTTTTAATTTTTGAGGAACTGTCATACTGTTTTCTTTAGTCGCTGTACCAATTCACACTCCCATGAGCAGTGCACAAGCATTCCAATTTTTCACGTCCTCACCAACACTTCCTATTTTCTATTTTTTGGGTTTTTTTAAAATATAATATCCATCTTAATGATAGTAATATGGTAATGGTAATGTTACTTAGTGAGTAGTATTTCATGTTGTGGTTCTGATTTGCCTTTATTTCCCTAATGTTTAGTGATGTTGAATAATGTTTAGTGAATGTTTAATGTTCTTATTGGCTATTTAGTTATATCTTCTTTGAAGAAATGGCTATTCAAGTCCTTTGCCCATTTTAAAATCAGGTTAGGTTTTTTTTGTTATTGAGTTGTAAGAGTTGGATATATTCTGGATCTTAACCCCCTTATCAGATATATGACTTACAAATATTTTCTTCTATTCCTTGGGTTGCTTTTTCACTCTGTTGATAGTGTACTTTGATGTGCAAAATTTTAAATTTTCATGAAATCCAGTTTATCTATTTTTTCCTTTTGTTGCCTGTGACTTTGGTGTCATATCCAAGAAATCATTGCCAAATCCAATGTCCTAAAGCTTTCCCCTATGTTTTCCTCTAAGAATTTTATAGTTTCAGCTCTTATTTTTAGGTGGTTTATCCATTTTGAGTTAATTTTTATATATGGTGTAAGGAAAGGGTCCAAGTTCATTCTTTTGCATATGTATATGCAGTTTTCCCAATACTATTTGTTGAAAAGACTGTCCTTTCCCCATTGCTATCCTTGCTGAAACTCATTTGGCTGTATACAGTTATGTGTCACTTAACCACAAGGATATGTTCTGAGAAGTGCAATGTTAGGCAATTTCGAGATTGTGTGAACATCATAGAGTGTATTTACACAACCCTAGATAGTATAGCCTATTACACACCTAGGCTATGTGATATAGCCTATTGTGCCTAGGCTATGAACCTGTATAGCATGACACTGTACTGAATATTGTAAGCAATTGTAGTACAATGGTGTTCGTATCTAAACATATCTAAACATAGAAAAAATGTTCTATGTGTTCGTATCTAAACATAGAAAAGATACAGTAAACATACAGCATAAAAGATTAAAAATGGTACACCTATATAAGGCACTTACCATGAATGGAGCTTGGAGGACTGGAAGTTGTGTGGGTGAGTCGATGGCTGAGTGGGGAGTGAGCGTGCAGGCTAGGACATCGCTGTGCACACTGCAGACTTTACAAACACTGTCGACTTCAGCTACACTAAGTTTATAAAAACATATGTTTTTCTTTCTTCAGTAATAAATTAACCTTAGCTTACTGTAAGTTTTTTATTTTATAAACTTTTTACTTTTTAACCCTTTCGTAATAACACTTAACTTAAAACACAAACATTGTACAACTGTACAAAAATTTTCTTTCGTTATATCCTTATTCTATAAGCTTCTTTTCTATTTTTAAAAGTTTTAATTTTTTTACTTTTTAAACTTTTTTGTTAAAAACAAAGACACAAACACACACATTAGCCTAGGCCTACACAGGGTCAGGATCGTCAACATCACTGTCTTCATCTCCACATCTGGTCCCGCTACAGGGCAATAATATCCATGAAGCTGGCATCTCCTATGGTAACAATGTCTTCTTCTGGAACACCTCCTGAAGGACCTGCCTGAAGCTCTTCTCGAGGAGGTGTCACTCTTTTCAGAAATATGTCCCATGGTGGTTTGCTTCATTTGTTTCTTTTTTTTTTTTTTATCATAGATTTGCTTGTAAGCAGATACTGTACCATGAACATTCCTGTCTATTAAGGAAAACCTTTCAGTGTTGGGGGGTCTATGTTTTCAAACTTTTTAAGGAGCTTATTGAGGTCTGCAACAGCTTTTGCTAAACCCTTCACTGTGAATTTTCTTGGAGATTCTTTTTCTTCTCCTGCAGTTAACTTTTCTCTTGCCTCTTCTTTGACCATGCGTTCCTGTTCCAGTTCCAACAACTCCTCGCTAGTCACTTCCTCGGGAACCACGTCTGGGAGCTCCTCAATGTCTTCCTCATCCACACCCAGGTTAAAACTGTTTGCCATCTCAACCACAGCCTTGTTGATTTTTGAAACCTCCTCATCCTTGGCAAATCCTTTGAAGTCATGGATGAACCTCTTGAGTGTCTTCTTCCAGATGCCATTCATAGACTCCTTTGTAACATCATCCGAAGCCCAAGCAAAGTTCTTGATGCAGTCACAGATGTTGTAATCCTTCCAGAATTGCATCAGTGTCTTCTCAGTGTCTTCCTCATTTGCAGAAGTAGCCTGGGCAAAGGTCCTCCTCAATTAGTAGGCCTTAAAAGCTGCTATAACTCCTTAATCCATTAGCTGGATCAAAGAGGTGGTGTCTGGAGGGAGAAACACTGCTTTGATATTGGCATGAAGATCACCAACAAGAGGAGGATGTTCAAGAGAATTATCAACGATAAGCAAAATCGTGAAAGCTATGTTATTCTCAATAGTACTTCTCCTTTTTTGCTGGCATAGCAATTCAGGAGACCATCCTGGAAGAGGAGCTGGGTCATCCATGACTTCTTATAGCTCCTGTAGTACACTGGCAGTGTGTGCTCATTGATATGCTTGACGGCCCTGGGGTTCTCACTGTGCCACATCACAGCGGGTTTCAATTTAGAACCTGCAAATTTGCCCACAAGCAAAACTATTATCCTGTCCTTAAAAGCCTTGAAACCTGGCATTGACTTGTCCTCCTTATGGATGAAAGTCCTTTCAGGTATCTGTTTCCAGAATAGGAAGGTTTCATCCATATTGAATATTTGCTCTGGCAGGTAATTTCCCTCCACAATCAGCTTATCTAGAATTTCCAAAAATTCCTCAGCTGCCTTCACATCAGCGCTCACAGACTCACCACTCACTTTCACATTACGTGATGAATAATGATTCTTGAATCATTTCAACCACCCAGAGCTAGCAGTAAATTCGATGTCGTAGTTGGTCCAGCCTTTTCTGAAAGGCAAACATCGCAAACACACTTTTTGCTTTGGTTGTGACTATCGTGATGCTGAGGGGCATTGCTTCTGTGTCTGGTCTTTCATCCAGGTCATTAGAAGTTTCTCCATGTCTGATATCGGCCCTTCTCAAATTTTTGTTAGTCTCTTTGCCTTCAATGAAGCAGATCATTTAACAGCTTCCATCACTTTGTTCTTGTTCTTCAAGATTTTGGCTATAGTGGAATGGGACATGCCTGACTGGCGAGCAATAACCATCACTGATTTTCCACCTTTGTAGTCCTTAATCACTTTTAATTTCATTTCCAGGTCAATCACTCAATGTGGCCTCTTACTGACAACATTAGCAGTGGATTTTGTATGCTTAGGGGCCATGATGAACAAAACAACACGAGATTAAATCAAGCCCAAGAGAAAATGATGCAACCAAGAGATGCAGTAAACAAAATGTATAAGGCTACTGCTGGCATAATACGGTGTATTGTTTTACAGCAAACTTTTTTTTCCCCCAAGGAAGATTAGCCCTGAGCTAACATCTGTCAATCCTCCTTTTTTTCCTAAGGAAGATTGGCCCTGAGCTAACATCCATGCCCATCTTCCTCTACTTTATACGTGGGATGCCTACCACAGCATGGCTTTCGCCATGCGGTGCCACGTCTGCACCCAGGATCCAAACCGGCAAACCCTGGGCCGCCGAGAAGCAGAACATGCGCACTTAACTGCTGCACCACTGGGCCGGCCCCCGCAAACTTTTTTTAGTAAGTAGAAAGAGTACACTCTAAAAAGAGATAAAAAGTATAACACAGCAGATATGTAAACCAGTAACATAGTCATTTATTATCATTATCAAGTATTATGTGCCGTACATAATTTTATATACTTTTATATGACTGACAGCACAGAAAGTTTGTTTATACCATCGTCACCACAAACACGTGAGTAATGCATTGCATTACAACATTATGATGGCTATGATGTCACTAGGAGATAGGCATTTTTCAGCTCCATTATAATCTTATGAGACCAGCATCATATATGTGGTTCATCGTTGACTGAAACATCATTATGCAGTACATGACTGTATGGAAGGATTTATTTCTGAGCTTTCAAAGTTTTTTTTTTGAGGAAGATTAGCCCTGAGCTAACATCTGCTGCCAATTCTCCTCTTTGTGTTGAGGAAGATAAGCCCTGAGCTAACATCTATGCCCATCTTCCCCTATTTTATATGTGGGATCCCTGCCATAGCATGGCTTGATAAGCAGTGTGTATGTCCGTGCCCAGGATCCGAACCAGGGAACCCCAGGCCGCTGAAGCAGAGCACGTAGACTTAACCACTGCGCCATCGGGCCAGCCCCTCAAAGTATTTTTTGACTCATTGGATTGTGTTAATGCTCACAGAATTGCCTCCTGCTCCTTCAGACCAGAGGCTAGACCCTGAGGGCCCCAGGAGGCCCTAGAATATTTGATTCACCTCACAATCAGCTCCTTCATCCATGAGCGGCTTTAGGGGGCATATCCGTTCATCCTATATAAAAGATTGATACTGCACTTAACAAGTGAATGAGTTTAACACAGCCCTGAAAATACTGGTGGGCTGAGGTAGGAGAGAGTATAATGAACGAGACATTATATATGTGATGTGTGTTAGAAAGCGGGAAACATGGGGTGCCTTCATAGTGGGTAACAGCCTGGAGTTTGGGGAAGCTTCCTCGACCAAGTGAAGTCCAGTCTGAAAGCTGAAGGACAACAGGAGTTACTTTGGTGAAGAGTTGGAGAAAGACGTATCAGGCAAGGGAACAGTAGGTTATGGAGTCTTCTCTGGTCTTCTGAATATGCTTTGACAATACTGAGAGCCACAGAGCATTAAAATGACATTTCCTTACGTGTCTCCTTCCCTAGACTTGAAGATCTGTGGGGGAGGACTGTGTGATATTCACCTTTGTACCTTCGGTACTTAGCACTGAAGCACCTGCCCACAGTGGAAGTTCAGTGCATGCTTATTTTATCAGACCAGCGAACACTGAGCCTGTATCTTTGGTTTTTGATAGCTTTTAAGCCAGACATCACCATCAAATGAAACATTCTCCTGTGTGGAGTCCCTGCTTTTGTTCTCATAGCTACCTTGTGAGATAGGCATTGTTGTCTAGTTTAGAGAAGAAAACCAAGGCCCATCGAAAGTAATTTGTTCAAAGTCACACAGCTAGCGAGTGAAGAAGCTAGGATTTGAACCCAAACCTGATTGGCATCAAAAGTCACGTTCTTGTGATTATTTCATGCTGCTTCATTTTGGATATGCGCCGCTAGTTCAGAACTGTGGGGAGGGAAACTAGCTCTCATTGAGGGCCTAGATATCACGCTAGGAGCTTGACGTGCGTTGTGCTAACTTTTAATGAGCACTTAGTGTATACCTGGCTATTCCAAACCCATTTCATGTCTTTTCTCATTGGAGTCTCACAACAGCACAGGTAGGGACTGTAGTTATTGCCATTTTACAGATGAGAAAAATTGAGGCACCAACAGCCAGAATCTGGCCTGGCAGACTGATCGGGAGACTGGGCATCACCCCTCAGTCCTCTAAGGAATGCTAGAAAGCGGTTATTATTATCTTTATTTTAAAGAGTAGGGAGCTCAGTCAGAGGGGTTGATGTTTACTGTCTTTGTCCTTGGTTTTAAATCATTTCTATTATTGGAATGATCTCTTATTTCTCCCTTGTCAGTCCCTCATCTGCCTCCAAATAATCAGAAAACCACTTAGGATGGGGCAGACTCTCTAAGAAATTCTTTCTCTCAAGCGGAGGCTGAGTCATTTAAACCACCAATCCTTCTTCGAGGTCTCGGTCGTTTGATGTTCTTTCTGCCTTTAGAGGGTTGATTAAGAGCCCAGCAAAAAGAGAAGCTTCAGAGCTTCTAAGCTCTGAAAGGGTCCCTTGACCCCGGGCACCCCAGCGGCTGGGTCAGACTTGGTGACCATGATTTATAGACCAATAAACAGAGCCTTTCCAAACCATGTTTCCCCTCCTTCAAGGGAGCGAGCAATGAAATTTCTGAGTGTAAAACCTACTTTTTGTAAAATATTGTCTTTTGTTATTGAGAAAAGCCTTAGTATTTGGGGTGGGGGTGAGGGTTGGTGGGAGTGAAAGTGAGGAATCATGTGAGGAAATTAGACAAAAAAGAGAGACTCAAATTCCTCACGAGCACAAACACCGCACATTCTAATTAGGAGGCCGGACCCAGTCAAACGCTATTTATGTTCGTTTTGTTCCCCTACAAACCATGTTTGCAGACAGTGACTGTTGGCTCATGTATTCCTCTCAGAAGAAAAATTAAACATGTAGGAAATAAGATTCCCCTCCCCTTCTTCCTTCTTCCCTACCCCTTGCTCAACGCCATCTCCACCCCTTCCCCGCCCCCCCCACAAACCACCAAACTTTTTTGAGCTCCATGATCAAATGTGCCTCTTTCTTCTGGACAGAGAAGCAGCAGTTGTTTCTTTCTCAACCAATTTTTGTTCCAAGACCTCACAAGGCGTGAGGAGAACTTCCTGAGTGAAGAACGCATCTGAGCGTCTGCATCTAAAGATACACAAATCCAAGAACTTAGTGGGAGGAGGGTGGAGACGAGAGAGAATGAAAACAGAGGAAAATCATTCCTGCTGCAGGGAAATTAGAAACCAAGACCTTTGTTTTGTTTTCTTTCTTTCTCTTTCTCTCTCTCTTTCTCTCACTATTCCTTACAGACTTAAATAAGGTCAGCTTTCTTCAGCTTGAAAAAAAGTTCTAAGGCATTCTTTTCTTCTCCTTTTAAAGATCTAGGTCACTGATTATGGAAGATTCTTAGAGATGTTATTCCAACAAATTCTAGTCTGACTTACTGGATTGTTAAATTACACATTCTGTTAAGGCATATTTTTCTCCAGTTTCAACTCCAACAAGTTTTTCCCTATATAAAATACTCAGATTACACACAAGTGAGCACTAAAATGGAGACAGTGGAGGAGGGTAGATAAGCGTTAGGCGTCACATCCAGAAAATTCCTAGAGGCACGCACCTTAGGGGCGCACAATTAGTTGGCTTCCCAGGAAGGTCATACATCATGTCCAGGACTTTGCATTAAAATGACTTTTTACTTGAGTCATTTGTTAGTCCATTACCAGTTCTCATATCAGATTGCATTTCATCTTGTATTAAATCAAGGTAATCTGGCACTTAAAAATAGGCTCCTCCATTTCGCTTCCAACCCTGGGCGAGAGAGTGGAGATTCCCGCAGCATTTTGCCTCACACTACTCCAGGAGGCCTGCAGAATCGCAGGCTTTTGCAGAAAGTAATCCTTGTTAAATGAATCCCACATTCTCCCACAAAGACATGCAATGAGCAAATGAAGGCTGAATCATGTGCTAAATGCCAGTCTTTTCTTTTTAGGGTTCAACTCGTTCTCCTCCAACTACAGTCCTAAAAGGATCTGAAATTGAGTGACTCCTGTCGCTAATCCTGCAGACATTACAGCACAAAAAGCAGAAGCAAGACCAAGGACTAATGACAAAGAAGCAGAGGAAACCTGCATAAGAAAGCCACGTCCTTATACTTTGAGGCCAACTGGATCTTCCTTATATGATGACTAACTCCATTTCCAACCAGTGTGTCCTTTTATGGGGGCGCAGGGGAGGGCTGGTTAGTTACCAAGACTTCCCTGGTAGGAAAACTGAGCCTCCATATAATTCACTCTATTTATTGCATGAAGGTACTCTTAGGTTTTTTTGCCACCCATGACACGAATGGCTGCAGTGTTGGAGTGAAATCCTGCCCTCCACAGGCCAGGACCACATGTGTCACATCAATTATGTTCCTAATGCTCTTCCCCGGTACCCCTGTGTTTCCAAATGCTTAATGCACCTATGAGTAAATGATTTCTTTCCACTACTTCTTAAAGTGCCAGAAGGCAAGAGAAATTTAAACAGACCTAAGATCAACATTGTGAGTTTACTTGGCCTCCCCATCTAGCAACACTGCCATAAATTTCTTCGGCTTCTTAGTTGGGAATTTAAAAGGCCTATAGTCTTGGCAAGGTTTATATAACAATGTTTCTTCTATATGGATTATAAACTTGCAAAATCCCAAGCAGTGGTGGGGTATCGTGTTTGGTCAGTGGGTCAACCTGAGAAGCCAACAGAAAAACTCAACACCATGTCAAGCCAAACACTTTTTCTGGGTTTGGCCTGGTGGGTGGAAACAGCTTGCTTGGCTCCATCTCTGACAGGGTCAGGAACCTGGGTCTTGTGGGGCTTTTCTTTCCTTTGGAGCTTTGCTATCCTGTCTTCTGTGGCCCTTGAAGCACCAGGGGGCCTAAGCAATGCTATAGCTGGCAGAACCCTTGAAGAATGATCCATAGGGATGTTATAACCTGCAGCTTTGTGAGGCTCTCCCAGACAGCCACTCTTCAGAATGCAGGAATGTTCTGAGAAGGAATCGGTGCTAGTTTGTGCTGAGGGTGGCCCTGGGAGGCCTGGGGTTCATCAACCAGTCAAGTGAGCTTGAATCTATCAAAGGAAACTTTGTGATAAGAAGGCGCCCCTCCTTCTCTGCCTGACCACATTTTCCTCTTCAGAATGACCTGCTGTGGAAGTTATATATGCCTCTTTTCCCAGGTGCATGGTAGAACATTCTTACAGGGGACTAGTGGGTGGATCTTGTTAGTGACTTAGCTCAATGGAGAGTGCAAATGTCCCTCACTAAAGCCAATGAGCATTTCTTTAATAAGAGCTGGTCTCCTCCAAAGGAAGCTCTCCCCTCAAAACGAGTATCAATTTTTTTGCCTCTTATGGGGTCACTCGGTAGAATGATAAGTCTCAACATTGATTATGACTCCTCATGTGCAAAGAGCTATGTATTAGGAGCTGAAGGCCAAAAGTGATGTAAAAGCTGCCAGCCATTGGTGAGTTCCAGTTCCAAATATCAGAGTGATGTCTGCAAGCACAGAAGACCTCTATCTGTCCCATACTGCCAGGGAAAATACAAAACCACGGGACTCTGCTCTGACTTTGGAGGAACATTTGGGTTTTACTCTTAGCTAGAAAAATTGTGGCGATTGCTCTCATATCTCTAATTCACCATCCAAAATGGGCTGAAAAAGAAGTTTCCACCTCGCGAGGCTGACCAGCAAGAAGAGGAGGGAGGGTTAGCTAGGAGGCTCTCGGGTTGAAGAGCAGAAGGAGGCAAACCTTTGCATTTTATCGAGACTTGTCTTGTTAGAAGGAAGCTAAACTATAAAGATACGAAAATGCTGCAGAAGACCAATTGGAAGTCACTGGTTTATAGTATTTAGCCAGAATGAGACGTGTCAGGGGAGAAATGACAGACGTTGAAGTCATGCATGGTCACACAGGTGTTTCTGGTTTGTTCTCTCAGAATTCAAGGCCCAGACGGTATTCAATTAAGTCAAAGGCTTCCATTGAAAATTGATTCAAGTATATGCTAAGTCTGTGCATCACCAGCCTATGAAATGCATCGCCTGGGGGTATTAGTTAGGTCCAAGCGAAGAAGAAAAAATTGCTGGTTGGGACTGCCATTACCATCTGTTGCCAATCTTTTTTCTTTTTTTGCTCCTTTTCTTCTTCTTCTCCCCAAAGCCCCCAGGGCAGAGTTGTATATTCTAGTTGTAAGTCCTTCTGGTTGTGCCATGTGGGACGCCACCTCAGCATGGCCTGACGAGCGGTGCCATGTCCTCGCCCAGGATCTGAACCAGCGAAACCCTGGGCCACCCAAGTGGAGTGCGCAAACTTAACTACTCGGCCACCAGGCCAGCCCCTAAATCAGTAATTTTTAAACTGTAGAATTATTTAAAAAATGAAATCTTAAACAAAATCCCAATATATAAAACAGATAAAAACAGAAATGTTTTGGTTGAAGGGGGACCCACTGGCCTCCTTTTTGCCCCTTGAAGCACTCATGGCACTGTAGGAAAGAGTGTGTAAATTTGGGTTTTAGGTAATTATTTTAAAAACCTAATCAGTGTGGAAGCATTGTACCAGGTATCTTCAACAAACCTGTTCCCAAGGGGCCATAGCTAGTGACGCCTGTAGCATCTGCTTTTCTGGAGCTGAAGCTTCTGGGCTTGGTTTTGCCGTGAATGATGATGTTAGGAACGGAATTAATACTTCCAGCTGCCATCATTTTCCACTCGCCTCCCTTGTAATGTGGAAGTTACTCTGTGCACCAACACCCCAAGGGCATGAAAAATGTGGAGCATCCACTCTCTCTGGTCTCCCCTGGGCTGGGAATATGTGCCACAATCACTCTGTAATTCCTGAATTTGCGGGTGTTTAGAAGTAACCAGTCTGAAAGGTATCTGAAAACAGATTTTCTCACAATTTTGCCTATTGAAAATCTCAATAATAATTTCATATCATTGCACTTGCAGTATTGTTCTCACCAAAAATTCATTTAGGTCTGCAGACACTGTTAGCAAAGGCAAAAGAGGACGCTTAAGATTATTTTCTGACTTCCTGCATGCGTTATCCCTTTCTGAGGACTGCATGTCTGTCTTCGTAATTTGGGATGTGATTAAAATGGGTTGGTTTCCAAATTGGATGCCTCTGCCCTGTGTCAAGCCTTGGTTGTGCCTGTGAAGCCTTACTCACCTTACCTTCTGTTCCACCTGTGAAGCCAGTGCCTCTGGAAGCCAAGGTCCTGTGGATTTTGAAATTACAGTGTTAGCCCTGGAACTGGGTTAGCTGGAACTGAAATAAACTGATTAGCAAAGGAGGTACAAATCTTATCTAAAGGTCTATAAACCTAGCATGGATATTCACTTCCAAATAAATTTGAAATTGACCTCTCCAAAGGTAGGTAAATATGGGTAAGATGACTTCACCTTAGAGAGTCGCATGATTTTTTTCATATTTAAAATTTTGTTCAACTTAGAAGAATTGACTATGAAGACACATATTGAAGTTCCATTTTGTATGGAAATTTGATTCCAAAGTTAGTATTTAAGGCAAGATATGTGTGTAGTCCAATCATCCTTGAAAACCCCTTATACTGTGTGTAAAGTATAATAATATGTATTCTAAAAGTTGGATTGTATAGTAAAACACAATACGTAATAAAGATTGCATATGCAAGAAACAATTTGATAATATTTCTAATTGCACAAAAGGGCAGACTCTGACTGAGTATCTATGTGTGGCCAAGTTGTTGTAAGTTAAATGCATGCGTGGTCTCCTCTCGAGGGGGTGTGTGTGTATGTGGGGGCCACACAGGCGTTGCAGCCAGTGCTGAATACTTCCTCTGTGTTCACGTAGCGCCACGCCCAGACTTTGTTTATGCTCACCCAGTGCTGTTTCTATAGTCCCATATCTTTGCAGTATCTCACAGCTTCTTGGCGTCTGATTTACTTTCCTTGAGATGAAACATAAGAGGATTGATACTTTTCATTTAGATTAGTTGTCAACTTTTTAATACATTCTTCTGATATGAAGAACTAGTTTGATAGCATTAGAAATCAGCCTTGTAAAAGAGAGATGAATGCATCTTTGGACCAAATACAGAGGTTATTACCAATTTCTACATCTTTTCCTTGGCATTTGGGTGAAGGTTGGGTGAGGAGATGTCGTGCCTTCCACACTTATTGGATTTAGTGGTGATTAAGATCATAGTACTGAAAAAGAGTCAGTCTGCCACCCATTCTCCTAATATGCCAGTTAAGTGGAATTATTTGAAATCTCGAATCTAGAGAGCCGACTGTTTGAATGACCCACGTACAGGCTGCTGAGCGCCGTTGTTGCCTCTCAAACTGACCACTCCATGTTTCTGTGACTCCAAAAGGAATAGTTAAAATACTTTACAATTATACAGTGTTTTGCAACCTCAGAGACATATTCACATACTTTTTTTCTTATTTGACCTTCACTGTGACCCTGTGCAAGTCATTGTAGGATAGAGTAGTGTTATCCCCACTTTATAGAAGAGAAAACAGAGTCTCAGAAAAACGAGATGACTCACCTCAGTTTACATGGCTAGTGAGGGTGGTGCTGAGACTGGACTGGAGCCTTCCGGTGACTTTGCATTCTCCAGGCAAGTGTTTATTCCTTTCTCTTGCCTAATTGCTCTGGCCAAAACCTCCAGTACTATGTCGAATAAGAGTGGTGATAGTGGGCATCCTTTCTTGTTCCTGTTCTCAGGGGGATGGCGCTCAGTTTTTGCCCATTGAGTGTGATGTTGGCTGTGGGCTTGTCATATATGGCCTTTATTATGTTGCTATC
Source organism: Equus quagga (assembly GCF_021613505.1). Taxonomy (NCBI): domain Eukaryota; kingdom Metazoa; phylum Chordata; class Mammalia; order Perissodactyla; family Equidae; genus Equus; species Equus quagga. The sequence goes on along the minus strand of NC_060273.1, from coordinate 92,392,289 downwards.
TATCCCCATTTTGTTAAGAGTTTTTAGCATAAATGGCTGTTGGATCTTGTGAAATGCTTTCTCTGCATCTATTGAGATGATCATGTGGTTTTTATTCCTCAGTTTGTTGATGTGGTGTATCACGTTGAGTGATTTGTGGATTTTGAACCATCCCTGTGTTCACCAGGCAAGTTTTCAATCTAGGACCTTACTTAGTCTATTTTGCCTCTCTGTTTTCCGCACACTGTTTAAGCGTGTGCAGATGATAAGGAGAGTATTTGTTTCACACTACACCAATGGAGCAGGTATATTTCTCAGGTCACAAAGTTGTAAGAAGCATGACTCTATTCCTTAGATTTAATTTCTCTATCTGACAGTCAAAATACAATCTAGTCAGTTCTAACATTTGATCACTAATTTTAAGGTTAGATTCAGTCACTTAAAGGGTTCTTTTTTTTCCTTCTCCTGTGAAGGCTTATGAGTTCAGGGAGTCTCTCTTAGCAACGAGACATCAGGGGTGTGTTTAGGGGGTAAAATATTGGGAAGGTGAGAAATGCTTGGACCTCTTTGTATCTTTGTCTTCTGGTTTCTGCCAAGATGTGTCACGCAGGGGTTGGCCCGGTGGCATAGTGGTTAAGTTCGTGCACTCTGCTTCTGCAGCCTGGGGTTCATGGGTTCAGATCCCAGGTTCAGACCTACACACTGCTCATCAAGCCATGCTGTGGTGGTGTCTCACATACAAAATAGAGGACTATTGGCACGGATGTTAGCTCAGGAACAATCTTCCTCACCAAAAAAAAAAAAATGGCACGTATTTTGAGTTTTAGCTGGTCTTCACCTCTCCACATTGGCATCTGCTACAACGAATGATGTGTCATCAGACCCCTGGCTGGAAACCCCAGTGCATATCTCCTTCTGCAGTGGCTGTTTGGCCTGGCCTCAAGACCTCCTGAACACTTTCTTTCTCTTCTCTTTCTCATTCCCAGTGACTGCTGTACCCCATCTAGCTTGCTTTCCAGAGGCATGGTGACCAAAGGAATTCTGTGGGACAGTGGCCACCTCTCGGTACCCACGATGGAAAATGGGCCCAATTCTCTACACCTAATTACCTATCCCCCAGGCTGGGCAAAATATCCCCCCCATCTTATGGCCATTCACAAATCTCTCAGGTCTCTCTTTCTCTTACCAGCTCTAAAGATCACTATTTTGAAGGCAATGAGGACGGAACCCCAGAGAGATTAGTTTAGTCTAATTCCCATAATTTCTGTCATACTCAAGGATAAGTAGCTTTTGAATTTAGAAACTCAGAATTTGCTCGCCCATCCCCTCTGAAATTGCCCTCCAGTGGAGGCCATATGGCTAATAGTCCTAAAGGGTGGCAGAGCTAAAAAAATACAAGGGGCAAAAACCTCACATGGTTAATATATCAAATTATCTCATCACACTAAGAATATGAAGAGATTTGATACATGACTAGTAAATAGAAAACATATATGATCATGTAACTTTAGTTCCCTTCTGCAAAAACCAAAGATAAATGGTCTATCAAAAGGTCTATAAAGCTACAGCTGAAACAGTCTTGCAAATCATATGTGCTCAAGGAGCCATTAAAACATGCATCATTTTAAAGGCCAGTATAAAAGTGGAACCCTCAGAAGTAAATTTTACATTTGGTGAAACCTCAGTATTATAAGTTGAAAAGTGGGTAACTTCAAATGTTCAAGCTTTAGTGGTAATCGTTTTTGCAATAGCCGTGTTTAAAAATTGGTAGTAGCTTGTCAACCATTACAGTGGATTTTCAGTGTTCTCTTTCCCAACACTTAGAGGTGAAATTTATAATATATGTATCACTAAATAAAAAATGCAGAATGTCATCTTTGAGGCATACTGATTGATGTAAAATTGACTCAGATAAATGCAGTTTATGGCTATCTTCCAGTAAGTGCTTTCAACGCTAAAGAATTCCATACAATAGGTTCCCATTTTCAAAATCACATCAATTTTTAGTTAGAGCATTTCTGAAAACAGGTACAGCCACTTCCAATCAGCTGCCTGACGATAATTTAAGATTCTCTTTCCATTAAAAGTTGTAAAAGTTTGACTAACGCATGTCTTAATCTGGAAATCACTGTTTCCAGAGCTGCCAAGGATTGTGCCATCAGTTGCTGTGGGATGAAGCAAAAAACACACCCAGAACTTTTCCTGGAGTTTGCAGCCACATCATTTGGAAAAGAGAGATAGGTCTTGGGCCAGGCTCCCTTCCATGACTGCATGTTTGGAACAGGAAGCTTCTCTGTGTCTGGAGAATTGATTGATTGCTTGATATTTATTGAGGACCCATGGTGGGTTTGGTTCTCAATATATATATATACACGTCAATAGTTTTCTTTCTCAACCAGAAACATGATGCCTCAAGATGCTGCCTTAAGTACTTTCCAAAACAGTTCTACCTGGAGTCCTTCCTATATCCTTTCAGGATGGATATAAACAACAAATTAAGTAAATGTAGTTTTACCAGAAGTTTCTTGTCCTTTACCCATGGACCCCAAGTGTTTCCCAGTACTGAGTCCAACCTCTGATTAGGATTAGAATTGCCTTTCGTCACCAGTAAAGTCTGTGGGAGCCAGTCCCTCCCTGCCTTCCACGGTAACCATTGGTTTATTTCAGAGCAAAGGTCATCTGGAATTGGGAGGAACCCTACCATTTGTATCACTGGCAGGAATAAAAGCCCCAAGCTTGGCAAACCTAGTTGATGGTTAATGCTTCCAAAATGACTGCCCAGGAGGACTGTTCTCCTCTGGGCTAGATGATTTCATTAATTGATGTCTAACTCATAAGTCTGAGTTATTTATTGTAAAACCAAATAGGGACCATATGACTTTGAATATCTGATCAGACTGGGCTGTGTGGGCCAGATACTGAGCAGATCAAGCCTCCCAGCATTAATCTGTCACAGTCCATTTTTCACTTGCTAAATCAGCTTTATGCAAATATTCCCCTAGCGGGGCGCACCTATTCAGGAACTCCTCTCCCTCACCTCCGACATCTGTGGATGTTTTGGAGATGTGGGCACATACACTTAAGTCTTTCGATGTGCACTTAGAATTTTAGTGGAAAGAAAGCTTAGCAGTCCCCTCGGTTAAGCCCCACTTTAACATGTGGTGAAACTGAGGTGAAATGACTTGTCCAAGAGCACAGAGCCAAAATGACACCAACAGGAGAAAATTGCTCTTACACAAGTAATGCATAAGCAGTGCTAGAAAGATTCCAATGCCTTATCTACCCCTTTGAAAACACCCTCTTATTCCAAGAAGCTTGCCACATTTTCCCCCTTAACTTGCTTCATTTAATAGGTTATAAAAACAAAAGATGATGTAAACAAACAAGCCAGCAAGCAAAAGTAATATGTATTTTGGAAAATTCGAACTCTTCTACTCAAAAATAACTACTGTTAACATTTTGATATGTATACTTCCACTCTCTCTGTTTAATCTAGGCATAGAAAGCATATGACTTTTTACAGAACTTTGATTGCATTAAAATTGGTAAAAGGAATAGAATTAGTCGTGAGACTTTTTTACTTCATTCCACAAACACCGATTAAGATTTTATATTGGTTATATAGGGAACCTCCGGCATACATAAAACATGGAGCTCTTATTTGGGCCCTGATTCTTTTATGAAAAACTCAGGTCTCTAGATTCAGGCATAGTATCTTTCTGTCACCAATCTTGTCCTGTGGATATCTGCTATCCTGCTGCAATGACTTCTGACACCAACTACCCGGAGTTAGACTTCACAGATTGAGAGTACTGTCCTCCACAAGACTGCCCTCACTTTAGACACCAGCTGCAAACTTGGGGTCCCCAGGCCACCTGAACTTCTGACAAACTGGCTACAAATCTGAGAGACCCTGCTAACCTCTCAGGTTTTATAACTTGCTAGAATGACTCACAGAACTCCGGAATGTGCCTTACTTATGATTATAGTTTTATATAGTGAAAGGATACAAATCAGAACCAGCCAAAGGAAAAGCTACACAGGGTGAAGTCTGAGAGGGCCCCAAATGCAAAGCTTTTGCATTCTCAGTGACCAGGGAAGCTCACCCCTGCTTCGATGTCCAGAGTTTTTATTGGGATTTCATTATGTAGGCACGACTGAGTGAATCATTGTCCACACGGCTCAATTTCCAGTCCCCATCCCCATGACAGAGCTATTATCACATGGCTCAAAGCCCTAATCCTTTAATCACATGATTGGTCTTACTGGCATCACCAGCCACATCCTGAATCATCTCATTGGCACAAACTTGAGTGTGAGGGAATGGAGGGCCCCACATGAATAACAAAAAGACACTCCTATCACTTTGGAAATTCCAAGGGTTTGGAGGCTCCCTTCCAGGAAGCAGGGACAAAGGCCAGCCAAACTCCTGATAACACTGGATCCACATAAATATTATTTCTTCCCTCCACCATGCCCTCACCTCCAAAGTATACTTTTAACAGTGGGTAAAGAAATGGGTTTAACTGACAGGACATATGTGTGGATATAGGTAGATCAAGTCTTTGGATTTCATGAGAAGCTGGAGATCTTGAACTTTCCATGTCTATCAGCATTATTCCCCATCTCTGGCGAGGGGAAAGGAGAGTCTTTCCATCCAGGGTTCTCATTCAAGACCTCTGATGTATTGACTGCAGCTAATGGATAGCCAAGCCCCCAATTTTTTAGGTTGCCTGGAATGCCTAAGGGCTCAGTGTTGGTCTCATGTAAGGTTTGCATTTATCACCCTCACTGGAAGCCTTGATCATTTAATTTTCTAAATTGGCCACTAGGCAAGTCCTTAAGTTGAGCATATGGCAGATAGAAAACTCTCTTGCAGCTTCAATCCTGAGCTGCTGCTATTTTTTTTCTTTCCAGTTCAGGTGAGTATCTCCCCTTCTCCCAAAATGCTAAGAATGAAAAATTGTATGTTTTAGGAAAACGTGGTGCAGGGTAGAAGCTGGACTTGGGTGGGGGCATTGGGAGCACAAAGAAATGCAAACTCCTATCTCTGGAATCAAAGTCACCAGCAGGTCCTGGAACTTTCCATTCTTTTTGTCTAGCACTCCCTCTAGTGACACAGAATTCTCATTCGCTGTAATTAGAGATACAGTAGAAAATGGCACGCATCTTTAAAGAGGCATAAGGTGCTACAAGGTTAGGAAGAGGAGTGATTGCTTCCATTTGGAAGTAACATATGACCTGGGACTTGAAGGATGATTACAGTTTGGAAATGTTGAAAGTGGAAAGACAGAGGATCCAACTAGCTAGGACCTAGAAGGAAAGAGAACCAGATGAACGAAGAGTTAACCAATGTGATTGAGATTTTGAGTTCACAAAGAGGAATCATGGAGGATAAGTCCAAAAATTTTCCAAATTTCAGGCTCCATGGAAGACCAGGCTAAGGGTAATGGGGAGCCAATAATCTGTGTTTTATTCTGAGATTTAGTGCTTTGTCCTTCCTTTTCTGAGGATCACAGACCTGACCCTATTCATTCCTCAACCACTGGGGAGAAATATACGCAAACTTTCCTAGGCAGGTGGGCGTTTATCCAGTGATCTCAAAGCTCTTTGGGAAAGAAAGTACCATTTGATCATGTGCTGCCTCTGAATCCATGCTTTGGGTCTATATCTGGGCCTTCTTCATTTGTGTATGGGAAAAGTTGTATAAAATAGGGCTCTGATAACATTTGGCCATGCCCACATGCTGACTTGAACATGAAAAACAAGGTTTCACAGACTTAACTCAAAATGCCTCTCATGTCTGTGCAAAGAAAAAGTGGCCAACTTAATTCTGTTTTGATTTTTCCTGATGTGTGACTTGATCTGTGGGCTGGATTTCCAGAGCCACAGTTGTGCCAAACTCCATTAGTGTTTAAGGTACACTCATGCCCAAATATGGATCTCTCATGTTTTGTGCTGACCATGTGCCTGGGTCTAACTGTCCAATCCAGGACAGACTCCTTGCCAGGACTCTAACAGACACAACATAGACTAGCATTATGTGATGTATAAACAATTTTGCCTGAAATGACAGCATGTGCATAGTTCAGCTAGTAGATTTGTGAGCAGGAAGTATGATGTAGCCTGTGCATGGCTGCTCCTAAAGTCACATTCTAATTGTCCCCTGCCAGCTTTAATCTCAGCTTCCACAGCAAGAACAAGGAGGTGCTTAACTCCTCTTTGGAGATTCTAAATTCCACTGTCTTCTGGAGAGAGACTGATCATAAAAAAAAAGTGTGACAGAAAAGAGAATAGAGACTAAAAAAGAAGACATAGAAAAGTAAAACTAGAAGGACGTAGAGAGGGAGGGAGGAACGAAGGAAAGAGAAACAAGAGACTCAGAAAAAAGGAAATAGAATGGAAGAAGGAGAGAGAGGGAGGAGGAGACTGGAGAGGAATGAGAAAGGACTTAGGTGGGAGCAGAAATGAGAAAAACTCCTAGAGACCAGGGCTCACCACCTGGTGTATGTGGCATCCATTACCTAGTGTCTGTTTCAGGGGAACTTTGGAGGGCTCGCGAATTCCATGGCATTGAAAAAGCCTGGCTGGCTAGATTGCCTTCCTACCCACCTCCTACTATGGTTATGCTTAAATCGTTCCAATCCAGTGGAATATCTGCCAATGTTGATTCAAGAGGATCAACACTCGACATTGTGCTAAATCTGAGTGTTTGTATTGGGTTTAAATGCAGGGCTTCTAGAACTGTAATCTGCATATCTACTTCACGATGCTGCTGGCCCGGGTATAGCTCAGCTCCCCAACACCCAAGGAAATTAGACGGAGATAGTCAATATCTATGTTTTTTTGGAACGTGTGTGTGTGTATATGTGTCTTTTATTTGAATTATTTCTCCTTTCCCTAAGCCATGGGCCTCCCAAAAAGTGTCTCCTATGTAATAGCTGCCTGATAAATACTCGTTGCATCCATGAAGTTTTTGACTCATGTAGAGTTTTATATCTGCCCACTAAGGTCTACATTCATTTACTAATTTTAGCAAACATTATTGAGCACTCGCTCTGTGCCGGGCAGTGTTCATAGGGGGGAAATTCTTTGCTTTCATAGACTCCAGTCTAACAAGCTTGGGCTCAAAGTATCTAGCTGGTTACTTCTTTCTACTTCTGCTATTTATTTATATATACTTTTTTACCACAACGAGATCCTCCCCAAGTAATTCTATTTCATGTTTAAAATCACTTAAAATTACTCCCTCCAAGTTTCATCTTGGCAGTGGACCATTGTGAGGGTAAGTGAGGCGGGGTGAGAAAGCCCCTTGCACAAAGTGGGCGTTTAGTAAATACTAGTTCTCTTCCACTTTAATGGAAAAAAGTGGTCATATTATAGTAACTACCAATTCAGATCACTCAGTGATTAGGGCTGGTGATGGGTTCCACTTACTATCTGTGCAATCATAATCTCTATAAAACTTACTTTCCTCATCTGTAAAGTGGGCATGAGGAGAAGATTAAATGAGGTAAGCACATAGAGTCCTTAGCACAGTGACTGGTCATAGCAAGAAATCAAAGGTACTGCTCTTCACACAAGGTTGATTCCATCCGAGTATGGGATATTCCCAGATGGAATAGGCATCTGAATGGTTCGAGAAAAATGTAGACAAACTAGAACACTGGGCTGAAATTATCAAGAAGAAATTAAATAAGATTGATCATAAAATCTACCCCTAGATTAAAAATAATTATTCAAGTTCCTCTTGGAGAAAGGGGCTTGGCAGTGGTGAGAAGGTCTAGGAATGCTGACTGATTAAAGTCCATGGTCCTAGGATGAGGCTTGGCCACTCATGTACCTGCAGAGCTCCTGAGCTTCATTTATAGATGATGCTTCCAGAGGAGAGAAGTCATTTAGGTCACATAAGCCCTAAATTATTACGTAAATTATTGTGCTCAGTTCTGAAAAAATATGGACAAACTAAGATCCTCGAGAGGAAGGAGAGCCAAGAGGTAAAGGATCTGGAAGCCTGCTCTCTGGGAAACAGTAGAGCACTTTGATTGAAAGATGGACCTAGGTCCTAGCATTAGATGCTCCTTTTCCTAAATGAGTCTCTGAACAAGTTATTTAACTTCTCTAATTTCTTCATCTATAAAATAGATGTTAAATGAGCTAATGCATTGTATTTATTAATGTAAGACCTACTGCTAGAACAGAAAAAACTCTGATTTCTCAGTGACCCAATGTAATTAAAGTTTATTTCTTGCCCATATCACAGTCCAGTGTCGGTGTTTCCATCAGATGGCCTTCCATGAGGTCGTTCAGGGGCCCAGGATCCTTCTCTCTTATAGCTCTGCCTGCAGATGAGAAGAGAGACCACTTTCTTCTTAACCCCTTTGTTTCCACTCACATACCATTGTCAAGAATTTAATCCTGTGGCCACACCTAAATGCAAGGGATTGGCAAGTAACTCTGTGTGCCCAGGAGGAAAGGAAATAGGTTTTAGTGAAGATATAGCAGTGTCTGCCACAGTCCAGCATTCGGATCACCAGTTACCCACTTCCTTCTTCCTCCACACTCCAAGTCCCATCCAGTTACCTGGCTCAAAGTCCAGGATCTCTGGGTGATATATAATCCTTTCTTCAGGTCTAGAAGAGGTTCCTTGTGGTCTTGCTCTCTATGAGAAACCTGTCCATTGTTCTCCACCTGAGCACTCTGGCTCCAGCCTCTGAGAAATTTTCCTTGTCCAGTATCCTCCAGGGGCACACCTAAACTAGGCATTGAGGAGTATCTCTTGCAGGGTCTTCAGCTTCCTATGCTGTAAGTTCAGGGGGCAGAAGGATTTTTTAAGCTTTAAAAAGTCAAAAGAGTTTTTGTTTTTTGGTCGAGGTTTGGGGTTTCTTTGGCAATAGAATGTTCTCAGAGACCTAGGAGGCTTCTAATCTCTTTGCTTCAGTCAGTTACTTGTGCTAGTAACCACACACAGAGTTCTTTCTTAGATATTATCCTCAAACCTTCATATTTCTTTGCTCTGTTGTCTTCGTACCTCTCTCTCAATTAAATGGTAGCTTCAATGAGGTCACGATATGTGGGGCGATATACCTTTAATCTGATTTTTGCTCCAGGACTGAGTCACTTTATTCCACTGAGAAATCTTACCGGGCCATTATCACCAAAGCATTCTTCGATTTCATCTTCTACTCTTTGGGATCCAGAAGCAATTGACCTTTCCAATCTTGTAAAATCCTTGATCCCTGGACTTTCTGTTCCCTTCAACCTTGCTTGAAAATTGGTCAATTCTTTCTTGAGCTCATCTCTTTCTTGTAATACCTTGATAAAGCCAGCTAGTAGCCAATATGCACCATCATTCTGCCTCTTTCTACCATTTCTAGAACTTCTAGAACTGACCTCTAAGCCATTGCCACACATTTTAGGTTGTTGTTGTGGCAACGTTCCACTGTGAATTGCTGTATTAGTTAAGGTAACACTGATTGCTGTAACAGATAACTTCGAATTCTCAATAACTTAACACAGGAAAGTTTACTTCCTACTTACAGCACAGTCTAATGCAAGTGTCGTGGTGGGGTGGCCATCCATGTGACCCAGGCTCCCACCGCCTTTTTTTGCCTCCACCCACCTCTTGGTCTTCAGAGTCCTCTCTTTTCAGCAGGCAGAAGGCAAAGACATCCTACCACAGCAGGAGAGACTTTCCTCCTTCTTACAACACTCACAACACGCAATAAATATTAGTTGCTCTTTCTGTTACTACATGTCTGTTGAAAATAACAGATGAAGGAAATGATATATAGTTTTAGCCTGGAGTAAAGAAGACTTAGAGAAAACATGATAACAGCTTTCAAAGTAATGTAAAAGAGGAATTGGACTTATTTTGTGAAGCTCTGGATGGCAAAACTGAGAAGAGCGGGTGAAGCAGGCAGTTTTCCATGTAAGGTAAGGAGAGCTTTCTCATAATTAGGAATGAATCCCAAATGCAGTCTCGCTTTAAAGATAGCAAGTGCTGGAGTCCTGGGAGCACAGAAGCAGAGGCTGCTGCCACATACCTTTGAGAGAAGATTCCTGCTTCGGGGAACACTTCCAGCCATAGGAATCCGAAAGCCTCTTCCAACACTAATATTTCATTTTCTGTTTTTGAGACAGTGGACAGAAAGGACTTTAACTGGTGATATCTCTAGCAATGCGCTGACCTCTGAGATGATCTATCCTTAGCTAATAACCATAGTTTCTGCCTTTAGGAGCATTTACCTCCTCTTTGTCCATAGGTTGTTGGTAAAAATGTTGCATCCCCTATATATGTCTACTGGCCATTAGTCCAGTAAAATCTCCAAGTACGTTTTGTTTCTTCAGCCCCACTGCACAACATCACTACAGGACATGGACTCATTCACCCGATTGTTCAGGATTGAAACTGAGAGTTCTCGAATCCCCCATGTCACTCACTGCCATGGCTGACCAATCACCAAGTACTTGCTCTTCTATTTTCTAAACGTTTTGCAAATCTATCCACTTCTGTCATCCTTACTTCTATCACTCCAGGACAGGTCACTATTATGTTTCACTTGCCTCTCTCCAATCTATTTTTCACAAGGGAGCCACACCAAGCCTTTCAATATGCATAACTAATATAAATCATGGTCCGCAATCTCAACACTGCAGGAAATATCATAGCATTTCATTTGTCATGGATCACCTTTCTATTGATTTTTTTTTTTTTGAGGAAGATTAGCCCTGAGCTAACTGCTGCCAATCCTCCTCTTTTTGCTGAGGAAGACTGGCCCTGAGCTCACATCCATGCCCATCTTCCTCTACTTTATATGTGGGACACCTGCCACAGCATGGCTTGATGAGTGGTGCCATGTCCGCATCCAGGATCTGAACTGGTGAACCTTGGGCCACCAAAGCGGAATGTGCATACTTGACTGTTGTGCCACTAGGCCGGCCCCTCTATCGATTTTGAAGGCTCATCCTTCCAAGCTGATAGAAACTCTATTCTTAGATATTCTTGAGGATTCCCTGACTCCCTGAAGTTGTGTCAAGCTCCCAGGGTCTTGTGCAGTCAAGGTTTCAGGGGCATTCAGCAGATGTTCTCTGGGGTGACCATTGCCCACATCTCTGTTTCTTTTTTAGGAGCTCCCTAGGGTCTCACTGCAGCTGAGAGGTTCTCCCCATATCCCCTACTGTTCTAGGATATGCTGACCACGGTCTTCTCTTTCCTGACTCCGAAGGAATCTGTTTCTCTAACCTGGAGGGCAGCCCCTATCTCCATCCTCCCTGTCTCTACAACCCCTTTCTACTTCCTTTGCAAATCTGCAAGTTCTCCTAAGTGTTAGGCTTTTGAAAATAAAAGCAGAGGTCTTCATGGGGTATATCTTCTTACTGCCTTGCAAGTGACACACCTCGCCTGAGGTAATGGAAAGCATAGTTAGAGATCTATTTGAAAAGGAAAAAGATAAAGAAGAAAATGCTGGGAAGAAAAAAAAGCCTAAACTACTATTTCAAAATATTCTCAGACCCCATGTGCAAATCTGCTTGTGTCACGTCCCCACTTAATTCCTTCCTAGTGTCTTTGGGATCAAGTTTAAATGTCTCTCAGGTCCTTGGGGGCCTTGGTATGATGTCATCCCCGCCCACCTCTGCACCTCCTCTCATCATCTTCTTTCCTCTGTCTCAGACATCCTGGACAGTCCTCCCTGCCTGCAGTAAACTGGGCCTGGGCTCTCCAAATACCTTGGTCCTGGGCCTGAGATGCTCTTCCCCAACCTCTCTCCCCACCCGGCTAACTGCTAGCAATCTCCAAGTCTAGCTTGAGATATGCGCTCCTCAGGGAGGCTGCCCTGGCCCTGACAGAGTTTGCTTCCCTTGTTCTGGGATCTCACAGCAGCATCTGTACTGCTCCTTCCTAGCCAGCCAAGTGAAAAACTACATGTTCTTTGTCAGTTCAAAGTCTGTAAGTTCCGTCAGGGTTCTGTGTGTCTGTCATATTGACTGCTCTCTTCCCAGTGGTTAGCAGGGGCTGGCTACTTGATAAGCACTTTCTCAGTGCCTAGATAAGGCCCTAGAGTGCCATCTTACTACTAGGTAAGTTAGTGAACCAAAGGGCTGGAGCGAGCACATGCGCTCGTACGTGTGTGTGTGTGTGTGTGTGTGTGATTTTCTATTCTGGCTTATCTGTGCCCTCATTTTCCCCCTATGGAGCTATAAATTAGGATTTGCATTTAAACCAAGCTCATCTATAAAGTGTTTTACAGACGCTGTCATATTCATATTTGCTAGAGATTTGCTTTTCATTCAGAATATTCTCATGTTTATTCTTGGACTTCTTCCTACAAATGTCTCCACGGCCTAGTTTCTGTGGGAGCAGAAGGGAGGAAAGGGAGAGGAGGGGCTGGGAGGGAGACTGCATTTTTGAGAAATCTGATGCACAGAAACAATGTACCCTACTACAGCATGGCTCTGCGAACAAGGACATTGAAGCCTGACTGTTTTTAGGAAACATAGATTTGTTTTTAGCGCATTGAGAGTTTGTTTCAGAGATCCCCACTATATGCAAAAAAGGGGAAAAAAGGAAAGGAAAGAAAAAACCAGGAAATGAAAAATTCAACAGAAAGAGGGTCAAAGTTCCAAAGGCCTCCAACATCAATATTTTTTTTAAGGCGGAAAAAAAGCTAGCTTTTTTTTTAATGAAAAGAAAACCATATTTTATTAACTGATGATAGCTTTATGACAGTTGTGTGATCTGGTCTATAATTTCAAGTCATTCTTGAATTTGTCCCTCTGGAATCTCTCTTACAGTTGCTCAGGAACTAAATCTCAACAGCACGATTTCTATGCTGCAAAACTGACATCTAGGGCTCCTGGCACAGTTTTATTCACATGGCCAAGCAGATGTGAAATGTGTGCATGCGGACATTCCCATACCCTGGTGTCACACCCTTCCAGGGAACTATATAACATAATGGTGCAAAAACAAAGTGAAATTACTCTGGTCCCGCCACATAAATAATATTTTAATATTGCCAAGAGAAGTCCTCTGTCTCTCTCTCTTTTTTCTCCTTCCCATCTTTAATGAGTTCCTTCGCTATACTTAACCCTGAGTCAAGCTCTAGATATTTTCAAAACGGAACACTGAGATCCTGAATTTGAAAAAGAATAGTGCAGTCATATTAGGATGTGATTTTCCTAAAAATAGGGACACTTTGTAGACGGAATCTCTGAAATTTTGAAGTTCTACATCGCGACTTTGTGATCATTTCTTCTCTTACAGGAGATAAATGAGTGCTTTCTGGGGCAGGGACAAAGATTCTGCAAAAATAAAACAATTATGGACTTAACAGTTTTGTAAATAGAGATGAAAAATATACTAGTATTTTTCTCTCATTTCTGAAAATTTATCCAAAGAAAATTAGTCCTAAAGATGGAGAGCTTTATGCACAAGGTGTCCAATGTAATTTTCCTTAAAAGAGGAAAGCAGGGCCTGGCCTGGTGGTATAGTGGTTAAGTTCACCTGCTCCGCTTTGGCGGCCTGTGGTTCGTGTGTGGGTTCAGATCCTGGCATGGACCTACACACTGCTTGTCAAGCCATGCTGTGGCAGTGTCCCACATATAAAATAGAGGAATATTGGCACAGACGTTAGCTCAGGGACAATCTTCCTCAAGCAAAAAGATGAGGATTGGCAACAGATTTTAGCTCAGGGCCTATCTTCCTCACCAAAAATACAAAGAGGAAAACACTGTAATGCCCTTAAGGAAATCATTCGCTTAATGCACTGTTATGCAGCCATTTAAAATAAGATGTACAGAGAATTAATAAAGGCATGAAAAGTTGTCATGTTATAATGTTAAATTCTAAGGTAAAATTTTAAATACAGTGTGACTGCAAGCATTCACAACCCAATAACCATGAAGAGAGAAGAGAGCAGAAACAAGTGTATTATCATTGTAACTTGTGACTCTTTGAGTGTTTGGATTGTGGCTGGTTTTCCTTCTACTTTCCTAGAGTAAGTATGCGATGTTTACAATGAAAGAAAAAACTTTTATTTTTCCAACAATCATCTTCCCACTCATGCAATGTAGTTACTTGACTGTTAATATTAAATGAATGCTTTCGATTACTCATCTGCCATATATTTCGTTTTGAAGTTAAAGAGCAAAAAGTTAATGATATTAAAAATGATGAAAGACTTACTTCTGTTGCTGCTGCCCTGGATGAAATAATACATACTCATTTATTTTTCAAAAGAAGAAAAATCTTATTGGTAGCTTAAATCTGGGGTAACGGATCTGAATTGCACATTCAGTGGTGGAGAGCTTCCTGTGTAGGTTTCTTTTTGTAGTATCTAATTTATAGATTGAAGAAATAAGTTCATCAGAATAATTATAACAAAAATCATAAAAATAATAGCAACAAAATCCCAATGCTACATGTTCTTAACCAAGTAATTAATTTCCAAGCGATTTCTGTTCCTCATTGAGTGTCACAAAATCTTTAGAACTGTTCCCATTTCATAAGCCGAAAGATGAAATCACAGTACATAAGTTATCAGGCTTCCAGAGAAATTTAATTTATATTAAAACTATCCAATTTTTTTCTAAATAACATGCATGAATCTAATCCAAACATGTGCTGTTTCTACTTTTATAGAAGCAGAATATTTGGTTTTAAAAAGTGACCACGTTAAAAAAGAACCATGAGTCAGATTGATGGAGATACGGAGGCACGTGGGAAGGCAGCAAGCTTCCGGCAGAATCGTGGAGAAAACCGAGTAACTCATCCACGTAAAGAATGTGTCCTTTCCGAACTCGGCTGCTCGCATGTTAGAGGTCTCATTTTATGTAGCTGGAATGTTTTCTTTGAAACTTGGCTGGTTTCGTATGTGAAGTTGTGAAATCCTTTGGACTAAGGCATCATTTGCCTTTTTCTTTAGAAAAAAAAAAAGAGAGGTGATAATAGCTTACTTTTGATAGAAAAGGTATCTATGATTGTGTGCTTTCACTTGAGATCATCGCAGGCAATTGTAGGATATAACTAAATAGGAATTTAGTGCAAAGCAAATACTTCCTCCCCCAAGAAGATGACCCTTGGTTAAGGCCATCCTTTTCCCTGATGATTATGGCAACGTGGAGAGGGAGAACAAGCAGGTGCCTCTTGACTGCATGACCTCTAATTGACTGGAAGAGTAAAGAGGCTGACCTGTGGTAGGGGGAGGTTCAGGAGAGAGAAAGCATCCAGTATCAGGCTACACATCAATTTCTAAACCACATCTCCCGGAGAAACTCTCTGAGTAAGAAACAACCGACTCTGCTTTATGACTTGTGTGCTTTCCAGACTAAAGGCAGGATGCTGGATTATATCACCCATTAAGGTCTCTTTGCCCTCCAAACTATGAGGCCGACGCTGGCTTCTTTCCCTGTCAATGCCACTGCCAAACACCTGGCAGACAAAATGCCCCTAGAGGCCTCTTTGTTCACTCCCAGGATGAGAGAAAATGATCACACGTGTTTAACAATGTGTGCTAATGCCTTGTTTTGGGTCTTCTGACTGTGACCCAGAATGGCAGGGATGGCTGGGTGAGTTTGTATTTGCCAGTGATCCCCAAGGTCTTTGTTCATGTGGCACTGCTGCAGTCTGAGCTGTGGCCATTCTTTTACTTCTCATTCTTGTGCTTCTGGGGTGGAGCATCTCCCAGATGAAACAGAGTGGGGAGCAGTAGCATGAGAAGAAAGAAAACAGGGATGGCTCCTAACCCCAAATGGATTACATCCCAATCCTGCTTCCCACCTATAGAGCCAAGAGATGTTTGAAGTAGATGAAATAGGCCCTATCTGGGACAGAATGATTCGACAGCCTGACCCATAAATTCATCACTTCCCCTGACTCTTTCAGCACTCATCCAAAAGTTTGTGATGCCTGCCCTGCTGCTCTTTGGCCATCAAAATCTCACCTAACTTCAAGACTTAATTCAAATGCCCTCTTCTCCTTGAAGCCTTCTCTGATCCCCATAAGTCAGAATGAATGGTTTTCTCTTCCATGTGCTCATTTGCACGTCTTGTGTATTAGGACATGCGTTGTAGGAACTGTCTTATACCTGTTGGCCTCTACCATAATCCAGGTAACTGGGCATGCCTCACCCCGACTGGGTCACCAGTAAGTCTCTGGACAGAAGAGACAATGTGGCATTCACTTTTGCAAGCTGCACAGGGCTCCCTGGATCTCTTCAAAGAGAAGTGACTGGGCTTGTGGAGGTTCTGGTACAAGGGCTGCCTTAGCACAGGGATTTTTAGTGAATTCTTCTAATAATGGCCCTTTTAAGCGAGCTGAGGTTTCGCTGCCTCTGAATGATAGCCTAGAGCCTGGGAAGCCAGACAGAGTGGGCCACTGGCTGGGAGAGAAGCTGGGCCCTGTGGTGTGAATGGATGCTTTTAGCACAGTGCCTCGCCAGTGCGCCTCCAGGCTATGAAAGATTTCCTGTCTGATATTGTAAGCTCCCAAAGGGTGTGGACCGTGACTGCTCTACTTACTCACACAGCCCAGCGCCCCATGCACAGGATTGTTTAATAAATATTGTTTAATGATGACCGCTCTAACAGCATGAGTGTGTGGGGCACTTGGCACGCCCCATGGAGCAGCATGCTGCCCGCGGCCCACCAGACACAGCACACAGACTGCCCATAGTAAGTAATATTTGCTGAACTTTTCTTTTGGGCAATGTGACCCTGCACCAGCTTTCGTGGAAAATAACAGGACAATAGAACCCGTGGTCCTTTCCCTAAAACCTGCTCACGATCTGATAGAAATCTTCATCCCAGAGTTGGCAGAAAATGAAGCCAAAGTTGAAGAAATATGTCTAGGCAGGAAGGATTTTAATAAAATTGTGAAAGTCCATATGATCAGTCTCTGTGAGTCTTCAAGCCACCTGTGTTTGCTGTCTCATTATGTTACAGGAAAATGTGTAAAGGGCTGACAATGAAAAGTCACTGGTGAGTACGTATTTAAGCTTATTTGTAGGGAGGAAAGCATCTGGAAAGAAGTGTCTTTTTCCATAAATTCAATTCTTTCACCAAAAAAGCAATTACAAGAGTTTCTATGTTGCTGCTAAAAGTATCTCCATAAAAATCTAAGTTCTGTTTTAAAAAGAAAATTCACACAAATAAAAATGCTTACCTTTTGTGCTCAGAAAAACCATGTCTGCATATCCACCTGACAATCTTGGAACAGTGGAACAGGATTTCTCTCTGTTGTCTCATCATAGGTGAGTCCCCTACAAAAGGAAGCCAAACGCAAGATTTTATGTCATCTTCTTGAACGTTACATTAGTTCAACGTTGTTCAAGGTCCTTCATGTCTTATGTGTGAATTTAGAATTCACAATCTCTGGAAATATTTGTTAACTTGGCCTATAGGAACACGAGAAGACCTTTTCTAACACATTTACCCTATTTCCTGATCAGAATATGCCTGTTTTTCTTCCCAAAATGGTCTCCTGCCCCCTGTATTCTGTTTTTAAGCCTCCCAGCTGAGCCCCGAAATTCTGCTATGCATTGCCCTGAGGGCTGCATATTCGTGAGCTCATTTTATCCTCATGATAATCCTTCAGACGGGTGTAGTGGACATTCTTTGTGGCCAACCAGCAACTGAACTCCCTTTCTCTTGGAATGTTTCCCCGCCTGAGGCCTGGGTAGAGGCAGAGATTCACTTCCTCCCTCTACAGTAACTGAAAACTTCCTTTCCCAGCCTCCCTTGCAGCTAAGACATGGACAAGTGACTCAGGCTCCATCAGTCAGATGTACCTGTTCTGGACCTGGACCAGACAGCTAATGACAGAAAGAAACAGGGACTGCCTGGAGCGTGTTCTGCTGGAGAGTCACACCCAAGGTTCAACAGCAGAAGTGGTTCTAGTGTCAGCAGCCAGCGAGCACTGGTGTCAGCAGTGGCATCTCCATGGGACCAGTCTGACGCGTGACTTTGGACATGAGTGCTGGCTGTGCAGCCTGGGAAGTCTACAACAACTCAGTATTCTTAACACAACCCCTTTCTGCTTACATTAGCCAGAGCTGGGGTCTGTTACTGAAACTAAGGATCCTGACTGAGACACAGGCGCTATTATCAACCCTGCCTACAGATATAGAAAGTGAGGCTAGAGGTGTTAAGTGACTTGCCTAAGGTCTAACAGCTAACAAGAGGTAGACCTAGGATTCAAACACAAGTTTGCCTGACTTCAGAGCTCTAGTCCTTCGTGTCCACCTCAGAGTACCCCTGGGATATGACATATCCCCATGGAACTCTTCAGGCCTCGCTGTATTGCAAGAAGGGCCAGGGCACTAGGACAAGAGCCCTCAGTGCACTCTGGTCCTCACACTTTAGAGCAAATGAACTAACATTTTCTAGGCCCTTAATGTACTTGATTCCCATTACTTAATGTACTAAATTCCCATTAGCACTTTGAGAAGTAAACATTATTGTCACTGTTTTACAGCTGAAGAGAACAGGACTAAGTAACTGAGGTTGTTTCTTGCCCAAGGCCACACACTCTGTTCCAGGTGATTCCAAGATAGAGCCCTTTCCTCTCTGTTGTCTGTTCACGAATCCTAGATCCATACTAGCCTATAAAGTATGGCCCTTTTACCCATCTGCTTGATCTCACATAATAATGTGGGAAATAAGGATGCAATCCTTGAAGCTTTTTGACTAGAGATAGTTTCTTTTGTCCTGATTTAATATTCGTGATCTACAATTTAAGTTGTTTGATAAATTGCTATCTTGTTTTTCAAGTGGAAAGATTTTGTACTGTTTACCAAAAATTCATTTTCTGTGTATGGCGAGAGATAAGATTCCAATAATATGGTTTCCCTAGGGGCCAGCCCAGTGGTGTAATGGTTAAATTTGCACGCTCTGCTTCAGCTGCCTGGGGTTCATGGGCTTGGATCCCGAGTGGAGACCTACACACCACTCATCAAGCCATGCTGTGGTGGCATCCCACATACAACATAGAGGAAGATCGGCTTAGATATTAGCTCAGGGACAATCTTCCTCACCAAGAAAATAAATAAATAAAAACAAATGGTTTCCATGTGAAAAGCCAATTGTCCAGAACCATTTAATGAATAACCTATTCTTTCCCCACTAACTTGACATGCCACTTCTGTCGTATACCAAGGTCTCATGTAAGTAGGATGCCTGTCTCTGGATAATTAAATCTGCATGTTTTGTCCCTTAAATTTTGATATATGCATTTTCACTTTTGTTCAGTTCTAAATATTTTAAAATTTCCGCTGGATTTTGACCATGAGTTATTTAAATGTAAGTTTTTAGATTTTCCAAATGTCTAGGTTTGCAATTTATTTAAATTTGTTATTGAAATTTCCAAACATCGAATTTGTTATTGTTTAAACTATCTTTTGATTTTGATTTCTAGTTGTGTTACATTGAGGGATGAGAGTGTGGTCTGTATGACATGGTACTGCTGTGTCCATTACAGTAGTTGTTAGTGACATGTGGCTAATGAGCACTTGAAATGGGACTAGTCCAAATTGAGATGTGCCGTATTTCTAAGATTTAGTATGAAAAAGAACTAATATTTGGATATATTGGGTAAAATAAAATATATTATTAAAATTAATTTCACTTGTTTCTTTTCAGATTTTTTAAATGTGGCTACTAGGAACTCTAAAATTACATAGATGGCTCACATTATATTTCTATTGTACAACACTGATATAGATTATTTGTTTTGTTTCATTTTGTTTTGGTGAGGAAGAGTGTCCCTGAGCTAACATCTGTGCCCATGTTCCTCTGCTTGGTATGTGGGACTCCTCCACAGCATGGCTTGATGAGTGGTGTAGGTCCACACCCAGGATCCAAACCCATAAATCCGGGCTGCCAAAGCAGAGTGGGCCAAACTTAACCACCACATCTTTGGGCCAGCACCAATTATTTTGTATTTTTTTATACTTTTTTTTTAAGGAAGATTAGCCCTGAGCTAACATCTGCTGCCAATCCTCCTCTTTTTTGCTGAGGAAGACCGGCCCTGAGCTAACATCCATGCCCATCTTCCTCTGCTTTATATGTGGGATGCCTGCCACAGCATGGCTTGCCAAACAGTGCCATATCTGCACCTGGGATCTGAACCAGTGAACCCCAGGCCGCTGAAGCAGAACATGCAAACTTAACTGCTGCACCACAGGACTGGCCCTATTTTGTATTTTTGACACTTGCTTTGTAGCATAGTATTTGGTCAATTTTTGAAAATATTCAGGTGTACTTGAAAGGAATGAAGACTCTATTGGCAGGTACAGGGCTTTACATATTCATTAGATCAAGACTGTTAATTGAATTGTTCATCTATCCTATATCCTTACTAATTTTTTGCCTCCTTTGTCTATCAGATTCTAGCAGAGGTGTGTTAAAACCCTCTCACTAGAAGTATGCACTCATTAATTTCATCTTTCAATTCTACCCATTTTTGTTTCCTATATTTTGAGGCTGTATTGTTAGGTGCATACGCTATGTTTTGAGTCTGAGGGTTGTATCTTTCGGGTTATTTCTTCTCTCTACATTTCTATATATTTCTGTTCTTTTAGGAGTTATTCAAAATGTCAACATGCAATGTGTGAAGTTAGTTAATCAACATTGCTGCCTTCTTCCCCCACCGCACAAGAACCTTAGGCTGCTGCAATTCATGTCACTACCAGGTCCCACCTCATCCTCCATACAATTGCTTTCCAGCATTTTTATGGCATCTTGTTATTCAGATGTTTAGAGTTAGATTTTATATCATTGTTTTTCAGTATAGTTAATGCATATGTATCCTTTTTTAAAAAAAACCCTTTTGCATCTTGCTTCCCAATCCTTCCTTCTGTGTTCAATTTTCTTCTCACTGAAGAAAAGCCCTTAGGGGTTCTCTCAGCAGGGGTCCATGGCTGTTAAACTCTCCATCTTCGTCTGAAATTTCATTCTTTTACCTTCACTCTGGATTGTTCGGTTTAGCTGGATACAGAGTTTTGGTTTAGCTGGATGACTAGTCTTCAAAAGGGAAGTGGAAACAACTTTTCTGGTAGACAGAATAATGGCTCCCTAAAGATGTCCCCATCCACATCCTAATCCTCAGAACCTCTGAGTGTTACCTTCTGTGGCACAAGGGACTTTGCAGATGTGATTAGAATATTGAGATGAGGAGAATATCCTGGGTATCCAGATGGGCCCAATGTAACCACAAGGGTCCTTATAAGAGGAAGGCAGAAGAGGCAGAGGCAGAAGCAGGGAAGGAGATGTGATGATGGATCAGAGGTGTGCATATGTGAGTGAGAGAAAGGAACAGAGGAAGGGAGGGAAGAAAGAGAAAGAGAGAGCGAGCGAGATTAAAAGATGCTACACTGCTGGCTTTGAAGATGAAGAGGACACCACGAGCCAAGGAATGCAGGCAGCCTCCAGAAGCTGAAAAAGGCAAGGAACTAGGTTCACCCCTCAAGCCTCCAGTAGGAGCCAGCCTTGCTGACATCTTGATTTTAGCCCAGTGAGGCTGATTTCAGACTCTGACCTCCAGAATGCTAAGAGAATAAATTGTGTTGTTTTAACCCAGTAAATGTATGGTAATTTGTTATAGCAGCAATAGGAAACTAATACAACTACTACGGACTGTATTATAGTAAAAAGAAAGATAGGCAGATGGATTTCAACATAGTGAGATCACAGAGGCTATGATTAGTGAGTTAGTTGTCACGAGCTTATTTCAATTTAAAGACATTATTCCATTACCTTCTGACCTTTTTCCTTTTTTTGCTCTGTTCTGTTTGCAGATTTACCCCCAAGCACCTCCAACAGCATCTAGCATAAAGAAGGGGTTTCAAAAATATTTGAGGTGTGTGTTGAATAGAGGAAAGAATGAAGAGTAAGTTTCAAGTCACGCTAATTGTTCCTTGGAAGGTAATCAATCTCTTCATTCTGCTTATTTTTAAAACTTTCATTCTGTCTTTGGTGTTCTGCTGTCTGCTGCGGTGTGTCTAGGTTTTTATCCTGCTGGACTCATTTGCTTCCAAACATAAGGTTTCATGTCTTTCCTCAAGTTCAGAAAATTCTCCAGCTTTTCATTCACATCAGCTGTGGAAGAGTGGGATGCTTGTCTTGCAATTTAAAATAATCTTTATTGTTAGCTCGGGGTGAATCTTCCTCAAGCAAAAAAAGAGGAAGATTGGTAGCAGACGTTAGCTGAGGGTGAAACTTCCTCACCAAAAAATAAATAAATAAGTAAATAAAATAATCTTTAAAATAACTGTGTTATTTTATTTGGAAAATGTGTTCTTTTCCTAACTTAACAAGAAAATGGGGGATGTCAAGATCGCTGAAGCCATAGTCACAACCTCCCATGACACAGTTTATAATTCAAAGCGAAGAAACACAATTCCCTATAACAAACCATCTGACACAGGAAGTTCCCTAAAACAGACGTTGATGGTCTCAAGTTTTCAAGTTGGCGGCCCTTGGAAATACTCAAAGAAACTTCTGCATGTTACAGTAAAGTTCTTCCCTTTTCTTAGTAAACTGAGTTTGAGGAAACTGATTTTATAACCTTATTTATCTAAATGAAGGCAATTGGCTAACCTAGTATCTGCATTCTTGAAAGCTCCGTTAGAGCTGTCTTCTCATTCTCCCGACATTCCTCATTAACTGCTAATGAAACACCTGTCCTCCAATTTTCAACTATAATTCTAACAAATGCTCGATTAAAATTACTCGGGGTTCATGATAATTTAGTTACACACCCTCATTCTTTCTATTCTTTATTTCTAGAACTTGTATGTATGCTGGACTTGTGCTTTTTTTTTTTTTTTTTTAAAGATTTTTTTTTTTTTTTTA